>NC_079898.1:23770735-24093969 GCF_024868665.1 Triplophysa rosa | reverse complement strand
GAAAATTGCTAACATTCTTCCAAATATCCTCTCCGTGTTCGTCGGAACAAACATTTTTTTTGCAGGGTTAAAACAACCTGAGGGTGAGTAAATGATGACCTAATTTCCATTTTGGGGTGAACTGTCCCTTTAAGATACACAAGAATAGTTTTTAGTACTTCTTAAGATAAACTTAGTGTACTCAACTGTGCTATTTTAAAGACACCATAGACAGAAGTACGAAAAACTATATTTTTAGCCTATTAAGTACAAAATTAATATGTGACAAATAGAGCACTTTCCTGTAAGTGGATTATGGGCATATATTTGAATAAAGCGTATTTAGTGCCCTTTTTCACCTGGATGACTTCAGAAAATACAGACATTGAGTAACACTACACATGAAAATCACAGCATGTCATAATGTCCTGGCTCAGTGTCCAGCAACATTAAATGGGAATTTAATACATAACACGCCTATAATTTGAACCCAGTGACTTTTACAGTATACACATCCATGCTACAACGAAAATCCACTTTCCTTAGACAACATGTCCATCACACCACACTGCATCAAGCCGCTACTGACAGTGAGTGTTCTCTTAGGAATCAGATACCGTCAGCAAGAGCCCAGCAACGCCAGAACGCCAATTACCTCTAGTGCACACAGCCGTACAAAGACACATATCGATCACACAGTTAAGATGTCAGATGTAGCCGGAGCCTCCCCTGAGGCTTTCCTTAACAACTGTGTTTTTTCTCGGGCTGTTTATTCATTGGTTAGCATCCCGGGACGAGGACATTGTGCATGTTGTTTGGTAAATGGCGTAGGTTAGCAACACAATCAATAAACCGGCGGATTTGATTCCACGAGCCTCTCCTCTTTCTCTTGAGAAAATCAAATTGGATTCAGAGGACGTTGCAGCGTTAGGATATTGAGAGCTGATCAAATCTCTCTGCGTGCCGCTTTTCCCATTGATCGGATTCTCCGAGTGCTCGAACCGGATGTCATCCCATTAGACGGAAAGCCGCACATTCTTGAGCGAGGGAAGCTGAGAAATATGAACGCGGGACCTTTAGCGTGATAAATGTGATGGACGTCTTTCTAGTTGTCATTCTTGGGCCGCGTTATCCTTTAGTTATGCGCTTCATATCTCCAGGAGGCAAAGCAACGGTCTGTTTTTAATTAAGCCCTGCGCTTCGATATCAATGCAATCCCGCAGATCCAAGACAGTGAATTTCCGAGCGGGGCCGTTTATACTGACGTTCTCTACGGAAACAAAATGGATCGCCGCGCTAGAAAGAAACTATTTACACGAAGGTGCAGAAGGTTTAATTAAAATTCTAGATGATTTCCCCTTGATGTATATTTGCTGGCCTCACGCCGAGTAACCGAACGCATGTCTCTCAAACAAAACATGGGGGCGCTAACGTTTCGTTATAAAGATTTATGAAACGAGTGGCTTTCTGCGAAGCTACAAAAATGTTTAGCTCCATTGTAGTAAAGGAATTGTTTTGAATGATTTGTATGATTCATCAATTTGAGAAGTTGCCAGGATTGAGTCCGTGTCGATTCCGCTATTCTCTGTCGCTATTCATCTTTTTTCTTTTCTATCCACGGCTCATCTGCTCTTTTAACATTATTTTGCTTCTTAGGTTAGTGGGGGGCTGTAATAAGGCTTGTTCTCTGGAGACTTCTGTGCTTCAGATTTTAATGAGAGAACCGGAGTCGAGCTTCATTACGCCGAGCCATCACGCCTCTGCCCATGTTCCGCCCACTCTCCTGGCCAGCGGGGGCGACGCGGTGCTGCCCGTCCGAGACGTCAACATTCAGCCAGTGCCGGTATGCGTCCCACGGGTGGTGAACGCAGCTGTGAACGCCCTGCCTTAATGTTTATATACGAAACCTCGGGGGCGATTGCATAGCTGTGATTTGTAGGTTAAATGCTAGGCTTTCAGATTGAAAGGGAGGCAGTTAACCAGCAGTGCTCCATGGCGTATCGTAGCAGTTTTGTTTACACCATATGCTTAAGATTTCATGAGTGACTGAACTTCTAAATAAAGTGCTTCAGTTTATGGGCTGTTTTTTGAGAGGATGGTCTCGGTGGAAATACGCAGATGGTAATATTTTAAGGCAAAGTGTGATTTTAGATTAAAATTATCCTCATTAAAATCTTCCCCCTGGTTAGAAATCAAAGGGGAGAAATTTTGTGTCAAAATTTGTAGTTGTATGTCACTTCACACAAGCGCATCTACCTAACAGCCCCCGGCCAGAAATGTTTATTGCTTACTTCAAATGAAGATTGTCTGTGATCTTAGTTAACGTTCGGAAAACTGCCATCGGGCGCCGCTGTCAAAATGACATAATTCTTTACAGACAGGAACTTTCCATGCGAACAGACTAGCAGAACTAGAAATGTAGACTTCAAAGTCGACCTCTTCAGTTGTTTGAAAAGTGCAGTGATTTACAAGGTTATGTTTTAATTTCAAGACATTAAAACGTGTTAAAATGTGCAGCTTTGTTTGTAAGGTAATTTAAGGTCAATTAGGGCGGGACATCTTGAGTGGCTCCTCCCCCTTTAAAATAGCTAGTGTTTAGTTTACTTCACAGCCTGGAATCAGATGAGAAGCTTAAGTGCATAATGATGTCATAAAAATCATTGAATCTTTTATTGCGTACATGCAGGTTTAAGATAAGATAAACATTTACATTTACGCATTTGGCAGACGCTTTTATCCAAAGCGACTTACATTGCATTATACTATACATTGTTTCTGAGTATGTAACATAAACATAAACATAATGTATAGATATAGATAAGGCTAAAGCTATACTACTTATACTAAAAGCCAAAAAACTTCAATTATAATTGTTATGCTGAAGTTAAAAATAAAACATGTTTTCAGAGAAAGCATCAACGATGTTGAAATGCAGACACTAACATTTCTAAGCACATTTCTTGAAGACGCTGTTGAAACTCTACAGGAGAAACAACTAAGATCTCTTTGCTGGGGAAAAAACTGAGAAAAGGAGACAAATGCAGATTACTCCTTTCTTACGGTATGAACAACATGATTTCATGGAAATGTTTTACTATTTTTATCAGCATTGTATTATGAGAATCATAAAACAAATGTACAATTATTAATAATGATGCATAAGAAAAGAATAAACCTGGTGTCCAAAACATACACTCTTAAAACATGCTGGGTTATTTTCAACCCACAATGGATCAAAAATGGACTGTTGAGTTATAAATCACCCTATGCAGGGTTGTTTTAACCCTTTGTTGGGTCCAATATAAACATTATCTGGGTTCATTTAAACCAACAGTTGGGTTTGTCCATTTTTTGACCCAACAATGGGTTGAAATAGCCCAACATTTGTACACACAATTAACTACCTTGAACAATTGCCATGAGATTGTGTTGGTTTGTAAATGAAAGAAAAATACAGTTGAAATATTTCATCTGTTGGGTGGTTGGTCAGACAGTGAGAAAAACAGGTCCAACTTTCAGTGTCCGGCTGAATCACTGTGTGACATGATTTATGTCCTGAGAAGACCATTTTAACTAGCCAGCCGCATCATTGGACCACACTGGTTACTGTCCTCTTTTTCTGCTCTATACTATGTGTCTATATACTGTATAGTGAACTTTCTTCTAAGGCAGCATGTACCGTGTGTTGTATTATTACTTTTCATTGTGTAAAATATTTAACTCTGTAGGTCGACTGGTAGAGCATAGCAATTGCATCACCAAGATCTTTGGTTAAGAAAAACACAAAAGTATGTATACTTGTATTTAATAACCAAACGTGAATTAAGCGACATACGCAAGGAAATTACATACAAAGTCAATGCAAAGACGCGAATAGACGCGAACTCGTGGCAGGTCATGCAAATGATGCGAATCGGGCGGCGTGATTGCGGCAAACGCACATCAATCGCATCTTCTGAGAAATTCGCGCGAAGAGCTCATTGACACTTACTGGATGATGGGTCCGGACACGAGAAGACACTCCCCGTCGCATGATGTTTTTCGCATCACTCACACGAACATACTAACTTTTCCCACGAGTAATGAAGAGCGTGGAATGCGATTGTTCCCGTTTGGTGTGAACACAGCATTATTGTATGCTTAATGTAATTAACGTAGATGTCATTTTTTGCAAGAATACAATTTTTAATTTGATCTTTTTTTTACTTTTTAAATATTGTCATTTTTAATCGCCGATTTCATGCACCACGTTTTTAATATATCACTGCAAACTTTCAAACTACAGATTTGTAGTCATTTGTACAGGGTTTTTCATGCATAGAAAAATTGGAAGCGGCCGCCTCCGTCAAATTTCGTGCCGCCTCAGTCTCTCGCCAAAATTATGTGGGGTGTCTTCACTAAAAAACACTGTGTGTATTCGGTCGACAGACTGTCATTTGTAACTGCAATTGTGGCATTACGCCACAAGGGAGGCGCTGTTTCATGATCAGCACCAGTGAGATGCTGAAGAGTCGCAGTAGTACAAGAGCTAATAGGAGCTTTATTAGCTGTGTTTCGCGGCTTTTAGATGAATATTGTTTGCTTTACATCCAAGTACGTTAAAATTCTTAAAAGTTTTCTTAAATTAACCTGGCGTACATCATTGTATACTGTTTAGCTGTGCAGTTGGCTCATTGAATCAGCGTTATACTGTACACAGCGAGTTTGCCAACGCACAATGCAATCAGAACGACTCGCAAACAAATGACTCCTTTGAATCGATTCGTTTAAACTGTTAAAACTTTTCACTAGCTAATGTAAAAATCTGTGAATCATTCAAAGCTCATTTAACCACAAGAGAATACCGGATGTGAATAAGCTTAGCAAATTGCGTAAGACTGGTTAATTTAGTTGGCTATTCTGGGCTGAAATGTTAGTTGAAAAGGATAAAAAGTGTTATTTGATTTAAAAACATTTCTGTTTGAAAACATGTTTTATATAACTTGATAATTGTATAATTTTCATCTAATTGTTATGTTTTAATATGTAAAGTGTTTGGTTAAGCCACTTAAAGGTACGGTAGGCCTACACATGTGTGCACGTAAAAGATAAGGATGGCACCACCTCCCCCTGATTTTGAGCCAGGAAAAACCCTGTTGTAGTTACTGTATATAAAAAGTCATCATTTACTTTTATTTGCAGGTTAGAAAAAACTCTCTGGAACAACTTCCAACTACCAAAACAACTTCAGCAGGACAGCAGGAAACATTCAGGAGGACGAGCGGTTCAGTGAGACCGGAGAGGTGTAGGATTGTCAGCATGGGTATGTTCACCTGCGGGCGCATCAGTGGGTGTCGTGGCCCTGGCCGCACACAAACCTGAAGCCTGAATATTTATGAGAAGTGTTCAGAGAAAGAGAAATATGCAGTGAACGAAAGTGAGGCAGACAGCTGTCGTCTCTCTTTTCCTGAGACATACCTGGACTTAATAGAGCAGTAGTGACAGACACAGCACACACACGGCGAGAGGAACCGAGTGTACGGTCGTCTCTGCAACAGAGTACAAGTAACACTGGTGGGACACTATGTTTAGTTAAACACCGGCCATTGGACATCTGTAGAGATATCATAGAGATTTTTGATAAAAATAATTTTAAAAAAAACTTGTGCCTCCACTTTCAAAAGTTCCAGAAGAGGTCTTAGAATTGTCTTAAACAGCGCACAGATTTTTCTATCAACAAGCACCTTAACTGTTTATCTTATTTAATGCTAAAATAAAACAAAACATTTTGTAAGAAATAGTAATATTTTTTATCCAAATATGACCATTATGGTGCATATAATGTAGCTCTAATAAAAACGACTGGTAAGGTCAACTTTGATATAAATGTGTAAGAGAATGAATCCTGTCTAATACTACCTAAAATACTACGACATTGGCCCAATTTTGGCTCGCTTGTTTTCAAGTTTTAAACAACTATAGGAATTTTCCCTAGTTGTGAAAAATCAGACCATCCTAGTTTCCACGGCGTTGGACCACAGCACCGGTTCTGTACTGTGAAGTTTTTCAGGCTTGTGTGTAACCGTATGTGTCTGTGTGCTGGCGTGTGTGCGAGTGCAAGCTGTTCCCCGCTGTTTTGAGCACCCCAGATGCCATAACACACTTCAGAAATGAGAGCGTTGTGTTCCTTCTAGTTGGAGAGGAGGCTACCCGGGAGAGCCAGCAGCATCTGGACAATGCAGTCTCCAGGGTCCACTGCCTAGCAACATCCCCCTACCGCGCCACGGTAACGAGCATCCCAAATGCAGAGTGACCAGGAGTAATAGTTGCCTGTGCAGCTGGCCACAGAGAGTTGTGAAAATAGGAAGAAGACTTTATGAGTGTAATGCACATCATATGCGAGTATATAAATATGTCATCTAGAATACAAGAGCGGTACAGCCGTCACAATCCACATTTAAACAAAGAACACAGACGTGCATCGTCTTTTTGACAGACAGATCTTAAGCCACACGATCGTAGAGCCATTAAAGAGATGTTTTTCTGCATTAGCACAAACATTAGCACATTAGCTTGTATACACACCTGTTTTCTTTTCAATAGACGAAACAAAAGAGCAAAATTAAACCGAGCGCATTTTCCTAATGTAGATGCTATAATTAGTGACCCAAAAGAAGGACCATTTCAGTCGAACTTAAAAACGTATATATAGAAAACCAAACCGAAGTGTTTTCTACAGAGAGTTGGTTTGGCAGTGATTTTTAACCAGCTGTGTCGAGGTGATTTTTAGTGGTTGTATGTTATATAACGCAGTGACATTCATACATTTTTAAGCATGGCTTGAGTGTCCCAATACTTCTGTATATAGCTATTAATCGGTCAGTCTTCATTATGGTTAAAAAGGAAGACAGCAGGATGTTAAATCGCCCCCTAATGTAGCGTTGCTTTAGATTAAGTGCACTGCAAAAACGGCGCTGTTAAAAAGTAATTGGTGTGATATATTCTACACGGAATTCGGTTTCTGTGCCAAACGTGATATTAACAGTGAACGTTCATCATTTTTAACATGGTGTTGATTGTTTTGCTAAAGGTGATAAGAGCAGGACTCTGTAACTTACTTAACAGAAAATGTTTAGGCCCCAAAGTAATTATTGTACAAGAACATTTGTTACTTGAATAGTGATGAACTGGCATTATTTGTAGAATAATTGTTTCAAGAAGTTTTAATAAATAATGCAGATGTAGAGAGGCCTTTTACTTCACAGTTGGGGTAAAAAGCACCTGGGAAATGTAGTGTTATGGTGAAATAAAATACTTGAAAAGGCAAGATATTGAGTAACTTTTAGTTTTTAACTAGACCTTAGCTAATGGAGTGCAGACTGGAGTCGGTTTTTAGCAAATGAGCGTCTGCATATTGCAGCTACAGTACAGATATATTTCACAGATTAATCTGCATTATGGCGCAGTCAACCTGGGCCAACTTCACAACAAATCTCTTCCTTCAGATCTATTTCCTCAATTATACGAAACTATGGAGTGCAATAAACGAGGAGACGAAAACGAAGATGTGTCGGGTCCGCTTATTCTCCACTTTAATATAACTCTCACACCGAACAGCGAGTCAAGTAAAACCACAGCACACACATCACAAAACAGGAACAACACAACTAACTCCTCCCTCCCTTAAAGGTACAGTAACCCTTGGTGAATGTCTCCTCTCATATTACTTGTGGTTCGCCACAAAACTATTCATTGCTTTGCAAGCATCGCGCATCTTCTGGATGAAAAAGGATGCAGTATTATTGTAATTAAATGAAACTCAATGTCTTCTCTCGTAAAATAATACGTCTTATAATTTCAGTACATAAATCAACATTTACAAACATTATTAAATGTTGCATCAAATAACCTTCAAATCAAACTTTTTAGTATGGGCATTAAACTTCACAGCAAGAAACGGGTGTTAAAGGGATACTTCACCCAAAAATGAAATTCTGTTCATCATTTACTCACCTTTGAGTTGTTCCAAATCTGTATACATTTCTTTGTTCTGATGAACAGAGAAAGCATATTTGTAAGAATGCTTATAACTAAACAGATCTTGCCCCCCATTGACTCCCATATTGGAAAAATTACTTTATCAATTTTTTTGTTCTGATGAACACAAAATCATACATTTTGAAGAATGTAGGACAGCAAACAGTTCTGGGGAACTTTTGACTACCATTGTATTTTTTCCTACTATGGGAGTCAATGGGGGGCAAAATCTGGTTATAAGCATTCTTCCAAATATCCTTCTCTGTGTTCATCAGAACAAAGACATTTATACAGATTTGAAAAAACTCGAAGGTGAGTAGATGACCGAATTTAAATTTTTGGGTGAAGTGTCCCTTTAAGGAAAATGTTTTTCTCATTAAAAATTCATTTATTCAATCATTATCCATTAACCCAGTCCAGGTTTTTAATAGTTTACACTAGCTCTCATTCAATAATAATGGCATACAAATGCACTTCTGTGTGCGGAAAAGGTTTACATGCAACAACAAAAAATCACGGGTGTGGCAAGAAGAACCCAAATGCAGGCAGGCAGTGATGAAGGGGTTAAACACAAGACTTTTATTTAACTAAACAAAACAAAACAAAACACCCTCGATGGGGAAAACGGAACTAAGACAATATATATATATATATGTATATATAGATAGATAAATATAAAACAAAAGACTTCCCACGTGGGGGCAAACAAGAAAACAAGAACAGCAAAAACCAAGCAGAAAAACACGACCAAACGTCATAAACAAAAACCACGGCAGGGCACAACACAAAAACTCACGGATCAACGGACAAGGTATGAAACAGGACATCTGCATACACAGAACACACATCAAACGTAATACACGAGCAACAAGACAATGAAACAAGAGGGCATTTTAAAGGAGAGACAAACGAGGGATAATTACACAGGGCAGGTGGGAAACATTAGACATGGCAGGGAAGCAATACAAGAAACGAGAGGGGCGGGGCCAATGACAAGACACGAGAAAACACATGAGATGTCAAAAACATAAACATCTCATGGCTTTCTCACATAGAACCTAAGGGCTCCGTCCTGATCCTGCCACACGACTAGAAATACAGAACCAGGAAGGCAGGACCGTGACACATGTATAAGCACATACATTTGCTCTCACTATCGTTCTGGTGTTCATGAATCCAAATTATTTTAATGAGGGACTCGCATTAATTAAAATCATAATTAGCGTAATACATGCCGAACCATCTTCACACAAGGGCCCTCAGCTTATCCTCACACCCTCTCAAGACGCACATTGAGATTGTCGAGTAAAGCCAAGTGTGGCATTCTCACCATTCTTGAAACACAAACACCTTAGACTACATGTGTGTAAATGCATTTTTAGGGGCATTTAGTTATTCCTAATTATTTTTTATAGTCATAGTGTATAAAGCAATTCAGTTTGACACATTCCAAGTCCACCAGAGGTCTGTGGTTTTTGCATATGTGTGGTTATGAGTTGCCCTTGAATTTAGTAAACATGCAATTGCAAACCCATTGATGAATCATGCAGTCATGCAGATATAATGAATGTGTGCACTTCAGATATCACTTAAGGGGAATTATTTCACATGGGGGGGGCCTTGTGTGCATGCATGAATGAGTCTTGTTTACTATTGAAGCTCGCAATTTGTTGCCATGTTCTTGTGCCTCCAGCTCATTTGATATTATATGTGTAAATGAGTATTTTGCCATTTGGACAGTGTGGTTAATTCTTATCTGTTGACAGGAGCTCCAGCGAGGACCCAGTTGGATGGCTGTGGAAACACAATAATCTAATGGACTATCCCGAGGCCAGAATACTGATACCACAAGGCCTCGGAAACATCATCGTTTGTCACGGTGTCAGTAATTACAAATAAGTGAATGCAACAGAGCGCTCGCATTGCTCTACAATGGAACCTCTTAACATGCTTTTTCCTCCAGCTTGTTGTCATATTATGATGCGGTAATGGTGGGCCATTATTTCAAGGTCTCATAAAAACACTACATCACTGCGAAGAGGCTACAGACAGTCACTGCTGGGTCAAGCAAGCCTGCTGTCTCCTACGCTTTGATTACATTTGAAGAGTTTTATGGCGGTGGTTTTCAACTGGAGGGTCGGGAGGCAAAAAAAGGATGGTGGGTCGGTTCTGATGGGGTCACGGAGAGAGGTGAAACAACAAAGATAAGCTGTTGATAAAGGGATTTGGGATGTCATCTCATTCTCGAAAACCGTGAGTAAGAAGTTGTTTATTCAAGTGTGCTGTTTCTATTAGTATATTTATTTTAAACTTAAACACAAAAAAGATCTGCTTTTTATGTACGTCTCATAACTAAACCTAAAATTGCACCTAAGTACACTTGACAGAAAATTCAAAGTATATTTGCTAGAAATAACTACTTAAAGTACAGTTAAAGCTATATTTAAGTATAAAAATGATTGCCAAAATAGGAACACAGTAGGATACTATAATATGATGTTAAGTTCACTTGAAGAATGTTTACAAGTTGCAGTAAACCAGTAGTTTCCTGAGTGTACACTTCCAAGTGTACTTTAACAAAAAGGATTGACTAATAAATGATCATATTCATAGAAATGTTGAATGATCATAGATCATAGGTGATCTATTCACTTGTAGTGTAGTTATGTACTCCAGTTTATTAGTGTTACACTTAAAGTAAAGTTAAAAGTATACTTTTATCAACTAAAAAGTGGGCCAAATTTTTATTTCTCAAGTGGTATTGGAAAACTACACTACAAGTATACTACTTGAACACCGATATTAGTATCCTTACTACAAAAAGTATGCTTAAAATGTACTTGAACTTTACTTAAGTATACGTAGTTAAATTAACTATGTATGTTTAATTTCGTAAAGATACACATACTAAAGAATGTTACAATGTTAGGACAAACATGGTTTTTTGTACAGAGAACATTTTTGCTAATTCAATACTTTTTGTTAAAGTACACTTTTTTTTCAATCCAACTGTTGGTTTAAGTTAACCTAAAAAAAATCTAACGTAAGATATAATGAACCTAGAAAATGGCCTCATTTGACCTAACCATGGGTTAAAACAACCCATCTTTTTTCCGTATTAAAATATGAATTTTGCATATGTCAACACAGTTCACGGTAATATTTTGTTTGTTTGTTTGATTTGCCAGCATTTTTTATTCCTAATACTGTACACGTTCTGGAGTGGTAGAGTAAATGTCTGAATTACTGAAAGTGTTGAATTACTGAAGACAGAATAAAGCAGTAGATTGGTTTCAGCTGAAAGGACATGGTTTTGGATCAGAGCTTCTATTGTCCTCTGAAACAGATCGCCTGCACAGCATCTCTGAGCACCTCATTCATCAAACTTTGTCTATGGGGTGGGAAAAAGAAGTCTATGCATCACGTATAGTACAATGTTCAGAAGGGGAACTGTTGCCCTTGATAACGTCCAAAATCTGTCAATCTCGCACCTCGTGTTTGTCCTCGCTATTATCTGTCACCAGAAATGGTGATTTTATATATTTGTTTAATATTCGTTTGTATCGAATGTCATTCGTGAAAGTAGAAGTTGTTTTTAAGATATTTTATTACACGGCTCGTTGGAATGCTTGATTCTGATTGGCCAATCGCGACATTTGCAGGTTCGTTATTCCCAGATAACAACCTCTCAAAACTAATAACACACGGTAACCCGGATGCAGCAAATCATTTTGTCATGTTTTTTTGACAAATTAAATGTAAATATTTATTTTAATAACATAAATGACATTATATTTACAAATGATTAAACCAAATTGCCTGTTCGTGACATTTGAACGTCATTACCTTAAAACCGAATGTAAAAGCTTTTCCTCACAGAAGGTCTGTATTCGGTAAAAACAAGCTAATCAAATATTTCAAATTCACATTTCATGTCCAGTTTTTCTCATTTGCCAAGTAGCCGTGTAATAAGCGGGATATTGTATGAGCAGCCAGCTGTTATCGCGAAATAAGCCCCTTCAGTGTGATACAAGACCCTGCGCTTCGGTCAGGTCCTGATCACACTGTTGGGGCTTATTTCTGCGATAACAACCGGCTGCCTGTACATGATCCCTTACATAGCAGTTACTGTTCCTTATAGCAGTTTCTATTACATCAGCGTGACAAAGTTACTAAATGCATCACATGCTTGATGGCAATGGCTTTATAACAAAAAGTTAACTTTAAAAATTACATAAAGTTGTGTTCTTAATTATTATTATTTTTTATTAAAATATGTTTAATTTACTATGACTATGCCTAATTTACTAATAAGACAAAAATCTTTCAAATTTAAATTCTCTGAATAACAATTTTGATCAACCCACAGCAAACAGTGCAACATAACTTCATTTAATCTGGGGAAATGTGAGCTCATTTTATAACCCAAATAATAAGCAAAATAAATTAAATAATGTACAGCGATTCAAATAAATCTAACACTAAGTATTCAGTGTTAAATTGCATATTTTAGTGTGCTGCTGTTATGGATTTTGCTTCTCTTGTCACGTTCTCGTAATTACTGTATGTGAATAGGAACTTGCTTCGTTTAGCATTCTCTCTACATAAGAATCCTAGTAAAAAGTTATACAGCTCACCCTCTCGTTTTGTCATGACCCTCTTGGGTTGTACAACTTTTTTTGTATTTTGTCATGTCCTGTTTTGCTCAAGATGCAAGGTTTCGCAGTGAAACGGCAAGCACTTTTTGAAGATCTTGTCCTGGATTTGTAAAGTTGTTATGGAGTTTAAATGGACCCTAAACTCGCGCGCATGGAATCCGCGCGCGCGATACAAACGCGCATAATGATAACCACGCGCGGAAAGCTGCTCCGCGAGGGCGCATTTAAACTCCGCGAGCGAGCAGAACAGTATCCGCAAGCAGAAAAGAATCCTCGCGCGGGCGCATTTCTGCTCCGCGAGCAAAAACTCAGTCCGCGAGCAGAGGCTTTGACGAGCGCGCGCGCGATTCTCTCTATGCTCTCGCAACTGCTCAACACTTGCTCGCTCGTTGAGTTGACTTCTGAGACTTTGGAGGCGGGACAATGCATGTTAAAAGTTACCAATCAAATGAGGTCTCCGTGCATTTGATTGGTAACTTTTAACATGCACTCACCTACATGCAGTCACCTACAGATTACATGTCTTACTACCGAATGATTAGTGTATTACCTTGCCTTAACTATGTGTTAGTGTTTTAACAAGTGACATTTTGATTTCTTACATCTGTCAACAAAAATTATGCTATATAATATAGCAGTTAAACGTACATGTCATGTATGACCTATTTAAAACATACTATAATAATATAATTAAATATGACCCTGGACAACAAAACCAGTCTTATGGATCAATTTTTCGAAATTGAGATTTTTACATAATCTGAAAGCTGATTAAATAAACTTTCTATAGATATATGAGTTGTTAGAATAGGACAATATCTGGCTGAGATACAACCGTTTAAAACTCTGAGATAGAGAGAATCGCGCGCGCGCTCGTCAAAGCCTCTGCTCGCGGACTGAGTTTTTGCTAGCGGAGCAGAAATGCGCCCGCGCGAGGATTCTTTTCCGCTTGCGGATACTGTTCTGCTCGCTCGCGGAGTTTAAATGCGCCCTCGCGGAGCAGCTTTCCGCGCGTGGTTATCATTATGCGCGTTTAAATCGCGCGTGCGCGCGGATTCCATGCGCGTGAGTTTAGGGTCCATTTAAACTCCGTAAGTTGTCTTTAATGTAACAAATGTACAGAGGATATTCAGATTCAATTTCTGTGAGCACTGTATATTTCACTCACTGTAAAAAAAAAACATCGTACTATACGGACAAATAAGAATTGTAAAATAGTTACGAATTCCTGTGAGATTTCTTCTCTAAGAAGCAGCTCCTGTGTGGCATATGGCATCCGTACATGGGATTGTTTGTGTTGCTTTACGGCATGCGGCCTAAAAACATTTGCAAGGCTTTGCGTATAGTAGATCCCTTTCTCCATTTCATTACAGAGGACTAGTCGAGTTGATTAAGTCTGCCGCATGTGGCTGGATAGGAATTGAAAAACATTGCTGGTATATAAACAAACACACATTTTTCATACTGTATGTAAGAAAACAGCCTCGATACAACACATGACATGGATTTTGCAAACACACTTGCTCCCAAATTTACATTGAATGTTTGGGTCCCATTAGGCACCTGTGCTCCTGTCTGCAGCTGGAAAACAGACGCTGCCCTCCTTCCCGCGATGCCCTGAACTGCAATGGATATTGATGACCCCCTGCCTGCGTGGAGCCTGGAGCCCTGGCACAGGCAAATCACAGTGATCTATGCAAGCCATAGATTATCAGTCACCACACAGAAATGATTTATTACGGCATGTGTGTGCGCGCATGTGTAAGCCTAACTTGCCAGAAATGACAAAGCCTTAAAATATCTACTGTTCCACACTAAGGTATACACTTTATTTGTGTGACTTCTACATATCACGTGATTTCTATATGCTTTGTTGCAAAACTTGTCTTGGGCTAATGGAATTCCACCTTTTGGTAATTGTGATGAATTGCAATTGAGTACATTTTCATTTTATTTAGTTTCAGTACAACATCCTGTGGGGCGTTGCCAAACTTGTGAATTGAAGGGTAATCTATTCTTGCATAAATATAAAATTTCACTGCTGGGACTTAAAAGTGCCCGTAGTTGCAGAAACACCCATTTACGGAACACGATCTGTAGAGCAGTTTGTCCGTTTAGGGCTACTGTAGAAGCAACATGGCGACTTCCATGCAAGGGACCCGCGGTGTATGTAGATAGAAATAGCTCATTTTAAGATAATAAAATCATAACGCTTCATTATGTAAGGTCTTTATACACCTCTGAAGACATAGTTATGTAAATTATATTGCATATCTGTCAATAGATCATGCGATCGTGAATTTTGTATATGCATAAACAAAATATTTTTATGAGATGTTATAATGGGATGTGATCACATCTGGATTGTGTTATCTTTTACCTTTTTTAAATCTGCACGTTTCAGAGAGGCGGGGCAAAGAGGAGATACAAACATGCACGGTATGTGGAAAATACAGCGTTTTGAACCTTAAATCGTGTATACACATTGCATTACATCTAAAACAAACCATAATATTCATTTTAGCCGTGTCATACGACCCCTTTAAGGAGGAAGGCATGCCACATAACCTGTCAATGTATTTTAGCTGAGTTTATGGGTTTGATCCCCCACACATACAGATATATCTTGAATGCAGTTTAAGTCGCTTTGGTTAAAAGTGTCTGCTAAATGTTTAAGTACATAATATATAGATACAATACAGTTTGATTGCACACGTCAATCCTTAACAAGTAGAATATATGTCAACCCTTCTCCTCTCTTTCAAAAGCCTGTACTGCTGTATGCAAGATTATATGGTTGGTTGCATATTTTAGTTGTATTTCCACAGGCACGGAATTCATTTTTGGGTCACAAACCATCAGTTCAAAACCAACATTCCAAACAACACCACCTCAGAGCAGTATAGAGTTAAATCTATATGTAATACCGTATGACCCATTATACACTAGCAGTTTAGTGTTTTACTGTATGATTATTCAATTTCACACCACCTACCTATCTACAGTGTGGAAATGAGAGTGGCATAATAATGTATTAGGACAGTGTCGATATATTTATGCTTAAATCAGCCAGCTATTTCATGCTTTATATTACCCCAGTATCATTTTGCTTTACTCGCTGTCGGAGCGGTAAAATCAGCGACTGACCTATTAACAAGTAATGGGCTGTACAAAAGCAGTTTTCTGCAGGATGAACACCTATAAAGTCAAGAGTACGACTTAATTGAGAGCTTCTCCTGATGAATGTCCAGCTCTTATCAGCCTGCAGATGTAACACGTTGCTGAGACTTTATTGTTCTCGGTTGTGTTAGTAATTAAGTCCTTGGAGGAGCTGTAAATAAAAGTGGGAAACGCTGAGGTCAGGAAGTTTTTGGGGCGTCTCTCAGCAGGAATGAAATGTGCCGTTTTGATTGTGTGAAGTAATATTACAGTAACGTTACTAAGTCCTCTGTCGGCGGAAAGATTATTCAGATCTATAGTGAATGCCAAACATAATCCTTGTCTAATGTTTGCAAAATATTCACCAGTGCTTAATAGGTTAAATCATTATTATAACCTTACAGTTGTGTAAGAGAATAAAGTAAGAGACCGTTTTTAACAATTATTGTGTACAGTACTTGTTTAAATGAATTGGAGCTTTTTCACTTTTCATGTTTCAACAGATTCCACGGCAAACAAATTTAGGATCAAATCGGTTTGCAGAGGATCATGGGAAGTATTTAAAGGTGAGATTTTAGCATTTTTTAGCAAGTTCTAAGACCACACTAGTGCTCGAATTGCATGGGGGGCTCCCCACCAAGAGATGTTTTTATGGGGGTAAGCAAAATGACTTGAATAATCTTAAAAAATATCTTTTATACTAGTTTTTAATAAAAAAAATATATTTTTAAAGGCAATATTGCGTATATTATTCTTCATTCAGTTATATGCAACAGAATCAAATGCAACCTTTTTTTATCAATTATCCAAAAAATAATTACGCTAAAAATCAGTATGAAACGTTATTTTCGAGTGCAAGTTGGGATTTATTTTAGTCAAATTTATGCTATATTTCTCTATGTCGTCATATTTCAAGAATTTGTTTACTTTACACAAGGCTGAACATTTAGAGTTAAAATGAAGATTCTGTCATCATTTACGCCCTACATTTTGTTCAAAACCTGTGTGATTTTTTTGCAATTGCGTGCCTCACTTGTACAAATGTGAAAAGCTGATATAGATTAATTTCTGTATCTGTCTCCATGTTTGATTTGAGTTGTTTGGATAAGTGAACACCGCATTTGCGAGTGTTGGGTAAATAGGCCTACTGTAATCGTATCTCACGAGAGCCCGTCTCTGTCCTGCTCTTGCACACAAAGCTTTTATTTACTCATACTTCAGTCTCAACAGTTAAGCCTCAACACAAACGCTGTAACAATACGCTGTGCTGTTTCCTCTGCTCTGGTTTGTCATTATGTTGTTCAGAGAACTCGTGGGATTTGTCGTCGCTGCCGAGATGCTTTTTTTTGTCGAAATTCACATTCAAAAGTGGAAAGTTACATAACCCTGGGATTTTTCAGATCTCAAATTAGTCCAAAAACATCTTCGGCGTGACAGATAGTGGCAGAATATTTATCGAGTGAAACAAACGTTGTGTTCCCACAGTCTTTGTGCCGGTGACTGATCAGATATGTTTTTAAATTAGACAAGAGCATCTCGGGTGTGCAGGCTTGTGATAGCGTTGCGTATCGCATAAGATGCTCTAATAATTATTCAATTAGTTCTTTGTTTGCAAGATACAGCAAACAAAAAATAAATGATCTTTTAAACAAGCGATGCAGAACTTTGTACACTGTGATTTCCTTCTGTAAATTTCTCTACTCTGAAGACCTGTAAGAAGGGTTCAACTTCTTATGTGAGGGATAATGGACAGGCAGCCGGTTGTTATCGGAGAAGTAAGCCCCGACAGTGTGATCAGGACCCGACGCAAAACGTCTTGGATCACACTGAAGGGGCTTATTTCACGATAACAGCCGGCTGCTTGTACATTATCTCGCTTATTACACGGCTACTTGCCACATGAGAAAAAAACTGGACATGAAATGTGAATTTGAAATATTTTATTAGCTCATTTTTACCGACGGCAGACTTTCTGCAAGGAAAAGTCATTTACTTTTGGTTTTAAGGTAAGAAACTACGTTCAGATGTCACGAACAGGCAATTTGGTTTAATTATTTGTAAATATAATGTCATATGTGTTATTAAAAGCTATATTTATATTTAATTTGTCATTTTCTGCATCCGGATTACCGTGTCATATTCGTTTTGAGAGGTTGTTATCTGGGATTACTACACGGCTCGTTGGAATGCTTGAGGCCAGTCGCGACATTTGCAGGTTCGTTATTCCCAGATAACAACCTCTCAAAACTAAACATAACAGTAACCCGTTCTACAGAAAAATATAACAGCATCTGGGTGTGTAACAATATGAAGGTTAGTAAATAATATCATGTGACATGCTTTTTAATATTTACTTTAGGTTTAATTTCACTATGTGCTTTAGAATACCATTACCCCTCATTATGTCTCCTGTAAAACGTATTCCATTTTGACAGAAAACTGTTTATTTTGTGATTTATTAGAGTACAGAAATATGACTTTCATATTTTTTCAATATTTCATCCATTTCAATACTCTCACATTCTCAGTACAGGTAAGACAACATCTGCAGTGACTTTGATTGCAATACAGATGAATGAATTCTTCAGTGCTCAAATAGACGGAGCATAAAAACCAAATGTGCGTCAGATAAGAATCTTTAATATGTGAACGTCTCTCATCTCACACAAACTGTTTACTACTTATTTGGTTATTTCTTTTTTCCATATTTATTGCAACTTGTTATTTTATCCATATTGATAGCTCTGTAGTTCCGCCCTCTCACACATTTTCCTTTTTTCTTTTGGGAGATGCCTTTTAACCAAACCAACTTACGGTGCATTTACACACTTCCTGTAGGAACTATGAAATAACACTAGTGAAAGTGCATTATGTAAGAATCAAAATATGTTAAACACATAAAAATTATTATATTTCAGCTTCTTTATGTGGTCACCGGGACTCCGCCCCTATCTGGACCAATCCCATTCAGCATCCCCCCCCCCGCCATCACAGCTCTAAATCTACACTGAGTATGTATAGCTAAGATAAATATTACACCAATGCAGGGTCTCCTGAAGCCGCTGACAGATAAACGGCAGGTTCATTGTCACTTCATGTTGATGAGGTCTACAGTTGTAAGTCAGATCACTTGTGAAGAGCTCACATCAAATGCATTTCAGCTCTTAATAATTCCCAAGATTCCCAACAGTGGTTATTTTTCTCCAATACAGATCGAGCTGTTGAGGTTTGGTGATGGATTTGAATGATGTGTATGTACTCTGTCACTTTAATTGAGAGCTAGGGCCAAACACTTATTACAAGGCCATTTGTTTTTATTTATTTTACTATACTGTTCAAAATGATTTAACAATAAAAGCAATTATTTTATTGTATATCTATTTTACATATAATAATAACAATAGATATATTCATTGATTGGTTGATAATAAAAGGCATTACTTTAAAAATAAAATTAAACATTAAACATTTTATTATTAAATTAAATTAAAAAAAATAATAAAATGAAAGAAATTATTAAGGCTGTCAAACGATTAATCGCGATGAATCACATCCTGAATAAAAGTTTGTGTTTACATAATATATGCCTGTGTACTGAGCATATTCATTTTGTATTTATAAAAACTTACACATGCTTGCATATATTTAAGAAAAATATAAAAATGTATAAACATTTATATATAATTTAAATTATTGATAAATATAAATAAATACATGTAAATATTTCCCAAAAATGTATACATTTATAATGTATGTGAATGTGTTAATAAATACAAAATTAATATGCACAGTACACAGACATATATTATGTAAACACAAACTTTTATACTGGTTGTGATTAATCATGATTAATTGTTTGACAGCCTTTAAAGCCTTTATTTATTTTTTAATTTGTTTCCATAAAAAATCTATAAAATAATGCCTTTTATTATCAATATATAAATAAAAAATAGATAAATACATCTATTATTGATATTTGTAAATAGCTATACAATAAAATAATTATGTAAACATATATACATACAGTATATTATGTAAACACGAACATTTATTTTGGATGCGGTTAATTGTTTGACAGCCCTAACTATGATTTAAAAACCATAAAATATTTTTTTTATTGTACAACTGTTGTACAGTTGTTATTTTACAGTACAGTATTATTTTTCAATATCATTATATAGCATTACTTTGGCAATATTGTACTGTGAAACAGTCGTGACCAAACAGAAAACTGAATTGTTTATGATGGTTTATAACCATGAGTTGGTTATATTACCAGCAACACCCAAAACATTGACTTCCGACATCATATCCCTCCGACTGTACCCACTCGTTGTAAATATAGCAACACAAATAAATCATTATGGGCCAAATTTGCAAACAGCGAGGCTGTCATGCAGTCAGTGTAACAGACACCGATAATCAACCCCAGCATGATGAAACACCCCAAAATAATGAAGGTCTCTGAGTCTGTGCATCTACCTCCTCTGCTGATGATGTCGACATGTCCGACCGTTCACGCCTCGCGCACACAGTCTGCAAAGGCCAAGATGTCATTAAGACTCTGAATTTCACCCTCTGACATTTAAAGTTAAGGTTTAATCCAGCACAATAGCAGAAACTGACGATACATGCCGGGTTTTTACAGGAGGACTGTATCCTCTGACTGTTTCTATGAGGTTTGCCTCAAAGTGTTTTATTGATGCATATTTGTATAATAATAACCCATCAGAAATAAAATAATATCTTACTCCTAGAGAGTTTTGAGAAAATGCTAACATCAGGTTCTTGACTAAACTCAACAGGAGGAAGGGAGTCTTCAGGCCAGGAAGGGGTTAAACTCTCAGCCATTAATCTGCCCCCAAATAAAAATAAATAAAAAAAATGACAAATAAAAGCGAGAGTGGGAGTGAAGATCTGTCTGATGTAATTCCTTTTTTATTGGGAGGTTTAGTTTCTCTAGTCCGGGCTGCTCATTAGCTGGCTGAAGCACTGGAGCGAGATCTCAGGCTAATCAAATAATTGGTCAGAGGAGATAGCCGTCTCTCTGACAGATACACTCCTCCCTGGGGCTCAGAGGGGTCTAGCGGAGAACACGCCGATGAAGATGACAGGAACCGGTTGGCAGTTTGTCCCATCGTGTCAGAGAGTGACCGTAGCTGCCAGCTTGCTGGACAGAGATGGCAGAAGAGACATCTGTCGAGAATCATGATGTGATCAAGAAATAAAAACATGTAGGCAGGGATGAACTGACACTGAAAACATTGGGAGTCAATGTCAAACTATCGCACTATTGCTTGATATGTTATCCACAGTAGTTGATACGCATTGATTTTCACAACATCTTGACATGTCTGAACTTATACACTGCAATTAAACAATAAAACATTTTCTAGTAAATTAATAGTTGCTTAGTTGTTTAAGCAAATCAAAAATGAACATTCTGCATCATTGACTACCATGGTAGGAAAGATTACTTCATAAATATAGGGATGCACCGATACCATTTTTTAAAGAGCAAGTACAATTTTGTTTTGGTACTCGTCGATACCGATGCCTGTACCTTTTCACAACACAGTGAGACATAGAATAGCTTCATAATTACAAACTCCTTCTTAAACACATTACGAAAAATTAATAATTTTATGTGCTCGTCACAAACTTTCAAAGCAAATTTCGCAGTTATGTCACGTGAGGTATCGGTCTTTGGTATTGGTGCATTTTTACGAGTACATGAACTTAGGATCCCTATTTATAAATGTCTTTTTGTTTAACACAAAAGAAGATATTTTGAAGAATGTAGGAAAGCAAACTCTCCCTTTAAAGCTGTTTTTCATCAGCCTAACCCAGACCCAAGGATCATTTTCTGTGGAAATCTGTTGGTATGAAAACTGATATTGCATGGTTCCTTTAACGGCAAAATAAGCATAATAAAATAACAGTAATGTTAGTACTACATAATAAAAAATTGGGTCACACTTCAGTATAGGGGGCAATAATCGCTATTAACAAACCAGTAACTATGACTTTTCTCCCAATAAACTCTTAATTTGTTGCTTATTGATAGTTAGTAAAGTAGTTGTTAGGTAGGATAAGGGATGTAGAATATGGTCATGAAGAATATGTGCAAATAAACAGCCAATATGCCAATAATAGGCATTCTAATAACAACTAGTTAATCGTGAGAATTGCCCCCTATACTGAAGTGTTAACAAAAATAGTTGCCTTTTTTTTCAGTTTACTTTAAATTTTGCCTAGTGGCTTGTTGCTGTAACATTTCTGTAACGTTACGCTTAACTTATGTAACATTTTAAGATGAAAGATATTAACGTTAAATGAAATGCAGCAAAAGATTAAATACTGTGTATAACTGTACACAAAAGATTCAATATAAAAAAGATACTTCAAAATAAAGTATTTTTGTATTTTCAGAATAGCACAATAATTTTACTCATATATCAGTTACATTGTACATAAAATATAATATAATACAATGTAATAAAAAGAAGTTAGAAGATCAGAAGCCTGACCTTGATGTATTTAAATGAAATAAACACACATTTTTTCTATATTCTGAATATATATACTGTATATAGCTGAAGAGATTTGAGCAACAGTTCAGCGTTGACTACATTGAGTTTTGAGGAAATGATGAACAAATGAAGATTTGGTACGTGTATGTACAATAATGTTACGCAATGCTTAAAACCTGTGTTCACATTTAGTTTTCAAGCAAACACACATTTACAATATTCTATGTATTGGGGGTATATTTTACTGCATTTACAGAATGTTTTTCTCCTTCTTACCATATTTATGCAAAGACAAAGATTGGGTTGATTTCTCTCAAAAGAGTAAACACTGTGGATTTAAATCGTGACCAGCCCAACATCACAACACTGTATCTGTAATCCCAGTTTGTCCAAACAATGGGAGATTGTCAGAAATGACACAGTTCACCTATAGTTTGGTTTTGACAGCCAGCCCATCAAGCGGCCCACAGGGAAAAGTTCTGGTACGCCCTGCGGCCACAGCATCCCTGAAAGTTGTGAGAGAGAAAGCGAGAGGAAGTGACATCGTGAGGTGATGTGCTGCACCACATGTGGCTGACACAGAGGAGGAATGTGATGAGATGGGACAGGGTGACAAGAGAAGAGGGTTTAAAGGCAGTGGCAGCTGTGAAAGGTTGAGTACAATCGGACAGACGTTCTTGACTGCCGTCGCGCTCTTCAACGATGCTAAACAGCTCACAGATATGAACTGTCACTCACAGAGTCTCGTGCTGGTTCAGCGTTACGGCGCAGCGAGAGACACTTTGACATCCTGCGGTGCTTAATTACCAGAGAGAATGAGTGAGGTCACCTTTCACTTCTCTATACCTCCAGGCCAAATATCTTTTCAAACACGTGGGGCGAATCATGAGCTGTCGGGAAAGCTTTATTCGCTCTCTTTTTAACGCTTCACGTTTTATGAGTATGACTTTAAATAGTATAGAAACCCAACTGTGTTAGTATATATATAACATTATGAATAGCACCTGTGAATAGTCAATTTTTCAGTAGCGCCGTGAAAAAATTAAGAGAGCATTCCAAATGTTCATTTAATCGTCATTTATAGATGTGTCGTGGTCATTCCAGTCCAGTGTCTGTTGAATTTCAACGAAATCAAACCTCAGGAGTGACATGAAGTCATCCAACAGTAATGTGAAAGACTGACAGAATGACAAGACACATGAGAACTGCGAATAAAATCCAGGTTATCACATTAAAAATCACATTTTTAACCTTTCCAAAGTATATCTACAAATATCTGAACTTGTGTTCTTTGTAGTATTTGACGAGACCATCTTTTCTGTTTTTTCTACCCGTTTCTCCAGTTTTCCTTTTCTGCAAATGCAAATAGAAACAATATTTTTATTTGAAGTTTGGGTGAAATATTGTTAGTAGTTCACAAAATGAACCCAAAATAATAATTTTATCTAAACACGACGTACTCTACCTATAGTAAAAGTTTCAGAAAAACTCAAATGTGTGTGATTCATACGTCTTTTATGGAGGGGAATATTGGAAATTTAGCCAGTGTCATCAATGCCATCTTCAGGGTCCATCGCTACTGCTTATATAATACCTATAGTAGATCAACTTCACATGGAAATTGTGTACATGATTAGCATGCTAGCATGAGACAAAAGCTACTTGAGTTCTCATATTCAAAACCTCTCAATCCCACAAGCCCTCTCCAGACAATTATCACATGCCATTTAATCATTCCTAATTACCTCTTTCAATGTATAATGGAGAAATGCACATAAGAAGCCATAGCTCTCTCTCTCTCTCTCTCTCTCTCTCTCTCTCTCTCTCTCTCTCTCTCTCTCTCTCTCTTCTCTCTCCTCTCTCTCTCTCTCTCTCTCCTCGCTCCTCTCGCTCTCTCTCTCTCTGCTCGCTCCGCTCTCTCTCCTCTGCTCTCTCCTCTCGCTGCTCGCGTCTCTCTCGCCCTCTCTGCTCTCGTCTTCTCTCGCTCTCGTCTTTCTCTCTCTCTCTCTCTGCTCTCTCTCTCTCTCTCGTTCTCTCTCGCTCTCGCTCTCTCTCGCTCTCTCTCTCTCTCTCTCTCTCTCTCTCTCTCTCTGTTCTCTCTCTCTCTCTCTCTCTCTCTCTCTCTCTCTCTCTCTCTCTCTCTCTCTCTCTCTCTCTCTCTCTCTCTCTCTCTCTCTCTCTCTCTCTCTCTCTCTCTCTCTCTCTCTCTCTCTCTCTCTCTCTCTCTGCTCTCTCTCTCTCTCTCTCTCTCTCTCTCTCTCTCTCTCTCTCTCTCTCTCTCTCTCTCTCTCTCTCTCTCTCTCTCTCTCTCTCTCTCTCTCTCTCTCTCTCTCTCTCTCGCTCTCTCTCTCTCTCTCTCTCTCCAGCACAATGCATGTGAAATTCTCTCTAGTGTGGTAACATACCTTCAGTCCATGTATGTGACTGTCGGTGTGCCGTGCCTTTATTTCTTCTGTAAGTGAGGGACCGTCGTTCTACTGTATAATCGTCTGCTTAGCATGTCTTCCGTCCCCTTCAAAAATGTAATATTGGTATTTCTGCATAATGAATTTTCAGTGTCATCCACAGAGCTCCTGGTGTAATAAAAGTGACATTCTAACACCTCCGATCCAATTTGCATTTGGCATGATTCTATTGGAGCATTGCTCCGTCGCAGGCTTTTATAACACTGTCACATTATGAGCATGTTTCTGCTACTGGCTAATAAAACTCACGCAGGACTTCTGAATTTTGAATGATGAGAATGGCAGAGCACTCTCGTGAAACTCATCTGTTTTTCAGATGTAAAGGGGCTCGTGTGCAGCACGGGAAGAGAGAGAAAGAGGCTGAAGAGGAATTGTGAAGAAGAAAAGGACGCAAGTCTCTTACAAAAAAGAAGCTTGTTGTGTGCAACTCCTCGTATGCTTTTTATGTACTATACTTAGACATATACTTGAAATTACACTCAAGTATGCTTTTACGCTAGGTCTATGTATATTTGGCCTATACTTGTACTAGATCTTTTCATTGACATATACTTAAATCTACTTGGTCTAAGGTGAATTTCAAGTATAGAAATAAATACCTAAATAGAATTGTAGTATTCTATTGTAGTATAATTGCAGTGCAAAGGTAATATATGAATATAAACTAAGTATGATATTAACTTTACTGAAAGAAAACAAATATACGTGCTATACGAAAACTAATTAACAAGTATAACTTTCATAAAAAATGTGCCACAGGTAGTGAACTACTATAAACTAGCAGTATCAGTACCTATAACTTCACTTGTGTATAGAACACTTACAAGTACATGTATGCTACTGGTACATTGATTATAGTTGCCAAATAAAGTATACTTAATATATAATTGATCTTTACTTACATACTTAATAAAACAAACTTGAAGTATGTAGAAATAGTGCACTTACAAGTAAACTACTGGTACATTGATATTAGTATACTTACCACATAAAGTATAGTTAATATACAGTATAATCAGTGTTGGGTAAGTTACTCTGAAAAAGTAATTAATTACTAGTTACTAATTACACATTCAATAGTGTAATTAGATTACTGTACAAATTACTCTCTACAAAAAGTATTTAAATACTTATTACTAATTACTTTCTATATCTTATATCAACCTTGATTAGTTAAGTGAGTCAAGGATAGACATAAAACGACTCTCAATTCTTTCAAATAAATCATATAAAACTACATAAAGTACAATTATTAACAGACTTGTATAACAAATGTGAGAAAGATACATTAATGCATGCATTTTAAAGTTAGATTTTGAATTTTAATGTCAATTCCACTGTTGTATACATTACACAGTATTTAATTCAGTTACATCAGAAGTAACTGTAATTTAATTACAGAACAAATGAGAGTAATCCCTTACTTTACTTTTTTAAGGGAAAAGTAATTAAATTACAGTAACTAATTACTTAGTAACTAGTTACACCCAACACTGTATATAATTTATCTTTACTTACATATACTTAATAAAACAAATTTGAAGTATATGTAAAAATAGGAAATAGTACACTTAAAAGATTACTACGAGTGCATTGATATCAGTATATACATTTTACTGAAGTATACTTACTAAAATTAATTGAAGTAAACATTTTTTTTAAGGGGTTGAAGATGTTATGCAATTTTGCAGAACTTTTATGTAGGCCTAGCGTTTCTTCTTACTAAAACAGCAAAAATAAAAGGCCAGAAATGAAAACCTGACTAAATTGCTTGGCAAGATTTCCATAAAAACATAATGACAATAATTGAACTAAAACCAAAACATCCACAAGAAATCTCATTTTCCATTCCACATTGACTATGGTGTTTCATTTTTGAGTGTGAGAATCTGTGCTTTTTACTCGACTTGCTCTAATAAGAAATAAAACAGAAAAGTGGTTGGGTGTTACTATTTGACAGTTTCAGATGAGTCAGGTCAGGTCATGGGTCTCATCTGTGCGTATATTTGGGCTTCGTTTCAATGGCTGTACAGATTATTAACACTCGGTACTCTTTCGGTGACGCCAGTGGTTTATCATTCATAGACAAGGGCACTGCTCAAAAGTGTCACTTTCATCATTCATGACCATTGAGAGTTGAGTCAAAACTGTGAAAATCTGTAATTACAGACATTGGATGTCAAGCAATGATGATGATTCATCCTCTGACCTAGTCATAATAGATGCATTATTAAAACGTGTCATCTCTATATTTTATTTTCCTCTCCGCTTCCTGATTGTGCTCATTATAAATGGCTAACATTCCCCAAGAAGCGTATCAAGATGGAGTTACAGATTTCCATGAATACACATGAGCAAACTGAAGATTGATCACTCAGCCATGACCACGTTTATAAACATCTAACTCAATCCACCCAGATCTCAAAATTCGGTACAGCAAATAATGACTAAATACTGTAGCGGTGTTTTGCCTCTCTGTCGCCACCTCTGTTTGAAACATGAAATTGCAGGTTACCTAATGTACTTATCTTTACGTGGGTTGATTTACAACGAAATCGTACCCGTACCTAAAAATGACCCGTTTAGTTTTATTTCCTTTTTGATAAATCTTTGAAGTGTTTTTTGTTCACTTTTAAATTTTTCTTCGAATATACTGAAAAGCATTTATGTGTTAGGGAGATGCTTCCTATTTCAGTTTAATTCAGACATCATTAAAAAGGTTTCAGCAGTTTAACGCTCGAGTCAGATAATGTGAGCATGAATCGGGAGGCTGACAGGTTTTTAAACACTTTCCTTTCAATATGCGCTAATATACCGTGACGTGACTGAAGCCGTAGCTGACAAAAGTTGGTGCGTGTTTCCCTGGAGAGAACAAAATATAGCTAGTGCAGTCACAGACTTTACTAGATCTATGATAAGAAAACTCTATAATAAGAAAAGGCGATCATTCTGTGCTGTCACCGCCAGCTTCGTTCTGTGAAGGAACGTCTCATCTTTTCCGGCAGAAGTAGAAAGTAAAGCGCAACAGTTTGCTTCTAATTTGTGGAGTTGGGGATGTTTTTGTTAAATGCACTCTGGGGGATTGCAGTAATGGGACAAATAGAGCCAGTGTGTATGAGCAGTAAAGGGGAAAATGAGGCCTTCCTTCACAACAACAGTATCAGTCTGTCCTCTATAAGCACTTTTGAGTAAATTGTCAACAGAATTGTCAGAGAGATCGAAGACGTCACGCAGAAACCTTCTGAACGGACGTTTGGAGAAACTTGTGGTGTGGAAGCGGTCTAATAGACTGTTTAAATCTCTAATTGACTGAAAAGTTCTCCATTCTTTATAATGTCAGGGAAAGAAAGTTTTAACACTTTCAGGCACAGTTCTCAGTTACGTTGTCTTTTAAGTGCTTTTCTCTTTTAAAAATGTCTTGGAAATATAAAAACAGACAAAAACGTGACTATTGCTGACATAAAGATCTGAAAGTTGAAAGTGGATATCACAGTTCTGATGTTTTGGTATTGAAGTCTCTGACACCTGTATTAGAGAATGTAAATGAATTCACTTTTTTCTCTAACCAAGTCACAGTGGATCATTTCCGAGTTTTTTATCCCGATCCACGTGAGTCTCGCCTGTTGCCATGAAAGCAGACCCCTCACTGTGCCTCTGTCAAAAAATCACACAGACTGGATTTGGCCTTCCCGAGGATGAAAAACTCCCGCTGTTGAGCATCGCGCTACAAGGACGTCAAAACGTACGCTTGGATTACATCTGTCCGACTAACAAGAATAAGAAACAAAGCCTTAAGGCACTTTTTCATCTGTGAACTTTCTGGATTGGCAATAAATTATAGCGAGATGACTACCTAGAAAGCCACTACATAGGCAGCACTCAGTGAGTCATGCAAATAGCGCCCCAGATGTGCAGTGCACGGGTGACGCAACTCAACACCCAACACGGCAGTTGTTAACAAACTTTTTTAATACTGAATAAATGGAAAGTATGTTTAAAATCAACATTTTTCCAAATTACAGTATTTTCTTGTAATTTGCTTCCTGTCATGCCGTTCTTGCCAAGTTTTTATAAAGAAGTTATCACTTAATAAACGTATATAAATATATTGGTCCCAAAATGTTCCAAAAGAGTAACGACTCCTGTTGGTTAATTAATGATAATAATACAAAATAAAAGTCTTCCGAAGTGAAACCATGTGTTTGTGAGAAAACTATAAATATTTAGAGTTTATTTCAATTTTATTTTATTCATATAGCACTTTTGCAATTTTCATTGTTGCAAAGCAGCTTCACATACATTATGATAAAAAATAGGAATACATAAATACTGTAAATAAAATTCAGTGTGTGATATTGACATACGTGATATTATTGCAAGTTTTTCTCTATGAAATATGCATTGATGAAACGTTGATGAAATACCATGTTGGATTGTTAGAAACTGTAAATATATATTTTTTTATTGAACCCCAAACAATTGCTAAAATCAAATATGGCAAAACATCAAAAACGTGTGTGATTTAAAGTTATTAACGTGATGCACAATTTTTGGTTTGTTTTGGTTTCAAATTAGCTCAAAATGTGAATTATTTCTCACACGCCTTAAGTTTTGCCGTAGAAGACATTTATTCACCCTCTGAAGTCATTTGGAATACTTTAATGATGTACAGGTATGTGCTTCAACATTTTGGTGCTTACAGTATACATACTGTATATATAAAGTGACATACGTATATATTTATTTAAAACTTTTCTTTTCCTTTTTTCTGTAAACTATTCCTTTAACATGCTGCCTACATACTCAATATAATTCACTAGGTTTTAAAACAGAACTGATATGAGCTTTCTACCTCTCGGGGCAGAGCAGAAACTGTACAGACTGAACATTTTTAAGTTCATTTCCATTCTGGCTGTGGTAATATATCATTTATCAAGTCGATTATGTGATTATAATCTGAACATACACTACAGAGTCTTGATCAGATACAAGCTAAACGCAACACTGATACAGACACCAACATCAAACAGACTAAATCATGTGCTGCGAATCACAGTCACGTTCAGACGTTCAGTCACAGCCGAGCAGTCAGTGAAGCACACGGCAAACCTGCTGTACAATTATGATCTATGAAGTGTCAAAGGCTTTACTGATCCCCTCTGCTCTAGTTACAGCCGTGGTTTTTCTGATACAACATGGCTTTGCTATTTCTCAACATGGCTTTGCTATTTTTATGTTTAGACTACGGAGTGAGTCTAAACATTCCTCTTTATAAATATTAACACATTATCAAAGGCACTCGACCTTGAGACTATAGCCTACAGGAAATGCTTTGAATCTCTGTATGCCGGTGTTAAAAAAGGTCAAATTAACACTCACGGTGTATATATAATCCACACTCAAAGTGTGGATTATATAAACACTGTGAGAGTTAATTTGACCCTTTTTAACACTGGCGATTTTGCTGTGAGATGACGTCCGACTCTCCTAAAAATCTCTTTAACCCGCCGGGCTCTCTTGTTATATCAGTGATCTTATCAGAGACCTAGTAGCCCGTACGTAAAACAAATGACATCCAGGTCATTTTTGTGTTCTTTGTGGCATTATTCCCCCGCCTACACTTTAAACCAACTCAAACTATTTGGAGGCGTGAATGATGGCTGCGAGCTGTCTTAGTCTGCCCTCTGGTGGCCGTAAGATGAAGTTTAGGTTGGTCAACAGGGAAGCTGGCCACTAAGTTGTGGTTTTTTTTATATGATCTTGTTATTAAGATTCAAAATGAAAATAAAACTAAACTACATTTACATTTAAAGCTACGTGCAATATGAATTTAAAGCACACCTTTTTTTTATCAGTATGTGTGATTCCTGGGAATCAAACCCACAACCATTGCGTTGCCAACGCGATGCTTTACCAACTAAGCAACCTGCATGTTGTTATTCAACTTTTTTGCTAGCATTGAATTGAATTTGACAATGAAACCGAGAGTGAAAACCGCCTCAGCCGGTCTAGATACATCACCCATCACATTACCACTGACAGTGGAAACATTGTGACAGCGCCGCACGGCTGATTCCAGATCAGTGGCAGGCCTGAGGGGCTCAACAGCTTTAACAGATGCTTGAGAGATGGGCACTGGTTGTCAGACGGTGTGAAGTGACAGAGGTGAGGAAACGAGAAGAAATCGATGAAGGAGAAGAAAAAGCCACCTCGCGTTTACACCGGCCCAATTAGAGGAGCCGCAACGAGCTGCTGACATTTGAAGGGAGAGTAATGTCTCCACGGCCAAGATCACCACAGCTCAGAAGTAATTACGAAAGGAGCAAAGAAAGAAAGAGAGAGAGAGAGAGAGAGAGAGAGAGAGAGAGAGAGAGAGAGAGAGAGAGAGAGAGAGAGAGAGAGAGAGAGAGAGAGAGAGAGGGGGGAATGTGGCATAGGGGATGAGTGGGAAGCTCAAGTCTCTCCAGAGTCACCTTCTCTTCTCTGTAGGTTTGAGAATAAACACCGAGTTCATTTATCATTAGATGATTGCTGTCGCAGATAGTGCTGACGTATAATTTATGAAGCCAGCGTTTTCCCAAACGCTTGTCCTGGGTCAGATCTGCTCATCACCTGCTAATGGCTTCAGTTTGGGATAATTTATCCTCACAGGAGTGTGGCGTTATGAGAAATAATAGCCTCGCAGCACGCCCAGTATGGCGAGCGAGAGAAACAATCACAAATGATGTCTCTTTTAGATCTCAGTTGTTTTTCAGCGATAAGAGCAAATGGCTTCATAGATTTTCAGAGGAAAATGTTATAGCTCAAAGGTTGCTCTTTATAGATCAGGTGATTTGATGAAGGTTTCAGTTGTGTTTCAATTAATTATCAACTTTGTGTCAGATGTTCTTTCTAAAAATGTCAAGATATAAAAAATGTGTATTGATTTAGATGTATTGTGACCAGTCCGGTGTCATTTTTGTATATCTGAGACACAGACAAGTTTCTATGATCATAAGCATCTAATGTCTCATTTGAGTCTTCTAGAATTTCCTTAAAATCCTCAACAACGTCTCAAACGTCATTTCTGTGATAGCACCAGTCTTTACACTTCTAGAGGAAATCGACTTTTTTTATGCTCTCAGACAAGAATAAGAGAAAGCCGTTTAGCATAAAAAACACAGCACCTTTAAAACCTCCTAAGATATAAAATGACAACTTTAGTCTTGGAGCAATAATCCTCTGGGAATCCAATCCATAGCCGCCTTTATAAAGCAATCTAGAGAATACCGTCAGGTAAATTCCATTTTTGATTTTTAATTCCCTCTCTCTTTCTCCTCTGAAGCTGTCAGCATCATTTCTGTACTGGTAAGAATAGCACTGAATAAAAGGTGGTGTGTCTATTCCGAGCATCTGTGTCTTCATAGGATTCTTCACGACGAGACAGATGCAGAGGTCACGTGTCTGAATAAGACAAAAAAAGAAGTACAAATGATACAATTGTGACAAAGTTGTTGGACTTGTGTTTGTTAAACCTTGATGTAGGCTATCTGTGTGCAGTGTTGGGTGTAACTAGTTACTAAGTAATTAGTTACTGTAATTTAATTACTTTTCACTTGAAAAAGTAAAGTAAGGGATTACTCTTATTTTTTCTGTAATTTAATTAGTTACTTTTGATGTAATTAAACTAAATCCTTTGTGTAATATATGTGTGTGCAATAGTGGAATTAACATCAAAATTCAAAGTCTCACTTTAAAATGAATGCTTTAATGTATAATTCTCACATTTGTAATACTTTGGTCAGTTAATAAGAGAAGAATATTATTTATTTGAATGAATTAAAAGAGCCGTTTCATGTCTATCCTTGAATCACTTAACTAATCAAGATGGATGTAGGATATAGAAAGTAATTAGTAATAAGTAACTAAATACTTTTTGGAGAGAGTAATTTGTACAGTAATCTAATTACACTATTGAATATGTAATTAGTAACTAGTAATTAATTACTTTTTCAGAGTAACTTACCCAACACTGTCTGTGTGTCATGCATCTGTTTGTTGATGAGTCTATGGCCCGGTTTCACAGACACGGCTTAGCTTAAGCCAGGACTGTTCCTTAGTTGAATTAAGATATGACTGTCGCTTTTATAGAAATGCCTTAGAAGAAGACATTACTGCTGTGCATCTTGAGACACTGCTATATTTGAAGATATTTCTGGGCAAGTTATATTCAATTAAGACAGGTCACACATTCATTTTAGTCTGGGACTAGCCTTAAGCCTTGTCTGTGAAACCGGGCCTATGTGTCCTATTGTAGCTTAAAAAAGATATAATAAACAAACATAGTTTTTTGCATAATTAAAAGTTTTTTCATCCTCGACTTCCACGGCCTTATTCCACCTTCGGGCTGTGTTTGAATGATACCCCTGATGTAAATACAGACATGTGGGTGACGTCAGCTCGGGATTTTACAGTCAACATGAGTCACGATGAAAAGATGATTCACGTCGGATCCTCTGGGCAGTCAGAACTTGTGTGTGTGTGCGTGTGCGTGTGCGTGTAGTCAAAGTTTTGCAGATCTGAATCACATGATATTTCAGGCAGCAGGAGCGTCTGGTCTCTCTGGCTTATTGGTTTGATTTGTGACAGGTAAAGCTGATATTTCACTCCCTGCAGAAATCAGTAACGTGTAGCGTGTCTAGGTTCTGCGTCTCTGATGACATTTATTACACACCTGTATGTATGTGCATGTAAAAGATGTGCCATCAAAGTGATAAATGCTGCGGTGGAAATCCAACACTGAAAGGAAAACATGATGCAGGAAGAATTCACATCTATCTAGAGACGCACATTATAACATACATCAAAAGTTGCCTGCCAACCGCTCTGACTGTAAGTGTAATGGAAGAAATGTGGATGATGTAGGATGTAGAAGATGTTTAGCCGTAACGGGGATGTCTCATTTGTAATTTGCTTTGGATAAAGGCATCTGCTAAATGAATAAATGTAATAATTTGTGTAACATACTCGTGAAAGAGCGGCATCTGTGTTGTGGTGGGTCTGTTTTCAGGCAAACGGAATGTGCTGGTGTTTATCTGGTACTCTATGTGGAGTTCCTCTGGTGCTTCATATATCTGTGACCTTTCAGTTCCATCTCTTCTTTCTGACGCTCTTTTTCACAGACAGCGGCATCGCACCGTCTCACACGGGACACTTTTGTCTGTTTCTCCCTGCAGAACTCACTCCGTCTTAAAGAAAATGTCTGTTTTTGTGACAGTTGATCTCTGTACGCAGACATTGTGTGTGTGTGTGTGTGTTGGTGGACATGATGTTTGGAGGAGATTCTAAAGGATGCACTAAAGACTATTTGCATTGCTGTTGAACACAAAATGAGATATGTTGAATAATTGAGGAAAACAAACAGTTCTGGGGCATTTTTGAGTACTATTTAATTTCTCTACTATGTTTGACTGCGATGTTCCAGAACTGAAAATTGCTAACATTCTTCCAAATATCTTTCTCTGTGTTCAGCATTTATACAGGTATGAAATTACATCAGGGTGAGTAAATGATGTCAGAATTTTCATTTTTGGGTGAACTATACCTTTAAATATATGGCAAGAGACTTCTCCTTTGTCCTTGTTTTTTTCTCCTTTGGTGTTTCTGGGAAAATCATAACATTTCAAACTGCGCCAAGATACCAAAGAATCGAATATTTCTCATCTATTTTTCCCCAGGTCATCTGAGCTATGCCATCCACATTTATTATTATTATTATTCATAAGTCAAAAATTCTCCGTTTTTTTTTAAGAATCTTAAAAATTAAGAAGAACCTTTTTTCAGTCAGGTTAGCGAAGGACGAGGCGTCTAATTGAAATGTGCGTTTGTGGATGACTGCGCTGTTGGCAGCTGCCGGGATCGCTGTAATTGGGTGGGTGGTTAGTTGTCGGGTCAGAGCGCTGAAGGTCAAAATCATAGAGAGAGGTTGAAACCGAGGACCCTGTGTTAATGAGAACAGCGTGAGAGTCCGGAAGGATCAGCGCTCAGACGCGCTGATGAGAAAAGCATTAGTCTCTGGAACTAGTAACTGTTTCTGGCCTCCTGCCACCTACAACAGAAACATCTTCACACGTTCATCTGATGATGTGGAGGCCATGACTGGAGGCTTTGTATGCGGCCATTACAATAGCCAAAATGCTTTTATATACGTATATAAGAGTTTAATGTTCTTGGAAAACGTGTTTTAACTCCGTAGACCTACAAGAATAAATATATCCTTAAATGCTTTCTGGGGGCACATGACCTTCAGGTGAAGCCATCTAAACACAATAAAGACCTTTTGTACTGAACAAGACTACATACAGTATATAAATATATATTCCAGCTATAACATTCATCATTGTTGTTACTTATAAATAAACGTATCGCAGGATTACTGCTCCGCTGTGAAATGTAAAAAAGGCTTAAAAAAGCTTTTCGCAAATGCATGTTAACTGAGCGAGTTTATTGTAATCCTTCTAAACCTGACTCACGGAGTAAAAAAAACATCTTCACAGCGCAGAATTAAAAAAAGCAAAAGCACACCGATGCATACATAAAAAAGGATCTCATCTAGACAACCCGTGGACCGTGTTTTTCAGAAACCTTTCATGCCAGCATCAACACACCGCATTACTCATATCTGCTCTGACCGTCCTTTTTATTCATCCAAATGTGCCTCAGCGTGAGTGGCAGAGAGAACAGAGCTTCCATCTGCAAATGCATTAGCCCGACTCGCACACAAGCGAACACAGACCGGCAGAACCAACAGCTCCGTATGATCCCAGCATGCATCTGTAGACCCGCTGCAAAAACCAGAACTGTGAACCAGCGGAGAACCCGCTGGAAACATACCAACGACACATTCAGTGCAGCAAAGCATCATGGGAAGAGGGAACTGTTGTCGTTTTTTCCCGCAATTTTTATGGTATCATTTAGAAGATGCTGGTGGATGAAACTGATGGATAAAAAACGGATAAGATCTCTTTAATTAATAAATTAATTTCTGAATAAAATGCAGCAAAGTATAGAAAGTTCATTCATAATGTGATGCAGAACACCTCACTCTTCATCTCCGGCACAGCCTCATCTGGAGACCTCAGTCTTTTAATGCCATTTTCTATTTCACTTGCGAATGATTTGCCTATTTCCCAGCTGCCCGTTTGACATTACTCAGGTACATTTCCAGAACACATCTCAGGATGATGGCCTTTCGAGGTTTACTCTCAACGTTCTGATTGAGTCATTTTTTCACATCTATTCTGTGGGTTGTGGAACAGGAGGGCATTATATAAATTGATTTTTGAGTTGGTTCAAAGCGGGGCTCAAGGTTAGCATGGTCCAGTTAGCCCCGGCTGCTGGGTTCGGTAACTACAACATCACACTTCGGTTTGAAAAGCTTCTTTCTACATTGACTTCCATTCAAAGTTGAAAAAAATGAAGCATTATGCAAGCAACGTTTCGTTTGTTACATTAATGTTGAAATAGCATTAAAGCTTGACTTTAATGTTTAAAGGGACAGAGATTTACATTTACATTTAGTCATTTAGCAGACGCTTTTATCCAAAGCGACTTACAAAGAGTTTAAGGAGCAATAAGCGATATGTCATACAGGAGCAATAATGCAATAGGTGCCAAGTTACTAGTTTCAACAAAAGCTAGATCAATACCTGTTGAGAGAAAGAGAGAGGGTTAGTGTATTTTTTTCATTTGTCTGTCAAGTATTCACAAAACAGATGGGTTTTAAGTAGTTTTTTGAATATTGTGAGAGATGTGGTTGACCGGACCGAATTAGGAAGAATGTTCCACCAGGAAGGAGTTGTGAAGGAGATGTGTTGCACCAGGTTTTGACAGTTTTGATCATAATCAGACAGGTTTTATATGGCACACGTATTTCACATGCTTGTATTTGTATGTTATTTTGAATTGTTTTGATTTCATAATTGATCATGTTTATGTATTGTGACAACTTACCCCTCTTCTCGGTCTATTGATGTATGTAGTGACTATAAGGTTTTTTAGCTTTGGTTAGTAAATGACATTGAGATCTATTAATAATATCATAACAGCTAGGGGTATAGGTTTTCCTGAGATCAATTTTCCCACACAATAAAATAATGAATGACTATCATATCAGCGGTGATTGATTGAAGTGCGCTTCTTCATCGCGCTTCGGTTAATGGGATATAGGTTGTCTTCTCCACAGACCGCAAGTAATGTAGCAATGACTCAGGCCTCTTTAATCATTGGATCATGATACAGGACGCGTCCACTCCGTGATCTATGCTTTCCATGGTCTAGGCGTCGAGAAGAGATCGTGTTACCGCTTACACCGGTCCAAAAGTGCGTTAAGACCAGATTGAGCTTTGCAATTAGGAAAAGTTAATGCCACAGAGCGACTTACCTGAATGCTGGCGACCGGCCCCTGTCCCAGCGCCCGCACCTCAGACATGAACCTTCCCGTAATTGTCTAACATAACGCTCTTTCGCGTGGAAAGGAACGACACGGCTAGACCTAGAGACGCCAAGTGTATAGATATCGATCGATCAAGAGAAGCCGTGCAACAAAGAGATCTCTTGACATTCGCCTCAGAAGGAGAGACGCCAAGACTTTACATATCAGAGTCTGTTGCAAAGAGACCCCGGCACAAAGCGCATCTTCTATCTCTCCTCGGGGGTTCGTTCTCCTCTCATTGCTGTGGTCCTCGTGGACGTTGCTACAAATCGTCTGAGAACAGACACGGTGGCCGATATTGATTCAGTATGAACCGGTGCAGACATCTATTTCCTCAGAGGGTCGGTTCGATCTAGTATGCCTCATCAGTTTCATGGAGACAGTTGAAGATCTTCAGAAACGACATTAGTCATGAAGAAACGTCAAACACTGCACCTTTAAGAGTTTGTTCAATGCTTCATTAGTTTAATGATATCTGCAAAACACCCTCAAATATCGCCTCACTTTTTCTGTCTGGTCTAAAACAGACAATTGGGGTAACTATTGACTAAATATATGTAATTTAAACTCGCACAGACTCGTAAACTCTTAATAGCTGGAGCGGAACGTCTCCCTCGGGTTCGGCGTCTAGATTTATACGATGGAATCAGAAAAAGCCAAAGAGCAGGAGAGTGAAGGAATAAGGTGAGATCAAGTATTTGTTGGCCGCGTTATTGATCTGCGGGCCGTGGAAAATCTGTTTCCAAACACAGTAAGTGTCTCATTACAAACAGAAACTCATTAAGGGTGCGATGGAACTGCAGAACGCCTTTTGGTTTTCGGGCCGGGCGACAATTAGCTCCCTCCCTTTGAAAACGTACTAATGAACAGCGGTCCCCGAGAGCACGCGCGCTCTATCTCAGACACAAACACTTTAAGTCAAACCCAGACCTCATCTCGCTCCTCGCTGGCCAATTTGCCGAGCATATAGTAGTATTTACTGTTCAATTTCTACTCGACTGAATTAAACAGCTGCAAAAACAGCATGGAGGGTTAGCCGGGGCCCACGTTTTCCTCGCAATTGAATTAATCACGGGAAAAGGGATTGCGTTTCTCTGTACCTCTCCGAAACAAACGCCCGTTTCTTTCATCCCGTGTCAGAAGTCAATAGTTGTGGAAGAGCTTTAATCCCCCGACCGGCGGATACCAATAGGAGCTTTACTGCATTAGCATAGCGGCCAAAGTCAGAAGATTAGATTNGTTAGCATGGTCCAGTTAGCCCCGGCTGCTGGGTTCGGTAACTACAACATCACACTTCGGTTTGAAAAGCTTCTTTCTACATTGACTTCCATTCAAAGTTGAAAAAAATGAAGCATTATGCAAGCAACGTTTCGTTTGTTACATTAATGTTGAAATAGCATTAAAGCTTGACTTTAATGTTTAAAGGGACAGAGATTTACATTTACATTTAGTCATTTAGCAGACGCTTTTATCCAAAGCGACTTACAAAGAGTTTAAGGAGCAATAAGCGATATGTCATACAGGAGCAATAATGCAATAGGTGCCAAGTTACTAGTTTCAACAAAAGCTAGATCAATACCTGTTGAGAGAAAGAGAGAGGGTTAGTGTATTTTTTTCATTTGTCTGTCAAGTATTCACAAAACAGATGGGTTTTAAGTAGTTTTTTGAATATTGTGAGAGATGTGGTTGACCGGACCGAATTAGGAAGAATGTTCCACCAGGAAGGAGTTGTGAAGGAGATGTGTTGCACCAGGTTTTGACAGTTTTGATCATAATCAGACAGGTTTTATATCGGCACACGTATTTCACATGTTGTATTTGTATGTTTATTTTGAATTGTTTTGAGTTTCATAATTGATCATTTTATATTGTGACAACTTACCCCTCTTCTCGGCTATTGAGATATGTAGTGACATAAGGTTTTTTTGAAAGCTTTGGTTATAGTAAAAACTGACATTTTTTGGAGGATCTATTAATAATATACATAACTACGTCTTCAGAGGTGTATAAAGGCCTTTTCCCATGAGATCAAGCTGGTTCTCCCCACACAAATAAAAAATGTAATACTACTCATATCAGCGGTGATGTGATCTGAAGTGGCGTTTCTTCACGCCATTCGTTAATGTATAGGTTGTCATTTTTCATCCACAGACCGCAATAATGTGCTGCACTCGAGGCCTCTTTAATCAAATGAAAATGGACTCAGAACATGAGACGCGTCCACCCGTGACATTTTCCATGCTCTTTATGCTCGAGAGAGACGACACGCTTACACCGGTCCAAAAGTGCTCATTAGAGACCACAGCATTGATGCTTTGACAATTAGAAAAGTTAATGTCCAACAGAGGCTTTACCTGAATGTCTGTGGGCCCCCCGCCCCCCCCGCACCTCGTGACTTACCCTATTGCTAAACAATAACGCTCTTCGGGGAACCAGGAACCAGACAACGGCAGACCTTTAGACGACGCCAAGCTGTTGAGATATCAGAGTGATTGCAAAGAGAAGCCCCGTGCAACAAAGAGATCTCTCTCATCTCTCGCCTCCACGGGGAGGGTCTCGATTCATCCGCCTCTCCATTGCTGTGGTCTCTCTGGAGGAAAATGTCTGAACAGATGCTTTGTCAGAAACGTGACATTAATGTCGATGAAAGAAGACGGTTTCAGAAACACCTGCACGCCTTTAAGAGTTTGTTCAATGCTTCATTAGTTTAATGATATCTGCAAAACACCCTCAAATATCGCCTCACTTTTTCTGTCTGGTCTAAAACAGACAATTGGGGTAACTATTGACTAAATATATGTAATTTAAACTCGCACAGACTCGTAAACTCTTAATAGCTGGAGCGGAACGTCTCCCTCGGGTTCGGCGTCTAGATTTATACGATGGAATCAGAAAAAGCCAAAGAGCAGGAGAGTGAAGGAATAAGGTGAGATCAAGTATTTGTTGGCCGCGTTATTGATCTGCGGGCCGTGGAAAATCTGTTTCCAAACACAGTAAGTGTCTCATTACAAACAGAAACTCATTAAGGGTGCGATGGAACTGCAGAACGCCTTTTGGTTTTCGGGCCGGGCGACAATTAGCTCCCTCCCTTTGAAAACGTACTAATGAACAGCGGTCCCCGAGAGCACGCGCGCTCTATCTCAGACACAAACACTTTAAGTCAAACCCAGACCTCATCTCGCTCCTCGCTGGCCAATTTGCCGAGCATATAGTAGTATTTACTGTTCAATTTCTACTCGACTGAATTAAACAGCTGCAAAAACAGCATGGAGGGTTAGCCGGGGCCCACGTTTTCCTCGCAATTGAATTAATCACGGGAAAAGGGATTGCGTTTCTCTGTACCTCTCCGAAACAAACGCCCGTTTCTTTCATCCCGTGTCAGAAGTCAATAGTTGTGGAAGAGCTTTAATCCCCCGACCGGCGGATACCAATTGGAGCTTTACTGCATTAGCATAGCGGCCAAAGTCAGAAGATTAGATTACCGGAGCGTCTTCGCTTCTCTTTGTGGAAGATTACGGCACGCTGTTATTTGTACAATACAATTAGACGCTAATGATCCGGGATGAAAAGGTGCTGTGTAAAAACTTTGTCGGGATTAATTATCCTCAGCGTCTGTTTGAAGCGCGCCCGCCTCTTCGCTTTTAAGAAGTGCGCTCTTTGAAATCCAAAAAAAGGCATTTAATCTGCATTTTGGTAATGAGAGATCAAGTCCGGGTTCCTCGCTCCTCAAAGAGTCAGTTCTCACAAGATCAGTACAGAACGGATATTATTAGCTACTGCTTGAGTCTGTTCTCTATAGATAGTCAAAAGTATTGATTATCTAACAGTACAATATCAGTTACAAAGTCCACCCAAAAATACTTTCATCATTGACTTGACATTGACCCTTATGTCATTCCAAACCTGTATGACTTTCTTTCGCCTGCAGAACACAGAACATGATCTTTAAAGGACATTGATAACCAAACAACACTGGACCTCACTAACTGAAAAAAACAGACATTTCTCAAAGTATCTTATGTGTTACACACAAAAAAGGCACATTTACGGGTTTTAAATCACATGAGGGTGAATACATTTAGTTTTTTTTTTTTTTGCTTAACTGTCCCATTAACGAAACTATGTTGTTTTTGTCAAGAATAAAACTAATTTTAAAAAGCCACATGAAATTCACTTGCAAAAAAAACACATCTGGATATGTGAAACAAGTGCTTTAAGAACATGTGATCTGAAAGCAAGTCCTCCAACTCATACAACCACATTGGTCGTTTTCAACGTTCCCCAATTACGACCCAGTGGAGCGTTTCCTAAAGTAGCGCCTCTACCGGCAGCAGGAGAAGCTTTTGTCTACCGTCATTATAAAAGTGTTATATAGCGCTATCATTTTGCAATGATGACACGTATTGGAGTGTGATTTTCACTTTAAACTGTCAAGATGAACTGTATTTACATTACATATGACACCATTCACGCATTTTGAGCAAGCAACGTAACCCATTTATTTATTGTATAACATAAAACACAGCATATAAAACAGTCACAATTGTTTTTCAAAACGAACAAATAGTCCAAGTGTACCGAGGTCAAACGATCGATTTTATGAGAAAAAGACACTGAAATGAGCGCCAGCTGAAGTTAATCTTCACGTCCTGTGAACATCCGGGTTTAACACACATTTAAAATTACCGCCAGACAAAGTGATAGGTCAGCTGTGATTGTGAAAAAGCATTGGTTCTCGTGTATCTTGAGACCGATTGCATCATTACGTCTGCACTGAATGTGAAGTCTTATTGGCTCTCGATTGCGTCATGACGTCAGTCTGAACGAGCTCTGCCTACATGCGTTGCATACATGGATAATCTTAGTCTAAATTTATTTCTGCCTTCAATTCAGAAGGTTTGCAACGCGATTTGTTTTGTAATAAACTGTTTGTTTGTTAATTTATGCAATAAATACCTGTGACTGTGACTCGTGCGTTTTTTATGGTTGAGTAGTATTTAGGTTTAGGGTGGGGGTTGGGTTAGGGATTCAAAAATATCTTTAAAACTATAAATATTGATGAAATGATTGATACTATAACAAATACGAAGAATTAAATTAAAAAGTGAACAAGCTAAAGCAATGGAATGACTGTACTTCACAACAGCTACGTATCATCCTTAATACGTAACTGTTGGTCATAATAAGGTGCTTGTACAAACGACCGACTGGGTCGTTTTTTTTGGGGAGGACAGTCTGCAAAGAAAACATGAAATATATGTGTTGTTTTTAAGGGCTTTATTTTGAAAATGTACTGAATTGAAAATTTATGTTTATTCATATATCTGAAGTTTCCAGTGTGGCTTGTAATTAGGTTTTAAAACCTGAAATATTCTTGATATAAATAAATTTAAGCTGCACATAAAATTCTTTCATTCCAAAGTGTGTATATTTTCTAAAGTATCTAAGGGTTTGGGCGAAAAGGACAGCTTTAAAATATTACAATCAATAAACTCCTCTGTCTGCGTTGCCACTGAATTTAAGAGCTTGTTAATTCACTTCAGATTCTCCTTGGATCATTATTGGATAAATGTAATAATGTTTAAATTAGGTAATCAGTCCTTTTGTGAAAAATGGTTTTAATTATCTTATTAAACAAAACTGGCTTTCAGCAGTAACACTGAATTATCTCTCTTGTATTCATCATTATCTCTATTTTAAATGCACCACCTTAAAGGTAATATTCATATTTTTATTCAAACACTTTAGAGCATGCTGATAAAGGATTATACATTATTTCTAAAGTGAACTCCAGAATTGATTCTGCTTTTAAAAAGGTGACTCAATCAGTGCAGCTTTTTACTGAAGGCTACATATTGACCTTACAGCTTATCATTTTAAACATGTCCTAAATAAAATACTAAAGTATTTAAAGGGTATCTATACCAGATACAGGAATATTTCCTCATAAATAAGGTTTAGAATCACCTGAAATATGGACATTTCTTGTAATAAAAAAAACTACATTTCTAAATACAGTATACTAAAATGACTATTTCAGTTTTACTAAAAAACTGACGAACATAGATTTAAGCAAAACCTTCACATGGGTTTCTCTTGCTACACAGGTACACATCAGACATGGAAATCTCCAGGTCTGATAAAATCCTCTTCAGATGAAAAGGCTCCGAGCGGAACTTATTGGTTGGATCTTAGTTTGATTCGAGAGGATGGAGACAGAGATATGCATCAATATGAGAAACCATTCAATATCAATATCAACAAACATTCATATCAGAGACTTCAACCTTAGCAGGTGTGTTTGTGGCGCAATCATTATAAAAGTTTACGCTTGGGACAGTGAAAATAACCTGAAGGAAGAAAAAGAAAATCACAGGAGATCTCTTTAATATCTCAATTGTGGGAGTAAGTATCTCCTCGGGAGTTTCAGAGGACAAATGTGCAGGTTAGTGTTTGATGGCTTGCTGTGAAGTTTGGTCAGTTATTAAATGTAAATCTATACAGAATAAGAACAGACTGTTGAGTTTACAGCTTGACAGCTATAGGGGGCGCTACAGTCACTAGTGATGTTTTACGAGATTTAGAGAAATGTCTCAGTGGTTTTGTGTCCATACAATTGAAGTCAAAGGGGTCCAAAGTTGTTTTATCATCAACCTTCTTCAAAATTACTTCTTCTTTGTTCAGAAGACAAAAGAAGGTCATACAGATTTAAAATGAAATGAGGGTGAGTAAATGATGAAAGAATTTTCTTTTTCTGGGTGAAAAATTCCTTTAAAGCTTTCAGAAAAAATGGTGGTCTGAAATTTTGGTCTCAGGTTTGGGATTTTAAGAAAACTCCAAAAAAATGCTTAATGTTATAATAAAAAAAATCGTTGATATGCTCCCGTACTTCAGTATTTCAGCATGGTTTTGTATACCAGTAAAGAGTCTGTGTGGTAATTACAACAGCTCTTTTCATCCTTCAACCTTTCCTTTATGTTCTCTTATACACCTTGGTCAGGGCATCCCTCTGCGTTTGTGATTTTTAAATGATTTTGTAAGCTTGGCTTTCCATTTGTCACTTTAAACAGCTTATTTCATTTGGCTTTTCTATTTGAAATGTGCCTGAAGGAGCTTTGAGGACTGAACAGAAACCTACAGCTGATCAAACTCCTTACAGGAAGTTGTCACAGAAAAAAATCACTGACTGATCGTGTACTGATTTGTTAATATATTGAACATATAAGTTTAAAAGAAAGAGTACAAAAAGAGTAAGCAGTAAGCATACTATAGGTCAAGTAGTCATACTTAGAAAGATAAGTCATGTATACTAGAAAAACTGAGAAGAATATAAGTCACATACAGTATACTATTCTGTTAGTAAGTCAAGCATACCAAAGTGTCATTTTAGATAAAAGTAGACTTAAAGTGTACATTCTTTTTAAAGATAAAGTATACCGGTCGCACATTTGAATGTACAGCACACTGTTTTGTAAAAGTGAACTTTTGTGTCCAAGAATCTCAGGTCATGTTACTGGTGACTGATCAATGTTTATATTTGAACACGGCAGGTGAATGCACTTAATAAAAACTTTCACTGGTATTTACACTGGCAGACTGATGGCTTTGTGTGATATTCTGTACCCACTTGACATCTCTCATTTGGCATCAGTACTTGTGGGCTTTCAAGGCTGTCAAGACTAGATTTTGGAGAGCCCACATGGATGTGCTGTCATGGCAACATTCTTTTGTGCCAGGTGAGTAATGAATATTTACATTTTGATGGATCGTTATTCGCTCTGGAAGTCTGACTGTAGTCCAGAGAGATTACTTCAGAGAACTCACATTCACTTTCAACTTTAAACTAAACGTTTTTCTAAACTTTTACAAGTATTATTGTTATTCACCACAACATAAAAAAACACCAAAAAACCTCTAAAGCAGGGCTTCTCAACCCGCTCACAAAAACTCAATTGATATTAAGTCTTTATTCAATATAAAAATGGACAAATAATAAGAAATATCTTGATATTTAGTTGTTTTAAAATGTATTTCAAAGTCATCCTGAAGCCCCCTTGGAAGTCATCCCTTAAATAAAAGCCACATGAAATTCAAATACGGAAAAACACCAATTGGAAATCAATGGGATCACGTGTCAAAAACATGAAATTGTTGTGGTCGTTCTGTAGGAGATGCTAATCTGTCTCGTTAAATATGACATTATTGAACAACATGGCACGGGTTTTTACTTTATAACCAAAAGAATTGGCGGTGACGGATTGTGGTACCTAGCTTAAAAAAGTTTTAGAACTATTGCAATACTGATGCAAACAGTCCACAGTGTATTTCCAAAGACACCTGAAAACCTTTTATTAAAACAGATCCGACCGGTGAACGGTCTCTGTTCTTCCTCAGACCAGCAGAAGTGTCTCCAGGTGAGAGTCACTGTAGATTGGATCAAACTCATGGAGACACTTTTGAGAAATGCTGTGGGAGCGAGCGGCAAAGAGCCTTATTATTTCGTTCTCAACTCTAATTTACTCCCTTCCATTCAAATCGTTGTCTCTTTAAGAACCTGTGTAATGGAGAACAGTTACGTTGATGCATGTTGAAGAAAGGCATCGACTCGCTCAGAAAAGGTGTGAAATTAGTACGATTTCTCAGAGGGGCCGGGGACCAAGTCGCGTAAATTGCTCAGCTTCCAATGGACGGAAACCAATTTCCAGCATTCCGTGCGGCGCGAGGCCTACAGAGACTCTACCGGGGCACTTTTCATAGCCGGAGAACTGCGAGGGCTGGCAGATTACGTCTGGAGAGCTCTCTGTTGGCATGGAGAGGAAGAAAGAGGTGAAGATTGGCTATCACATGTTGTGTGTCGTCTCAATAGCAGATTACAGTCGGTATAGCAACGGCTTAAATCCGAGACAATTTTCTTGAGGATGCCAAGAACAGAAAGATGCCAAAGCACATAATAAATTCCTTCTGGGTTATTTTTGCTTGGTGGTCAAATGATTTGTTAATGTCTAAAACGATTTTTTGGGAGAAGCAGTTGTTAAAATTTTTACATTTTTATAGTCCGTGTTTATCGCACAATCTCCTTTGTACGTTTAACGCCAATGACGACTAGGTTTAGGGGTGGGGCTTTAGTATTGCTTTTTCAAAAAATTGTACACTTCTGTACAATTCACGTTGAATTTGTATAAGCCAAATTGTTTAATAGCTACAAAAACCGCCATGACATTGGTGTCTCCTAACGGTGTGCCATAAAGAAAAAAATCAGTAGGAGACACAAAAACACAATTTCACGGCAAAAACGTAACTATTTTACGATGTGGCTAATTTGGGCTATTTTGTACGAATTTGTGCGATCTCATTCATACATTTTATTATGATTTGCTTTCATGCCAGTGACGTTAGGTTTAGGATCGGGGTTAGGGGTGGGGCTTCAGTATAACTTTTTTCTAGTAATCGTACGCTTATGAATGATGCACAACGTACGAATTCATACAAAGTAGACACCTCGTAAAATAGTTACGACTTCCTGTGAGATCAGGTACTTATTTTACAAAGTGGCAAATTCGTATGATTTCGTTTGTATGTTTTAGTGTGATCTGCTGTCGTGCCAGCATGGTTAATATACAGTAGTTTACTAAAACCACAACTAATAAAAGACATTTGTAAATTGAAATCAAATAAAATATCAGCCTAAACATAATTAGAAAAAAACATTCGAATTGTATGAATTTGTAAAAACTAGCCACTTAGTAAAATAAAAAAAAATGACACGAGATCAGACCACTGAGTCACATTGTAATGGCTTACCTTAATCTGATTTTGCACATTATAAACTCTGAAAAGATGTAGCATATTACCGTGGAAACAAAATCACACACATCAGTGTTAAAGCGCTGTTCGCAAAGTCCTGTACTCAATTTCACAGTTAATGTCTTTAAAAGTGTCGTAAAACCTTTAGGCCTGTAATTTTCCTGTTAACCAGCTGAATACGCACTCATTTTCCCCATTCATGTTAAATTGAATCTAATGTGTAGCACCCACAGCAATGAATTTTAAACAGTTACAGTACACAACCATTAGACGCCTCTCACAACACGCAGTGTTTACTCGAAACACGTCTGAGTCAGTTCTCCGAGGCATCTGATTCGATCAGGGAAACTCAACCTCAGTCAGAACCGCTGTAACGGTGGTCAAAATGAAGAAAAGTTGCTGTGATATTGCCTGTAATTCAGTGCAAGCACAACATCGATTAGGATATATCGAGCCCTCGGGAAAACAGAGATAGCAGAGGGGTCAGAATGTGTCACGTTCCCCGTCTCTGCTAAATTTGCGGGCAGAACGTTCTGGATTCACTCAGGGAGATTAAAAGGAGAGTTCGGAGAGACCACGAGAAAGAAAGAGAGGCCACGCGAATCAACGTAGCCTCCGTTGACTTTACAAATGCGATTGGATCTGCGGCGAAATTGGATTACAGGGTTCTTATTTCATTTGGCATTCTCCTCTTTATTGTATTATTTCAGAAGGAGTTGGAAACAAGTCTAATAGCTTTTTAAACCGGTTCCTGTCGGTGACGCTTTAAGCTGCTGTTATTTACCATGAGCGTCACCGCTGAGCCAATCGATCAGACGCCTTCATTTCAGCGTTCTGCTGTCACTCTCAGATGAGGCTGTGAAAGAGGTTGAGGACAGGAGGCTGGAAAACAGAACGAAGGTTCGCTGGACACAAGGTAGCGTGCGGTTCTGTTTGAGGCACGTGCCTTCCCTTTGAATAGAAGTGACGGATGCAATAAAGATGTTCTTATTATTTGAAATTCAAAGAGCTGTGAAAAACATAGACTTTAGCTTTCTAATCTAAAACGTGTGCTGCGTTCCTGAACGCTCTGGCAGGTAATGTGTCACTTTCTAAAGTGAGATCTGCAAAGAGTTGTGTATGATCAGTGAACACTGAACACTAAAAATAGCATCATTCATGAATTATGTCATATAATGTAAAGAATGCATTAATATAAAAAAGAAAACAAATAAAGCCATACCTAGGTAGTATTTCAATCCAAAATCAAGTAGGAAAAAGTATTGCAAATCTAAAAAACAATAAATGAAGTCCAACTAGCTTGTTAACCCAAATTTCTCATTTATATTTGTAAAACAGTAGAAAGTATTTTAAATCAGCGTTTAATTCAGTAATACTAAACAACTGTTTATATTGGTTTACATAAAAGGTATACCATTTGTGAGATCACAGACTAACCTCTTTCCTACCTCGGCCCCTCCCCGATGATTGATGAGTGACAAGCAGCTCTTCCTCTTGCATCACAAAGACTGAAGAGAGAGAGTTTGTGTGTGCGTTTCAGATGATGCTGACAGTGATGGAGTTCTCCCAGGAGATGCTCGTGCTTTTGCATTTGAGTTGATGATGAGCTTTTGCTTCGACACAGACTTTCGAACCAGGAAACTTTGAATGTTAATTTGACAGGGTCTGGCCAATAGAGGTTCACAACAGTTCAAATTCTGAAGGTTTGATGCCTTCTGTAACGTGAACACTTAGTAGAGATTTGAAGTTTTGGAGTTACTGTATATACGCAAGCCTTAAGTAGTCCCAAGACGGAAAAGGTGTTTGTTGTGGTTTCCAGTTGATAAGTTGACATGTATACTGAGTGATACTGTAAGCAGAGTTTGATGGACAGGTAGACTTACAATAAGGGACTTTTGGGGTATTTGATCATGCAATATGGAAAACCTACAGTAACTCTCTGCAGTTAGAAAAATGCTATGTGACGGGCTGAAGAATTTGTAACAGCACATCCTGTTATTAATATATTTATCAGAATTTAAGAATTCTTAAAGGGATAGTTTACCCAAAAATAAAAATGATGTCATCATTTATTCACACCTTATGCTGTTCAAAACCTGTATATGACTCTTTTTTCCGTGGAACACAAAAGAAGATATTTTGAGAAATGTCTCATGTGGTTTTCTGTGCATACAATGGAAGTCAAAAGGGTCCAGTGTTGTTCGGTTATCAGCATTCTTCAAAATATCTTCTTTTGTGCTCTGCGCCAAAAGAAAGTCAAACAGGTTTGGAATGATGGGGAAAAATTTTGTTTTTTCATTTAAAGACCCTGTTTCTATGGTTACAGTCTCCATGCTTTATATCCAGCGGTTTAACCCTGCAAAATCACCTGTTGAAAGCATTTCACAAAACCACGAAACATGTCCTTATAAAGAAAAAGAAGGCATTTTTTGGATAAAGAAGATGGAGCCGATTGTAAGAGAAGGCGAACATAATCACAATGCACAAATATTGTATCTGGAGAGAAAAACGTGACCTGTACGTCTGTATAAATGTCTCTCGCCATCTTAACTTCCCGCAGAGTAAAAATAGAGCAGGACACAAACAGGACATGATTTGCAGATTGGCTAGACTGCCGTAAGGAATTCATAATGAACGCCTAGACAGAGAAGATGAGAAACAACAGGGGAGAGCCATTAAACAGGGAACCATCACTGTCATTACACTCATTATAATCAGCGAGTGCATTTAAAAATTGATAAACATCTTTTATCATCATCCTATACCGCTGAGATAATGTCGTGTTAGTAAAAAAGGCAGGTGGTGGACAGACAATAACCAAATTACAGGACTCAATCATTTAAAATCAAACGCTGGCGAGGCTTCGCTGCAAAAGAAGGGTAGTGTTGAACAATAATTGAAAAAAAACGTCATGAAAAACTTCCTTGAAAAAATACTATGCTTGCTTGCAGACATGGAAAGAAACTTGTGGTTGGGGAAACCACTTCAGGTGCATGTAATCATCAAGGCCCATCAGTAATATCTACTGCACGGATCCTTGCATCTCATCTTTATCTTGTTCCTAATAAAAGCACAATCACGAAATCCTCATGCGACAGGGTGGGCGGCCCTCTAACCCCTAAAATGCCTGCTTGTGAATAGACACTTGCGTCTAATTAAAGACTTTATTGCACACAGATTGAATATTGCATGCAGTAATTACGAATAAACTCCCGTTATGAATGCGTTTCACGCCTTAATTTAATTACATTTATTAATCAGAGCGAAAGAGCCGAGCGAGAGAGGCGCACACAGACCGAGAGAGAGAGAGAGAGAAGGGGGAATGGAAAGAGAATGCGATGGCTTGATGGGTTGTTTATTTGCTCTGTCTTAGGTAGAAGGATATTGCATTGTGCTTTGCTGCCCATAATTGGATCTGATAATGATGAATTATGGAACATTTCCAGGAGATAAAACATCACCCAGGCGCTTATTTGAAGCAGAGGCAATATACATCAAGACGAGAGGCGCGGGATAGCCGTCCTCCCTCACCGAGCAGAGGTGGGGGGCCTTGGTGGCCTTTCACCATCAATTTCGTTTATTTCTTCCGAGCAGACAAGGAATTATGTCTATAAACAATACAGCAGTACCTGCAGAAAGCCAGATTAGGGAAGAAATGTGGACTAGATGTGTTTAAAGTAATGAGAGGAAAGGCTGTTAAGTAGATTTAGTGCACAGTCAGCCTATTAGCTCTCTCCTAAAGGCCCTTTCACACCCGACGCATATATCTGATGCACGTGTTCACTACAAACAAGATTTTAAAGAAACAGTGCATTTATATGCGAGTTACCTGACGTTGTTTTAATTCAGTTTGATTTCCAGGAAACACACACACTGATGAAAAACGTATACTTTCATCATCTCATTGCTATGTGACTTTCTGCTGCAGAACACAAGATATTGTCAAGACCAAACGACATCAATTATGTGAACACAAAACTATTTCTCCAAATATCTTCTTTTGTGTTCCACAGAAGCAAGAGTCAGGTTTTGAATGACATGAGGATGAATAAATGATGACAGAATATTTCAGGGGGAACTATCCCTTTAATCAACAGTGTGACTGATTAAAAAAAAGCACTTTCCACAAAAAGCCAAGTGTTAAATCATTAGGCTACGTCAATATTCATATACCCTTGAGGCTCTTCGGGAACTATAGATAGAGAAGATAACGTATGATCTCTGTTGTGTGTGGTTATAAACAAGTTGCTGGTTTAAAGTTCTTGTGAGTTTATATGTGTGTTTGTTTTACTTCTTGCCCTAACATTAAGCGAAGGCTTCACCACGGGAATCTAGCGATAATGAGAGATCACAATGGTTTTAACAGGAGCTATAAAACTGTGTTTGCTAATAAGATCCCTAGAGTAACAAAGGGCCAAATGCAAAGAATGAGAGAGAGAGAGAGAGAGAGAGAGAGTGAGAGAGAGAGAGAGAGAGAGTGAGAGAGAGAGAGAGAGAGAGAGAGTGAGAGAGTGAGAGAGAGTGAGAGAGAGAGGAATAATGGCAGAAAGAGGCATATAGGGATTTTCCTTTCCTAAGGAAAACTGGTAGATATTAGTTTCTTTTAATTTGAAGATAAGTGTTTAAATGCATTTTTATAGGATAGTTTGTGTGGTTTTTATTATTGAGTTTTGTCGATGTAATCCCTCAATAATCCTCAAGAGGGAAGCAGAGAGACACAGAGCTCTTACTGCACAGTGCACACTGCTGGATTTTTCATGGAGCTAGACTCTCCTCTACTGTCCATTTAAAAAACAACTGGATTTGATCCAAAACAGTTTGAGATAAAAAATGAATTTGTTGGTATGTACACCCATGTTTTATGTTAAGAAGACAATGCAGTCAATAGAATGCATAATCATATTTTAGTTTGCCCTTTACACCTAGGTTACAGCATTTAATTTTGCAGTCAGTGTAATACATTGGCTGTGTTCATAATGGAATTCAGCTAAACAATGAATAAAGGCAGGACATAATAATAACATAATGAAAGCTCATTTGTAAAACTTCCTTCTCACAGTCTGAAACTTTGTAATATGTTTATATCAATCCCTTCAAATGGATGACTCTCTTCCCCAGTTCTGGTCCTTCTAAGAAATTTCCACACCTACAGCTAAATAAAATCCTATTTTACATCCCCAAAACCTCACTGGTGTTAAAATGATTACGGCAAGACTATCTCATAATCAGCAATTTAGAGTTTATATCATGTAGACAAACTCAATAAGCGCGGATGGAGAACTGTAGAGAGTCATAGAATTGACATCCATAAACAGCTCAAATCATCCCAAACTCAAAAATTTAGTCTGCAATAACAAGCACACAAAGCACACCATAATGTTCCTCTGTTGGTTCATTTAAACGAATACAAAAAACTAAACTGAAATTACAACATGTACTTATTTATCAGAATTTTTGTGCATGTATTTGCAGTCGCATTAAATAATGAAATGAGAAAAAACGATTACTTTGAATATATTTAGTCCATTGTTTTATTAAAGTCTATTCTGATCGATTATCTTACTAACTAGTTATAGCATTTGAATTCGAAATCTTCAATTAATTATAGAATTATAGAATAGGTTTATCAAATATAAATGTAGTAAAAAAATGATTCAAGAAATATGCTGGTGTTTCTGAGAACAAATGAGTTCAGGCATAAACAGGCCAGTTGTGGATTCAAGATGTTTATTTGGTGTACATTGAAAAATGAAAATTAGCAAACGCAACCAGATTACCCAGAACGAGATTAAATGCGTCCAGGCAACTCAGCTGCCCTAATTTCAGTTTTCTAAAAAAGGGAAATCTTGCCTTGCAGACTCAGACACGGTACTAACAAATGATAGCCCGAAACATCTTTCTGTAGTGTAGGAAAAACAATTCCAAAAGTGTTTCCAACATGTTAAGAAAACAAAAGCACGACATATTGTAAATACTTGGGCAGTAAAAAGTAGATACACAGCATTTTGTGTTAAAATAAGAATATCTGACAAAATATATTTTGTTTACAAAACTTTGTTACGCGAGACTACACTTAAAGCATCTGTTAAATGGCGCGTTTATATATATTATCATACATGTCCATATTGCACGTGAATCATCGGAAAACTTGGTCCTCCCTTTGGCACAGACAGCTGTAGTAAATGTGGTCTGTCTTGACCGGGAGCAGAAGAAAAGGATTGAATAGAAATCATACAAGCATCTTAAGAGTACATGTAAGACTGAATAACACAATACTTGGTTTTGCCACGTTCTCTCCTTCCTTTTGTTCTGTCCGTGCCTCTCTGTGTCCAGCGTTGTGCTTTATCGTGTCATTTCATTGGTCCCTCGACTCATACAACAACTTGGCAGCCTGTGGACGAAAAACACGTAACAAATGAGTAAACAACGCGTGTGCCCTGAAATTCAATAAATCGCATCAGAAAGCACAGCAAGAATTAAAACTGGGCGATATATCAAATTATGTTGAAAATGTATTATTTGCCTTGAAATGTAGCAAATGCATAAATACATTTAAATGATCGGATAAAAATGACACAATGCACACATTCACTGCAACCTACTTTGTGCATGGCTGCGAGCCAGGCGGACGCGACACGCTTGTCATCAGCCGTCTCCATGTGGAGCTCCTGAAGGTTCTGAGTTCCTGGGGGCTTGTACTGTAGTACCATACCGCTGGCACGGAGGGAACCCCCTATAACAGGTCAAAGGTCAGTGGTAGGGTTGCAACATCATAGGATATATTTGTCTGTATAACAAACAAAGTTTAGAATTCAATGGGTAAATGTACGATATGTGAGATATTGATGCTGAAAATAAGTAAATCATGGATATGAATATCTAATGCGACTATTAAAGTGAACAGACACGGTGCTTCATTTTTAAAAATGCCAACATGGATGAGGACAAATCCATCATGGCTATCCATTCACTCACCCTATCATCCACATTTACAATTATAAATTTGTCCAACTTAGACAAAATAGAGAATCAGGTTTATAGCAAGCACAAACTGCATCGAAGAAAAATACACAACGTTCTGAACATCAACAAACTGAGGAACCATCTCAACGGCACAACAGGGCACATGCAGCCTTTCATGAGATTGTAAAGTTCACACGGGTAATGAGTGCATGCCGGGTAACTAACTTCCTATACAAGCATGATACTGATAAACAAGGAAAAGTACTGAAATGGCAAACACACCGGAAATCGAGAGGGAAAAACACAGAGAGGAAAAGGGACGCTGACCTTCAGATAAATGACTGTCCAGCAAACTGGTGTAAGAGCATATATCTTTCTCTTAATGCACAAGAGAAGAGTCAAAATAGAGAAGAAAAAAATAAGACAGAAAGATAAGTGTTCATTTTAAGTTTAGGTGTATGTATGCATCGTATATTGATGTATACAGAGGCTTCAAAAACATTTGAACATTAGTTAAAGGAACAGTTCACCCCTAACAATGAAAATTCTGTCATCATTTACTCACCGTCACGTAGTTCCAAATCTGTATACATTTCTTTGTTCTGACAAACACAGAGAAAGATATTTGGAAGAATGCTTGTTCTTGGCCACCATTGACTACCATAGTAGGAAAAATGACTTAATGATTTCTTTTTGTTGAACACAAAAGAAGACATTTTAAAGAATGTAGGTAAGCAAACAGTTCTGGGGCACTTTTGACTACCATTGTCATTTTTCCTACTATGGGAGTTAATAGTGACCACACTCTAAAAAAAATCCGTAAAAATAGGGCACAATATACTGTATTAATATGAAGGAATTTTCAGTATTCATTTTTTTACAGATTTTTACATGTATTTTACATTTAGCATCTGCATTAAATTAAATTACATTTTAGCATTAACGGAAATGTCCGTAAAATAAATGAAAATGTACTGGTAATTTTCTGCCAGTACTTTATCCCTTTTTTACAGGATTTTTTTTACATCGCAAGAACTGTTTGCTTACAAACATTCTTCCAAATATCTTTCTCTGCGTTTCATCAGAACAAAGAAACTGATACAGATTTGGAACAACTCGAGGGTGAGTAAATGACAGAATTGTTATTATGGGGTGAAGCCTTTAATGTCATTGCATGTTGTAACAAAATATTCAAGGATGTGCTCAAAAACATCTTGAGGCCAGTATTCCAGCTGTATAGAGTCACGTTTGCTCAGTATTAGACTAGAACGTTAATAGCCATCAGAATCGAGTTAAAGCAGAAATCCAACCAACATATGAAAGAAGAAGAACAGAAATATAAACCATCAAACCTCCTTAAGCTTTCAAATAATACACATATTACACCGATCAGATTCATGCTGAATCCTCATATTCTTGTGCAACAAAATAACACTAGTAGAAGTCTATTGATCAAGTACCACAGGAAGTTACAGCATGGCTTCTTGGATCCATCAGGAGTCCATTATAAGTCATCACATTGTGATAAATGCAGATTGCGTTATTCACACACGCAGCACTCTAATAAGACTTCTCTCAGACGGTTGACACTCCATTTGTGCTTGTCTAGATTTTTTTACTAATAGTACTTTATCAGCAATGATAAAGGAGCATTCACTTACAAATTCCCAAATACTACTTGGTTTTGGACATACAGTATGTAGTTTTGCACATTCCCAATACTGCCGTCTGTAAAAACACAAAGGTGTGGTCAATTTTAAGTGCAAACGTGCCAAGATCAGTGCTGGACTTTAAAAGGTTTGAGTTCCTCTAAACATCATTACATTTTGTTAGGCTCTGCCGCACAGTCACAGAAATCAATAGCTCTGTGAATCTGTAGCAATGAAACATCTAATAAGATCCCTTTACTTAAAGGTCCAGTGTGTCATTTTTGGGATGATCTATTGATAGAAATGCAAGACTACGCTTTGAGAGGTGTATAAAGAGCTTATGTTATGTTTTTATGACCTTAGAATGAGCAATTTCTATCTACATACACCGCGGGTCCCCTTGCATGTCATTCGCAACCTTGCCGCTAGATTTCACTGACTGGACCTTTAAAAGCTCACCTCCTGAGGTCGGACCGTCAGTCAACACCTGCATGCTGGAAATGCGAGACAGCTCCACCTCAAAATGACTGTCGCCATCTAAGAAGAGATATCTGAGAAAACAAGGGAATGGTGCATTTACGGTACATCACATTCAGCGTCACTTTGTGTTTCTTTGCGTACCTGTGATTATTGGACAAGCGGCAGACCGTGGTCTCGGATTTCTCCGAGGAATCCACTTTGACCAGGAACGTTCCACCTGCAATGCACAAAAAAAGCGCCAAGGGAGGATTTGAGTTTGGTTACGCTGCTTCACCCGTGGCCCTGATCGCCATTGCCTGGTGTGTCATAGGTCATCCCTACAAAGCTTTCTTAGTTAGTTAATGACGAACAGCATGTGAGAAACTTTTTGCTGAGCAAAATAGTGAAGCGCGTGACTTCACAGTGAATCTTTTTAGCTGATCCTGCGATACACATGTGGTTTTAAATCTGATGATATTTGCTTCTCGCTTAAAGGCAGAATTTTGCAGAACATAAGCTAATACTGTACAATGAGGTTCCATTTGCTGACATTAGACATCAACTAACAACAAACTCAATGTCTAGAACATGTATTTATCTTAATACATGTCATTTCATTATTTACTAATACATTTTACAGTCAATAGTTATGAGTTAATGTACTAATGAACTTACATTAAAAAAAACGTGACCAAGTGTATTGCTTTTAAAGGGAAAATTCACGCAAAATTAAAAATTCTGTAATCATTTACTCACCTTCGAGTTGTTCCAAATCTGTATAAATGTCTTTGTTCTGATGAACACAGAGAAAGATATTTGGAAGAATGCTTATAACCAGACAGATTTTGCCCCCCATTGACTCCCATAGTAGGAAAAAATACAATGGCAGTCAAAAGTGCCCCAGAACTGTTTGCTTTCCTACATTCTTCAAAATGTCTTCTTTTGTGTTAAACAGAACAAAACAAAAAAACGATAAAGCAATTTTTCCTACTATGGGAGTCAATAGGGGGCAAAAACTGTATGGTTACAAGCATTCTTCCAAATATCTTTCTCTGTGTTCATCAGAACAAAAACATTCATACACATTTGGAACAACTCGAAGGAGAGTAAATGATGACAGAATTTTCATTTTTGGGCGAAGTATCCCTTTAACCATGATAAATCCATAAATGTTTGAAAAATCATCCCTCATTGTCAGTTCATCTAATGTGAATGAGACCTTATTATCCAAGCACCCACGCACACACACAGCAGGTCACCACATTATCTTTCAGTAGTAAAGCAGAACGTCAGGTAAAGGTTTATTCGTTAAGACAGGGCACGCTGGAGAGCAGTTATGTAACACACACACTCTTCATGGCCTTATATCATCTTAAAGGTTGTATTAGCCACTAATAGCCACTACTTCATTCTGTGAATGAAATAGAGGGTGTATGTGCGTCAATACACTCGAGTTTCAACACGTGCTTGTCGAACCCTACCGGCAGTGAGCACTTTAAGCTGTTTGTCGTAAAACTCCACCTCTTTCTGCGAGATGAGGCTGCATTCGGGACACTGTCTCACCGGATCCACGAAACACATCCTGGGAAGAGCCACTTTCTGACTGCAGCACTTATCGCAGAAACACCGGCCGCAGCGTCGACAGTGATGCTGATGGACAGAGGAAACACTCATCAGTGTCCACTTACATCCACTACATGAGCACAACCACATAAGCGCTTCGGACACAGTTCACGGCGAAAGAAGGAAGGAAAAGAGGATTAAAAGGAAATAGGAAGTGCTAAAAAGGAAATTGCAAAACTTCAACATACTGAAAAGAAACAAAACTGTTGCCACAGCACAAGACACAAGATTCATTTCCTACACCAATACTACCCCTGACACATTGGGTAAAGATCTCTGCTTACCTTTCTGGTGATGAAGTCAAACTTAGTGTCACACTGCATGCATCTGGGGCACTAGAAAATAAAGGATAAAGAATGGACTTTCAATACCCTTTAAAACACACACATAAGCATAAGTGCACATAACTCAACAAGTCAATAAAGTTTCATTTAGAAAGTGTGGCAGAACACCCTAGAGACTAGCCCAGTTTAGCTCTCATGTCTGGGCTCTGCAGCAAAATAATCAAGGCCAAAATGTAACTTTTGAGGACTGACAGGGCCAACAATAGCAACAGTAACAACGTTTGAGTATCAGTTCGGGTCTGAGAACCTGATACATGTTCTCAATAATAGTGGCCTGTATGTCATCAGCTTTATAACCTAATAGACTCATCTAATATGGTACAGCATCATAAAGATCTGTTCCTCCAAATATTTACTTACGCTATAATTTTGACTCATCTCTCGGTTCACAAAAACAAACATAAAATGTATTTTCGGCACTGCACCAACATAAATATTACAATACACGCGGTTTTGAAATATCGCTAGAGGATATGAACTGAGAAGTGAAGGTAAGTTACATCTAACCTTTCAACTACCTTCATGATCACGTAAAGCATCATTGACTCTAACACAGTAGTTCTCAAACTGGGGGCCCCGAGATGGATCCAGGGGGGCCACAGATTTTGTGGCATTTTATGAAATATAGAAATTGATCATAGATTTTATGCAATCAAACATCAGAAAAATAAGACCACCAGACAAAAGAATTGATGTTTCAGCATTGTATAACCGAATATGTTTTTTTTAAAGAAAAATGTTAAATTTAAGATTATAAGTCTTTATTTGGGGGGCCACAAAGTGGCACTCTACACAAAGGGGGCCTTACAACGAAAAAGTTTGAGAACCACTGACATAATGCAAAGGACCAGAAAAGGTACTAATGTGGAGAAAGCTCCTTCCACTGGTAAACATTACGTATATTGAACTTTTCTTCTGACATATTTCTCGCCATGCAATGTAAGGAAATTCTAAGCGATGTACTTTCGTCGTTAGTTTATTACTATTTTTAATGAAAAGTGCTCAAGTTGCATATTTTGGGGCTATTTTCTTCATTATGCACGAGAGGGCGTGGCATGGTGATTTGACAGTCGTCCAAAAGGATTGGATGCAAATTTTCATTTGCTGCTGGGAAGTTCGTGAAGATCAAGATTTAAACGCAATGTGAACAGCTTTAACTCACATTAAGTGACGTCAACATTCACTCTATAAACATAAGCATAGCAACATGCATTGATTTGCGTATAAGCCTGTTCACCTAAACAGAAGTTTGATTTAAAACACCACTTGAGAAACTCGAGAAGAATTTCTGATGGCTCTTGTTGGCTTGAGCAAACAACGCCCAAACATAGAGACCAATAACAGGACCATCATATGCGACACATTTTCATTACCTCTTTATCCGGAACCCACTGCGGCTCGTCCAGGGCAAACGGGCTGTTGAAAGCTCCGTTCTCGGGTACCATGCGGAGTCCGCTCGGGCTCCGAACCAGCTTCTTTCCGTCAGGCACCTCGGACATGTTTGTGTTTATGAGTGCGCATCTGCTGCCTGCCAGACCGAAGAGAAGCAGAGACATCAACAGCACAACCAGACGCACGGAGAACTTCAACATAAGAGTCCCTCGTTTCACTATAAGAGTCCATTTAAAATGATTATCGTAATGATATAGTATTTTTTTTTGATTGAGTAAATGGTATAATTATTTTAATTTAATTTTGATTTATTTGACCACGTACACTACCGGTCAAAAGTTTGGAATCACTTGACAAAAATGTTTCTCATGCTCTTAAAAATCTTTTAATCTGAAGATGTGTTTCAATGTTTGAAATTACTTGTGTGGACAAAAATATAATCGTTTTTATATTAATTTCTTTCGAGAAAGCTTTTTTTTAATGGATTACTTGGACAAAATAATTAATAAAAAGCAGTCAATAAGAGTCCAGCATAGATCGCTTCAATACTGTTTAAAAAGCGCCCCATGTTGAGACATCAAAAAGCTGGCTTATAAAATGCCAAGAGAACGATTTTGCAAATTCTAGTCAAAGTGACTTTAAATGTTTTAACAGAACGTAGTTCATTCATTTTTGATGCTTTTAGTCAAAACATGATTCCCACAGTGACAACTGTATTATTCCCTTGTTCTGGTGAGTTTACTATTATTCTAAAATGTGGAAAAAATATAAATAAGGAATGAATGAATGGAAAGAATGAATCCCAAACTTTAAAGTCCCCGTGAACCGGAAGTTGCGATCGTTTTTACCTCCGTGTTTTGACGCATTTCCGAGTGAAATGGAATTTCTAATGATGAAAATAGTGGGCGTGGCTTTCGTCTTTCTCTGCGATTTGATTGGATGTATAAAAACAGCCGTTGCATTTTGAAATGGAACTGGCAGCAGACTGACAGTTGAAGGGGAGGAGTTAACAGATGCTCCGCCCAAGCCGTCTAACATACGTCATTTAAGATGGAAAGTCATTACAGCAAGGAGGTGCATTTTCAGATTTTAGCTAAAGATTATGAGAGCACACGAATTTTAAAAAGAGAATGGTCCACATTGATAAACTATTTACAATAAAGGCTGCAATATTTCATGAAAAAATAGGCATTGTAATTTTTTATTTCACTGGGACTTTAATATACAAGTGTTGTGGGCTATATTAATGCCATGTATTTTAAAATTCACCGGTTTTTCTTGATGTCAGAGATGAAAAAAATGTGAAAGCGCTATAGCTATCAATTTGAATTGAAAAATATTATTTGCAGTAGTCAATAATAACAATAACTTATGATAACAATTGCGTAAGAATAGATTTGTTGTTTTCGATCAATTTGTTATTCAAATGTGTCAATGAGTTTTACATTTTTAAGCTTTGCTTAAAATTAAGTATTACTACAATAAGTACTTGAAAATTGTCTGCTGGCTTTCAAAACCTTCCAGGAATCTAATGAATGTTGCCGGTAGTGATCATCAGTGATCTCACTGTGAATCACTGCATGTCTGAAGCGCAATGGAAGTGCCACCGTGGCCTTAAAAAGACAAACCTACATCCATCCCACAGTGAAACAGAACTTGTTTTATGTGTGCATACATTACACTGTGTGTTGCACCTTAAATCCACACGATCGCTGTGTGTGTGGGTATATATATATATATATATATATATATATATTCAAGAGGTTTTTTTATCTGGATCAGTATCCGATAAGTGTTCAATCTGGATCACCGCAGCAGTAACAGCAGGCGCACCAGAGGGAAGCGCGAGGAGACCTCCAGAAGAAAACTCCTTCTGCCCAAAACCAGCATGTTCTCAAAATTCACATCTATCCTACAGCATGCAGTCGAAGCGGTGAGACTTTTAAAAACTATATATCACAGTGTTTATACGACTGTGGGCCTGAAAACTGATTAAGTCGCTCTCAGTCAGTCAGTTTGTGTTGGTGGCCTGCTAGCCAAACACACGATCTAACAGCTAATGTGTAACAACAGATTCCAAATAAAAACCGTTTAAAAGCTTTTAACTATATCGTGACGTGTGTGAGGGTGTGTGTGTCATTTTGAGTATATTTTATTGTGTTTTTATGAACAGTCGCGTCAAAGTGAGCCTTTGTTTGCACTTTAACGTTATTTAGCAAGTGCTAACTATTGCGCAATTTGATTTTATTTCACTAAAATGTCTTCATGAACGCAGACGATTTAGGCTTTTAATGAATATACATTTGTAGTATTGTAGTATTTGTAGTCTTGTGACGTTTCGTGAGATGTAGTGCCAGTAGCATGTGAAATAAACACTATGTGGTTTTGTATTAGCCAGTTAGCATGCTAGCAGCTCATCGTAGGATGTAAACAAACCAGTTTCTATGCTACGTGCATGCAAATCAGAACTATCAAATCTAACGTCATCTTACCATAACTACATTTAAATAAAAAAGTCCTCTTACCACGTCGAAACAGCAAATTATTTTAGATATGCGTACGATATATACAATGTTGGTATTTCATTACATGTTATGACAGTTGTATATTTGTTTGTTATAGAAGTTCTGCTTATTTCAAACGTGCGTCTTGTTTTGCCTCATTTGTTGTATATTTATACACTTCGGTAAAATAAAGTACAAAATTACAGTGGGTTTCGAAAGTCTGACATTTTAAATATAGAAAAAAAACGAACAAATTATGTCATAAAATGAATTTATTGAATAGATGTTTCAGATTGAGCACTCATTTTTGGTCACTCATCGCATGCTCAGAAATGATTACAATTATTATATTACTTTGTTAATATTAACTTCAGGTCCTAACTCCTTGTTTTCAACTAAAGCACATAGCATCTCTAGTTCATGCTGTCATTATTGCGTAATGACATAGCAACCAAATATGAATAAATTCTGTGCATGTTCATTTTTCTGTTTAACTTTGCACTTATATCAAATCAAATCACTTTTATTGTCACATCACCACAGCACAAGTGCCTTAGTGAGTGAAATTCTTGAGAGCGTGCTCCAGAAATTGCAGAAACAATTTACATATAGACAGTACCATTTACATACAGACTTATACAGGTGACAATGTGCAATATACACATACATATACTCAGTACACACAGTGCACTATTAGACATACTTACAGTTATCAATACACATTATACACCGTATGTACACATTCTACATTATGTACACATATATATATACACACAATAATATGTGAAGGTGCAGCAGATTATACATAAACTGGATACGCAAATGTCATGGATGTGCATTGGATGATATCCAGTGGTAGCAGATAGATTGTTGTATTAGTGCAGTGTGTACGTGTAGTCCAGTTTGAACTGTGTTAGAGTTATATACGACTGACGACAGTGTAACTTATGATAAAATTGTATGTCAGCATAAAAAATGAATGTATATACATTTTTTTAAGCTTGCACCATCACTGCCCTTGCAAGAGGACTTTGTCTATCATTGGAAGGCCATCACACATTACTACATAGAGACTTCAGGTAAGAAATCACCGGCATGTGTTTGTAGCCTCTTGTTTCCTGGTGCAGTTCTCAATGAGTAATGATTTAAAAAGCAATACATAGGACAGTCTAATGTTTTATTGATGCCTTTTATTTTGCAATCCCGATAGAGAAACGCTGCATAAACCATTTCCAGTGAAAAGTGGGCGATCACTGCTGCAATCTGTCACCAATACGATCATTTGTTTGTATCTATGTAGATGACAAAGCCCCAGTGACGGATACCAACATTCCCTCCCACCTGGAGCAGATGCTGGATATTCTGACTCAGGAGGAGAGGGAGAGAGAGTCAGGCGAAACGGGACCTTGTATGGAGTATCTTCTTCACCACAAGATCCTGGAGACGCTCTTCACCTTGGGCAAAGCAGATGTGAGTCTTTGGTTGTTGGTGTTGTTCACTGATTTCCTGTCATTTACAGTACATACAAATAAAATCTCAGTTCACAACATAGGCAAATGCTTTGTTCAAAAGAAGCTTTGGCTCAAAAATTAAAATCAAATGTTAAGAGGTATTGAAGCCAAACCACTCCACCATCAAATCTTAGATCTGACTGCAGCAAAAATACTGCTAAAGTTTTAATGTGAGAGTATAGGTGTCTTAAAACTCAGACCTTTTTCTTTTGGCTCTGAAAGTTACAGCCATTTTTGTTGCAACCATAAATCTTGTCCCAGTGTGTTTTGCGCGATCCAGTTGAAATATGAAAGGGTAACTTACAAGCAAGATATATGGCTAAAAGTGCTCTAACAAAAGGCATCTGATGCTTCGACATGAGTTGTAATACTGTCTTTTTAATTTTTGTGTACTAGTGCCCACCTGGAATGAAACAGCAGGTTCTGACTTTCTACACCAAGTTGCTGGGCCGAATTCGCCAACCTCTCCTGCCTCACATAAATGTGCACAGACCTGTACAGGTGAGCCTAATGACCGTCCTCCACTATTCTCACATTAAATACTTACTATGTCTGAAACGCTTGCATTGTGTGGTATACACAAAAACAATGTATTGTGCGAAAATAAATGTTTTAAAGGTGTGTTTTATGTAGTCTTATCTGGTCATTCTCCTCAGAAAATGGTTCGCCTGTGTGGGGAAGTTCTGGCTGCTCCTACAGAGAATGAAGAGATCCAGTTTCTGTGTACAGTCTGTGCCAAACTTAAACAGGACCCCTACCTTGTCAACTTCTTCCTGGAAGTGAGTATTGGGGATGTGTGTGGCCAAAATAGCCTGTGGTGCTTTAAAATGCTGATTGGGTAGACATCTTGCTAGGTTTTGGAACAGCTGATATTCACCTTTGGCACTTTTCCATCTGTTTGTTTTGCAGAATAAGAATAAAAAGTCGGAGTCTGCTAAAGACGGTCGAGGTGAGGTGGTGAGAAAGGATCCGTCTTCTCCAGACACTGGACAGAATCAGAACCAAAATCTCAGATCGGCGCAGGAAAACGCAGCGTGTAAAGCCACCAGCCCATCAGCCGAGTCTAGTCTGTCCTCCGTGCACGCTACACTGGCAAACAGTGATAACTATAATCTAGTCGGCTCTCTACTCAACCTCACCAAGAGTCCGGTGAGTGCAACACAGCATCAACACAGTCGCCCCCTGCTGGCTAAATGAGACGAGATGTGTCCGTGTTGTTGTTGTTGTTCATGTGTGTGATGACTGAACCTGTCTTTCTTTCAGGATGGTCGTATCGTGGTGAAGGCGTGCGAGGGCCTGATGCTCATAGTCAGTTTACCTGAACCAGCTGCAGCCAAATGCCTGACAGAAAACACAGAGCTCATTCAACTCCTCACAGACCGACTGGCACAGTTCTACCGGGCCCTTCCTCAGTCCATGGACCCCCTTGACATTGAAACCGTGGAGTCTGTAAACTGGGGGTAAAAGAATGACACATCCTAAGACTTGCATTACAAAACCTAAAGTTTAACTTGCATGTCATTTTTGAAAAAAGACATCTGCTGAAGGAATACAAAAATGTTCTGTGTAATGACATGAAATGCTCGATTTATTCAAACGGATTGAAATGACAGAAGTAACATGAATATTTGATTCGTCGTGGAGCGGTTTCGTGTGTTTATTTTGAGTGTATGTGTTTGTGCAGGTTGGATGTGTACAATCTAAAGGAAGATGCTGCTGCTTTTGCTGGAAAACGTGCGCTCATCTCCTTCCTGTCGTGGCTGGACTACTGTGATCAGCTTATCAAAGAGGCTCACAAGGTAAAATCCTGCAGGCGATTCATTTGAAAATGTTCATACAGATGGCAGGACGTGTTTAATCTTTGTGTTTTTGCTTCTTTGTAGACGGCTGCCACAGTTCTGGCGCGGGCCGTGAGGGAACGGTTCTTTGTTGCTGTAATGGAGCCTCAGCTAATGCAAACGTAAGTGGCCGGTCATTCTGCAAATGTGTGTGTTGGCAGGAGAATGAGGGTGAACTGAGGTCAACATTAAAAGTATTTAAGCTCTCTTGGGTTTGTGTACCATTTTCACTCCGTTTACGCTAGCGCTCCGATCTCACTCACTCTGTGTTTCTTTGTTACGCCAGGTCAGAGGTCGGCATTCTGACCTCCACAGCTCTGTTAAACCGGATCATCAGACAGGTGACATCAGAGATGTTGTTGCAGGAGACTGTGTACTTTCTGTTGGGAGAGGAGACCGGCCCAGAGACGCTTGCAGGCATTACCAAACATCCCCTGAGATACAGACTTATAGAACACTGTGACCACCTGTCAGATGAGGTCATTCTGCCATCCGTGACCTCATTGGTTGCATTATTACCTAAAATCGAAATTAACACGGATCGTCTTTGGATATGAGAGGTTATCGATGTTACGTTTTGTGTGCTGTGTCCGGTTCTAGATCAGCATCATGACGCTAAGGCTGTTCGAGCATCTGCTGCAGAAACCGTGCCAGCACATTCTGCACAACCTGGTGCTGCGCTGCTTAGAGGAGCGCAACTACATGGAGAACAAACAGCCGGAGGAACGAGAAGAGCGAGAGCACATGGAGAACGGCCAGCCGCACGACGCCGTGTAAGAGTTCCCGTCCGCACTGCTGCTAAAGCGCTCGATCTTTCTGATCGATCGACTGCATGATGCTAAAACCTGATGCTTCGAGATGAATATTTTCAATGAATAAACCTGAAATGCAAGTCCAACCAAAGTGATATTTTTGAAATGTATATTTGTTTACTGAAAGTAAATAGAAATTATTTTGGTGTTAAAGTTTATTTTTCATGCCGCTTGCTTAACGTGGCAACGTTAGCTCAATGTTCAGTGTTTTGGGTGGAACCATGTTATTAGCATTATGACAGTTTTTGCCCAGTATCTTTGTAATTTGGTGTCACTAATGGTGCAGCCAATTCACATGGTCAGTATCTGCTTAATAAAGTCTCTGTGCACATTGTGGTGTAATGTTAAGAGCCAACCTACCATTTTGATTTCCACCCACTGATAATACTGTATATTCAAATATGAATCAAATATTAAAATTGTACGTTTCTACACATTCTACTGATGCACCCACAATGCAAAGTTGAAAGTCATGCATGATGTCAAGTAGCATTTTGCTTTATAAAACAGCTGTCAACTTTGTTAAAAAAACATAGTCATAATACAAACACTAGCACCTTGGTGCATTGCTGTAAAATGTGTGGTTGTATACTATATTTTTCATAAGGATGCATATACAAACATAAGTATTGCACCGCAACGGTTACAGTCATCTTTAACAATTGTGATGTGACTTTGGTGTTTGTTTTTATAAATCATAAATCATGTTCTTGCGTTGTAGCCTAATTCTATTGTCTTGCAATGTTTCCACAGAGACCTGGAAGAAGACCCGCTGTTCTCAGACCTGTCCCCTGATAACAGGCTCTCCAGCCCTGGTTGGTTGAGCTGCTCACCGCCACAGAGCACAGAACACACGAAGTCTGATGGGAAGACGGAGGTTCATAAAATAGTGAACAGGTAGCGCAGAATGGTCATGTACAACTGACAGCACACCTGCTCGATTCATCATTATGTACAGATTTCAGTATTTCGTGTTCTCTGTAGTTTCCTGTGTTTGGTGCCAGATGAGGCAAAATCTTCCTATCAAGTTGAAGGCACAGGCTATGACACCTATCTGAGAGATGCACACAGACAGGTGAGGAATTCATTTCTGCGTGTCCGTGTTGAGCTCATCTTGACAGCAGGGCTGTGTGAAATTTAAATAAATACATCTAATTTCATGTTTTTCATCTAAATGTTTTCTTTTGTAATCTGAAAAAATGCGTAGATTTTTTGTTTCATAATTGTATAAGATAAAACACAGCGTAAATGCACAAAAACAAAGGAAAGGTATGTCCTTATTTCATTGTTATAATATTGTGTGCCTGTATGTTGACAGTTTCGGGACTACTGTGGAGTTTGTCAGAGATGGGACTGGCGCAGCAGTCCTAAACCCTTTGATAAGTGTAATCTGGACGGCAGTTTTTTTGAGGGACACTTTCTCAAAGTTCTGTTTGACCGAATGGGACGAATCCTTGATCAGGTACGTGGGCCTTTTGTTTATTTTTTTGTTGCCCGATTTTAATTAGCAGCATGCAAGATTTTTTGGGTGACATTTTTCTCCCCAAAACAGTTTTTGATCTTTTGATCTTCCCCCGTCTCCATCTAGCCATATGATGTGAACCTGCAGGTGACGTCTGTGCTGTCTAAGCTGTCTCTGTTGCCTCACGCCCATCTTCACGAGTATCTTCTGGACCCGTACATTAACCTGGCGCCAGGCTGCAGATCTCTCTTCTCAGTCATCGTCAGGGTACGATTGCTTTCTTCCAGACTCAATCACTGCTTTAAACACAATAACATGCTTTTAAAATCATCCCAGCTCTGCAATTTTGGACGAATGACCCCTGTCCATTTTAATTCAGGATGCGTTACTGAAAACTGGCCCGGTTTTACCGTACCTAAATCTTTTAGCGTAACGTTGTGCGATGAATCAATATCCCAAATGTATTCTAGATTTGAGCCTATTGTTGTGATTGTTTTGATCAGGTGGTTGGAGATCTGATGTTAAGAACACACTGCATCCCTGAGTTCACCCCTAAACTTCTGCTGGTGAGGAAGAGACTTCTGGGGCTTGAACCAGAAGGCATGAGGTAAGAGCTCTCTGATCTTCCTGTCTATAATGCACTCTGGTACCATGTAAATTCATTTAGCAGAAGTGTCCTAACACTTTTTCTGGTGCCTTGGTTACAGAAGTTCCAAAAAACTTGTTCCTGTAACATATTTCTCTGATTTTAATGCTTTTATTCTACCAATCTCTAAAATAATTTTTTAAAGGGATACTTCACCCCAAAAAATTCTGTCATCATTTACTCACCTTCGAGTTGTTCCAAATCTGTATAAATTTCTTTGTTCTGATTAACGCAGAGAAAGATATTTGGAAGAATGCTTATAACCAGACAGATCTTGCTCCCCATTGACTCCTATAGTAGGAAAAATTAAAAAAAAAATTCTGTTGAATACAAAAGAAGACACTTTGAAGGATGCAAACAGTTCTGGGGCACTTTTGGTATTTTTTCCTACTATGGTAGTCAACATCTGATTGGTTACATCTGATTGGTTACAAGCATTCTTCCAAATATCTTTCTCTGTGTTCATCAGAACAAAGAAATGTATACAGATTTGAATCAACTCGAAGGTGAGTAAATGATGACCGAATTTTCATTTTTCATAAATATATATTTTGAAATAATATGTCTGATGAATAGGTCCTGTTTGTTTTCCAGCATTGATCACACCACGTTGCTTGAGGGGGTCATTGTTCTGGAGGAGTTCTGCAAAGAACTGGCAGCGATCGCGTTTGTAAAGTTCCACGCGTCCACGTCCACTTCTCCTTGATCCTCTCACGACTGTACAGGCAACACAAACTGATACTCAAACAGACGAAGGGGGGAACGACAAAACCAAACCTCCCTCATCCCTCAGCGCAGACTCCTGCCCGTCACAGGACTGCCATTCAAGAACGTTTCACGTCTTCTCTCTGGGAGGTTTCAGTTTGGTGGCCGAGCTCGCTGTTCTGAGACAGACGCAGCGGAGGAGAACTGCTTTTCAAAATAAGAATGAAATATAATCCTCACAGGACAGTCCAGCTAGAGATGGGTGAGAGATTTCTGGAGCATAAAGAGAAATGATATAACTAAAGTAATGTTAAGCCAAAAAATGAGGTCTAGAAGTAGGAAAACAAATCTACTTAATTCGATTCTAGTAATGAAAAAAACAAGAAGTTAAAAAATGACGTGTTAAATTAAATATTTAATTAATATTATTTGTCGTTAACAGTATCTAAGATACTGTCGTCTCTGTTCTTCTGAGATGAAGTCATTAGTACTGACACGAGTGTCAAATGCAACCAATTTATTTGTGATGTAAAATGACAATAACTCAGGATTCAAAACTGTTTTTAAACGATTGGAGAATCAGAAAGCGTTTTAAGCTCGTCCTCTCGGTTTCATTATAGTGTTGATTTCCGCTGTTACTCTTTTAATCCGAATGAAATGCAGTGTGGACTCGGAATTCAATTTCGCAGAGAGCTGTTCATCCTTTATGTTTTTGACAGTATTCCTAAACCATTTTTTGTTTTGTGTGTGCCTTGGTCTCAGCTAGACTGTAGCTGTGCCCTTCATCCTGTATCATCGTGTATTTGTTATTACTTTAAAATTACAAGGAATAGTTCACCAATCTTCACCCTTACGCTTTTTCAAACCTGTATTTTCTTTCTTCTATGAAAGGTGAAAGGTGTTATTCAGAATATCTCGGTGCTGTTTTATATTCAAGGTCAAGCTCGAAAAGCATTATACTGGTATTTTAAAAGTAGTTCCTACTATGAACCTGAAACTATACGATTTGAGAATCAGACTGAAATATATAATCTTTCCCTATTCTTTTTGAGCTTGACAGTATAAATAATGATTTACTTCTTGCTCGGACATTCAGCCTAACATATCGAAATAAAAAACACTGGTTTGGAACAACGTGAGGGTCATTGAAGAATGACAACATTTTTATTTGTGTACACTGTTGCTTTAAAAGTTGATCCATCTCGAGATGGTCAGCTGGAGTTTAGCTGCTTTAGCATTATGCATTTACATTATCGGACCGTGTGGAATTATACCAGCAATAGTGTTATTCATCAAGCGGCTCTCTGCTCTTTGGAAAGGGACAGACTGTTCTAAATGCACACTGTGTACATTTGGCAAAGACGGGGCACAGCTTGAAATATGTGTTCTTGTTCTCTGTTTTTTTTAAGAGAGCTGGCTTCCTGGGCCTTCTCAAAATAACTTGACATTGTGGCTTTTACGTAACGCTCTTTACAGGGTTTAAAATGTTTGGTAACATTTTTCTTAAACTTTCAAACATTAGCTTGCATTTTCCATCCACAACATAAGTGTTTAAAACATGTTATGGTTTGCATTTACAGACGCAGAAGTTGCACAATAGTGTATATTAAATTTGTTCAGTTTGTTCATGTGCAAAAACTAAATGTCTGTCTTTCAGTTTTCTTTATAAACCAAAGGAGCAACGGAGGAGAAGCGTGTTTTTTTTATTCTTGATCATGCACATTTTATACCGAGTTCTGAACTGTGTATATACAGATGTACAGTTATAACCGTAGTCATGTCTGGTGTGAAGTGCATGCGTGAGTTTATATGTTAATATGCAGAAAGAATATGACAGTCTTCTTTTGTTGCCTATTTATGGGGATATTTCTAATGCCTTATATTTAAAGCAGTCCTGTCCTGATTGTATTAGCGCTGCGTTTCTTATTTGGAGCTATGTTGTAAGGAAATGTATTGGTTAGAAAAGATACTGGGCTTTCTCATGTGAAAGTGTCTATAGTTTAGGTTTCTATGAATTTCATCTGCTTTCATTGTTCTGCTAAACTGATTTCTTCTCTTCACTTGTACAGCTGATGCTCACCCATTTGTCAGACGTATTGAATTTATGTACTGTATCACTGCCAGGGTTTCACAATATGACACAATTTAGATGATCAAGGTGTTAAACAGGCATCATTTGAGGGGTGAGATTTGCCATGTGATATCATTTGCTTGGTTTTGTTGAGACTGTAAACCTCCTCCGAGAGATTTGCTCTGTCCTGTGGCTTTCACTCCGTCCCTATTAAAACATTCGCTTTCTTCAGATTTGTTTTGGAGTGGTTTGATTTGGCAGCTGTCTGTTTTGCAAAACTTCAGTGTGTTTGAAACCTCCAAGATACGTTTCCCATCATATGGAGTCAAACTTTAAAAGCATGTGGGGAGTGATGTTGGGAGATTTTGTATTTCAACTGGCTGGATACAAGAACAGGAGATGCTCGGGAAGGTAAAAATATACACAAGAAAAATGAAAAATGTGCTTTAAAAAAACAGCATCCAAAGGTTTTAACAAGTAGGGCTGGATAAGGTATTATGTTATTTTTAACATTTTTATTTTATTGTTTTGTTACATTATTTGTTTTATATACAACTGCACAAAATGTATCATCTAAAAATTGAGAAAGATTTGATTGTCAATGGAATTGAAATCTTTGAAATTAATGTATCACTTTTAATGTCATAATTTCATAAAATCAAAACACACAGATGTATAAAAATATCTTATAAAATTGTACATCTTTGTTGGTATAACCTAGTTTTACAACTAAACTAGTTTTGCTAGCCAGTAATAATTATCAGGTTTCAATTTCGTTTTTCAATTAATGCATTCAATAATGTAAAAAAAATAATAATATACTGAAGCCTATAAACTACCGATGTTGTTAAAGTATCCTATTACAGGGCAGTAAGCAGGAACACCCTTCTTCAGGACACGCCCGAGCCGAGCATCCTGCAACTCAATGGATGTTGAATGCGCACTGCTGGACGACAAGGGTGAGCGTCATCCTCCCACAGCATCCTCCCACAGCATCACTCAGACGCAGCATCAGGACCGGACACGCTGTTCCTAGAAATGTCTGTGCGCGGTGAGTGTGACATCATCACATGAGCACCTGTCATTTCCCGTAACTCCTGTCATCGCAATCGTACCTCGTGTTGAATAATTTATCTTCTGCTTTGCCGGCACGAATTTTGCTGTGAAAAGCTTTTTCCATCCTCTCATCCATAATACAACATAGGCTATCGATTTACTTAATAACCTTTACTTCACTCAGTATCAATTAATCACCTTGAATCGCAATATATATATATATATATTTCATTTTAAACGTAAACCAAAATGATCGGAATGAAAGGGTTTCGTCGCCACAAAAGTGTAGAGGAGTTATTGGAGCTTGCTTTGGTTAACCAGCAGATGGCAGCAGAGTAAAGCGCACACCTGAATGAGCAATTAAACATGGAAACAAACATTTTGTGCTGACCTGACGCAAGTCAAATAGCACTACATTTTTATTTGTTGAAATCCCAATATGTACTTATTTAAAGTTTATTTTTTTCTAAAAAAAAAAAGCTTTCCACTGGATGTTGAAACATGGATGTAGGGATTTTTTCTATTCAAGACCAGCATTGAGGTCATGAGGTGAGGCTGATGTTGGGTATTATGTGGCCTGATTTACAGGTGCCCATCCCAAAGGTGTTCAGGTTGTCTGGGTTTTTGAGAATCAATGTTTGTCCCGTCACATTAGAGACGGCATGGTTTGTATAGCGAGACTGTTCTCTTGTGATGCTTTACCAAACTCAAGAGTCGAATTCCAGAGATGTGCAGGAGAGACAGTGGTTTCATATTGAGCTTGTCTGTGTCTGAATGATTGGAGTTATTAAAACAAACAAACATTAAATACAGATAACAATAAATTCATTGTGCGATGTTAAGTGCGGCAGAGGTTTGCAGAATGTCCAGGCGGGTTTGATTCCCACAACTCAGCATTTTCACGTTTTAATGCTGTTGCTTTTAGGTGAATCAATATATCAGCGTGTTATTGACCAGCGGCCATGTTCTCATGTGGAGCATGTGAACTGCTTGAAGGAGTAAAACACCAACACAACATCAATAACTTTAACCCCTTAGTATATTCTATCATGTCTGCATATTATCCAATTATTTGTTTTTATTTGTTTAATATATATTAAAAAAAATGGGGCAGTAAACGATTAATCTTGATAAATCGCATCCAGAATAAATGTTTGTTCATAATTTTATGTACTTTATGTAAAGTTTATGTACCGTGCATATTAATTTTGTTTTATAGCCACAAAAGCATACACATACATTTAGGAAATATTTAGATGTATTCATTTATATTTATTTACTTATAATTTATTTAAAATTAATAAAAGTAATAGTTTATTCTTTTTAATATTTTTCTTATACAAGTATATATGCATGTATGTTTGTGTTTATAAACACTAAATTTATATGCACAATACACAGACATACAGTATGTTATGGCAACACAAACTTTTATTTTGGATGCGATTAATCCCGATTAATTGTTAAACTAAAAATATGTCCATTTTTATAGGGTTGATTTTTATTGCTTGATTCCAAGTTAAATTATTTAATCATCTACATGTTGCATGAATATCATATATAAATAAAAATATTGTTTTGAATAATTTAACGCATATTAATTTCAGTTTCATTCAATTTTATTTTATATAGCACTTTTTGCAGTTTTGCATTGTTGCAAAGCAGCTTTACATACAATTATAGGCCGTTGTTACTGTACTAAAGAAATATAAAATATATAAATAAATGACACAATATGGTATTCTAAAACATGGTGATATTGCAGTTTTTCTTTATACGATGGATGAAACTGAAATAAATACTTAAAGATCATTGTCTCAACAATTTAGTAGTTTATTTTAAGTTCTTTTTTATCTTTATTGCACAGCTTTGTTACAACTATTAAAAACTGTACATAATAATATAATAATCTTAAAGCAACATTCTGTCAGCTAACAACTAATTGTGCTGTAAAACAAATCAGAAAACAGAATGTCTGAATTTGCTATCTTTAAACCAGCATCATACATTTGCATCATATCAGCCGTTCTGTAATCTAGATATCACATTGGGCCAATAAGACCACGTCTTTGTCTGCCAGATTGACAATAAACCAGATAGTATATCAGGATAAAAGAATAGTTATTATCTTTGTGTTTGTTTTTGTCTTTGTTTTTGTGTTCTTGCATCTGTCTGTGTGGTCCATTAGAGAGACAGTAGCCCTGCTCATCCCGTAACTGCCCCGCCCTGCCTCTGCACCAGGGCTGCTCCCCATCTACCTGTTAGACTGCGGCATCAATGGCCTATCCTTGACAACCGGTACCGCGGTAACCCGAGTCTCCTCCTCCACTTCCTCCCAGTCCGGACACCAGAACGCACACAGCGAGGGCACACTGGCTCAGCACTTTTGCGTATGTGTGCTCAAGGCTGGTGCGTGCGTGTGCACGTGGCCACGTGTGAAATATTGATGAGGACACAGCCTCAGTCTGTCCTGCCGGGCCGTCCTGAGAGTGTGTAAGAGTGTGTCGGGTGTGTTTGTCAGCAGTGATGGGAGACAGGAGCGTTGTGCAGCCGCAGAAACAGCCTCCTTACGATGGACTGTGCAACTACGCCCAAAAAATTACTTCCTGCTTCGGGCTGGATGGTAAGCGAGGGCTCGGGCTGCGAGAGATGTGTATTGTTGTCTTCTGGCGTTTGATTTATGTGTGTATCTCTGGAAGGAGCGTATTTTCTTTGTGCCCGTCTTTGATCTGCATGCGTGTGTCATTGTGTTCCTTTGTGAGGGAGTTGGCTCTTGTTTCGGCACTGGAACTGATCCTGCATCAGTGGTGTGGGGTGAATCGGGGTAATTTGCTTTGCAGCAGAGAGCTTTCTTAGTGTGGCGTGTGTGTTTGTGCTAAGCCAATATTAATGTATGCTTCACTTCACAGAGGAATATACTGTATGCATCACTCCATCAGTGGAAAAAACGGGGAATTGAAATGAAAATGTGTTCAACAAAAAGATGAATGTACAGAAGCTGGTGTGGAATGGATATTTTGTCCGAATTATCATTTACTTAATCATCATGTTCGTCTTGTTGTCCAGTGGAGAATACCTTAAAACGGAGAGATAAAACTTCTGACGTGTTGTTCAAAACATCTATGTGACTGTTCTGTGGAACACAAAAGAAGATATTTTTCGAAATTTGTCAATGAAAGTTAGTGAGGTCCAGAGTTGTTTGATTATACATGTTCTTCAAAATATCATCTTTTGTGTTCTGCAGAGAAAAAGTCTTACAGGTTTAGTATGACATGAGGGTCAGTTTCATTTTTGGGTGAACTATCCCTTTAAGAAGACAAAGTATGTTTAATATTAAAAACAATATTAAGTTTTTAGAGACTATGTTAAAGGATATCTCGTTGGCAAACATTTTTTTTTTTTTTGAGAATGATTTTTCAGAATTTTTGTTTAAAACTAGTTGGAGTAAAAAATAACTCTTAAAAATGTTTTTGTTATGCAGTATTTTATTTAAGTCGTGGTTAGATTTAGTTTTACTGGAAAAGAAGGTAAAAATACTGGTTAAAGTGGCCATATCTCAGACAGTTTCTGCATATCTCATGTTAACCTTGAGTCCTTACAGAATAGTATCGCACCCTTCAAATATCTGTAGAGTTTTTAATTTGATCACATTTATAAAAAACTAAAGCACGTGCGCACCCATTGCCAACAAAACACAGAAATATGACTCAGTTTCACTTTCCGTGTGCGGTTCATGTCCGGCATCTTTTAGCGCTGGGACTGCGCCATCTATCAGTTTCAAACCATCTCCAAATCCAGCGATATATCCACCGTTTATATAACATCCATCACTGAAATGCTGTGAACAAACAAACACACCTCAACTTCTCTCACTATAGCAAGAGTAACGAGTTGCAGCTGCAGGCCCACAGCGCAGCCAATCTTGACGCAGCGCAGCCAATCCTGATTGGTTGATGCGTGGGCAGGCTATTTCTTTCGCCTTGCCATGGGCGTGGTATTCTGGGAGAATTGCCCAATAAGGGACTAAGAAAAGTTGTTACGAAACGGATTTTCATGTTCGAAAAAAACTTTCCGAAACCTGTACGAACGCTGGGGGAGTGAATGGAGCACAGAAATACTACACCATACGTCTAACTCGTTTTTTGTCAAACATGAGAAGACAGCACGTTTAACATGGTAAAGAAGTCAGAATGCATGAAACACCGTTGCATGCCTCCTTTAAGAAATAGGTTTGTATGCAATTTTTGGATACCTCATTGGCCAACAGTTTCTTCTGGCAAATAGTTTTTTCTTCTATTCTTTCCTAAAACAGACATTTTTTGTTGAGTAAAAAAAGTTTTAGATATGCAATATTGTATTTTAGTTGTGGTTAGATGTTTTCACTAAACCGTCCAAAAATACTGGATATGAAATGAATGTAGGGTTGAATATTTATTTTAGTTTAAAACATGAAATGGACACATCAGTTCATTGTTCTGTCATATGATTTAAAAACAGTGTTAATCACAGCAAATGCTGATCTCAGATCAGTAGATCAATGGCTTCAGTTCTTAAGAGCGTTATCGATCTTCAGTCGGTTTTGCTGTTGTGCCATATTCATTTCAAGATCTTATTTAAGATGTTCCGTAGCGCCTAAGTCAGCGCATTTTCTGGTATTTGATTTAGTTGCCGTTGAGCACAAAAATCAGAAGTTAAGATAACATGAGGATTATACCCCATCTCTGGTTAAAATCCATGTCAACCTGTCCCAGCATGTGGTTGTGTGGACAGTGCTCCAGACTTCGTGTCCCGGCTCGGTGTCCTTTCCCGTTCCTCTCTCCTTTCAATCACTTCCTTTCTCTCTCAACTATCCTCTAATTAATAAAACAAAAGGCAAAGAGCCTCAAAAATATTTTTAAATTGTTAACCTAACTTTTGAATAAAACACTGTCCATTGAAAAAGCCACACTGGTCAACCACTACTTCGTATAACCCTCACTTGTACATAAGAGAGAGAGAGAGAGAGAGAGAGAGAGCATATTATCTATTATTAATCAAACTCTAAATCACAGATTACGAACCACGGTGGTGGCTTTAGAAATGCAAGTACATTTGCAGGATTTAAAATGGCCTTTTCTCTTCACTTGTCAAGGAATAATATGCACATGTGACTTCTGGCACCATAGACTGTCTCGGACCTTCCATTTCCCTGCCTCCCTTACCTTCAAAATCTAATCTTCAGTCTGCATGTACATGCTTTTGCCAGTTTAAAGATTACACGCATAAACACGAAGACTCATGATATAGTTCATATTTCCTGTAATCCTCCTCAGGCTGTTATAAAATCTGTCTAATGTCAGCATCTGCTGTGTGTCTGATAGGTATAAACTGCGGAGCCGTGGGCTCTCTGATGGAAAATAGACCCTTCACAGGGTTTATAACAGCAGCTCACGTCTGTTTAATGTGATTCTGAACAATCTGTTATCATTAGGTGAATGGTTTTAGTCAGTGAATGACACTAGCTCGAGACTGTGAAGTGTTTTTTAGGGCTAATGGTGGTTTGTAATAGTTAATGGTGAAAATGGAAAATATTCAATAAACGTTCAAGCTTTGGCTGAAATGTTTTAAACGAAACGTTTTACTGTTACTATTGCATTGCATAAAATATCATATGCCTAATTGTAAATATTGTGTTACATAATTCTATTTTAGAGGCGATTCTTAATACCCTGAACTATCAGCCAGGAGCAAACTGGACACATTTAGACTGATTATTTTTAGGGGGGTGGATGTAAAAGTGTTGCTGATGTTGTGATGGTTTGGTCCCTGGTTTCATCCTCACAGGACATTTCTAGCGTCAATGTGTAGCATAGAGCTTTGAATCTTTACATATTGATTCAATTGCGATTCAGATAGTCATGATTTGATGCATCTTGTCCTTTAAATTGTAATTTATTATTAATAATACAAAAGCTCATTCAGATTTAAATTCATTAGGGCTGCACAAGGATGAGTCACGACTAATCGAAAGCAAAATAAAAGTTTTTGTTTATATAATATATATGTGTGTACTGTGTATAATAATTATGAATACACAACATGCATGTATATATTTAAGAAATATTTACGTGCATATATAATATATTTATGTGTATATACATTTTTATATTTATATATAATTTACATTATATACTGTGTATATATATATATATATATATATATATATATATATACACAGTATATATGTATATAAATATTTAATATATAAATATATATTTTTCTTAAAATTATACATGCATGTGTGTGTATTTATATATACATAATTAATAATGCACAGTACACACATATACAGTATATTATGTAAACAAAAACTTTTATTTTGCTTAAGATTAGTCGCGACCAATTGTTGTGCCGCCCTAAAATGTATGTTAAAAGGTGGTGATCAGAGTATCTCTCTCTTCAATTTCTATTAGACTCACAGTTTTACTGTATTTACCGTATTTTGTTACTAAAATAGGAATATTTGTTACATTAGATCTCTCTTAGCTTTCCCTTGACTGAATAAGAAAATCTCGAGATTAAAAAGAAATTTGTTAGATTATTACTGATCTAAATCTTCTTATACGTATGTTGTAGGCAAAATATTACTCTCGGCTAATCTTAGCAAGGAAACCTGTTCTAAGTGCATTACGGTTAAACTGTATTTATAGCAACAGACAGATTTAAGGAGTACGAACAAGGACATGGTAATTGTCTCACAGATGCCCATTCTTGTTTCGGAGTATTTTTAGTCGTGTTGTTAAACATTTCTCACCAAGCTTGTATCATCATCTATCTCCATCCATAAGTAGACGTCAGGGTTAATCCTCTTACCAGGAGGAAAGGAGCTCATCGAGTCTTCTTTTTGATTTCCACTATCGCACGGGGTTCATCTGTGGTCATCACCTGAAGCATTCCGGGCCTTGAACGAATGTCTCTGAAAAATTCACTCTCCTAAAAGAGGAGGAGATGCTTTCAACCTGGCAACCTCACCATTGGTTCTAAGGACAAGTGAGCATTTGGTTGCAGATTAAAGATTTGTTCGTCAGAAGATCAAAGGTTCTCACACCTGCCGGTACCTGTGCGATCTTGGATTTTAAGTTAGTGGCAAGTTGGTGCAGTTCATTAGGTGTGGACCCCAGCCATGCCCTCTCTGAACAGCCTGGGGAAACTCTGCGGTTCGGGACGCAGTCAGCAGGTGGACCGCAGTCGCATCAACCGCAGGAACTCCATCAAGCGCATGTCTATTATAGAGGATGGCCATGTGGCGGAAGTTCTGTACCTCATCCCCAAACAGTCGGTGAAGAAACAGCTGCCGTTCATCAATCCTGATGACTTCTACCTGACCGAGAGCCTGACAGCGGGTATGGAGGCCGGTGGAGGGTTATATTTTCAATCTGTGGCTAAATTCGGTCCTGGACGAACCAATGTTCTTTGCAGCCGAATACACACATCTTCACGCCATAATGTGGTTAATGGATTGGATTACATTTGGGTGTGCTCCAGGTCTGAATTTAAGACCTGTTGTCAGTTTAAACTGTACTTTTTAAAGAATCTTAGTACATTCTTTAGTTGTCTGTTTCTCTAAAGGAGGTCTCTAAAATGATCCTGAAGTTGATATTTGTTAATTGTGCTCATACGTATAATATCATATGTGTCATATTGTGATATGCACATAATGTATAGACGGCTTCTAAAATTGAAACGTCTTTGTATATGTCAAACGCATCTTCTAAATCTAGTCTCTATAGAATATGAGGTTGGTTTTGTTTGATTTTACAATATTAATGTTCATTAATGTCGTGTACCTGCCCCGAGTTGTGCATTACTGTGTCATTACGTTATTTTAGGTATTTATATACATGGTCAGCTTTGATGGTAATTAAATCCAGCTATATAGGAAGCTCAAATTATTTTACTTACGAATAGGAAAACAGGTCTTTAATGGATAAATAACACTTTTTATTCGGTATGAATAAAATGGATGTGTATGAAGAGTTCATTTGCAATAACAGATAACTGCGTTTTTTATTGTGTGTTAGTTAGCTGTATTTTTGAGTTATTATTACTTAATCGAAACAACCCAAATGCAGTTTGGTTTATATACTTGTAATGCACAATAAAAAAACATGCTATCTGTTTTTGCAAATGAGCTCTTCATATTAATGAACTCGTGTGAGTGTGTGTGTGTTTTAAAAATTAAAAAATTGAGAAAATGAGTTTAGGTTGATTTATCATCTTATATAAGTGTAAACTTTTAAAAGAGATGCTTCAGGCTTTACTGTAGTATTACATAGATCCAGGAGACAAATCCAGCATGTTTGATCGCCTCCATCTACAGTCTGTTTACTTGGACATGGTCTTCAGATTATCTGGGATTTGCTTGTGAACTCCTGATAATCCCAGAAGGGGTTTGTCGAAATGAAACGTTATTTGGTTTTAGTGCTGAAGGACATTTTTGACATGTGTTCCAATTGTTCATAAAGATATCTCTACCACGTTGACAGGTGCATATATGTCTCAGTGGTTTTGTGTCCATACAAGGGAAGTCAATGGGGTTGTGTTGTTTGGCTACCAACATTCTTCAAAATATCTTCTTCTGTGTTCTGCAGAGTCATGCAAAGTCATGCATGTTTGGAATGACATGAGGATAAACAAATTAATTTTCCTTATCGGATGAAGTAGCAGATTTAGGTTTTCTTTGGGGGTGGGGGGCTCTTGCATTTCAACTAGAGCTCCACCAGAATTTATTTTTCAGAATTTATAAGCAAACACGAGTTAGGTTACATTTGTTGATTCAACTCAACATCCTATAGCATTCATTTCTGTTTAGCTGTTTTTGAATGCAACAACATGTGTCGTGTGGATGGCCTGTAATAGCACATTGAAGGATTTATTTACAAATTTCATTTCCCCAACCTTGCATTGATTCCAGTATAGATCCACCTGTCCAATCAGAGGAGTTGATTTGCCAACCAATACAGCTTTTACAGGGTTATCTGAGAAGGGCAGGACAAATCAATGGAGGAGCACTTATGTAAATAATGAGTCATAATTATTTGAGTCTGGAGTATTCTGTATGTTTCACAGTGACTCAAATGAGTTTTTAATGGAGAAGTGTGACGCAGGTCAAGGGACCCTGACTGCTGACCCATAGGGCTTTAGATACATATCCTGTAGTGTTGATCCCTAAAGTTGCCATTTTTTGTGGGTCTTACAGATGATAATATGATTTCTGTATGATTTAATTGTATTAAATTAATTTAAAACTACTCGACAGTTATTGATTCTTTGCGGAGGTCTACCGGAAGTTAAGTTTGGGCCCCATAAGGTTTGTTTATGCAGTTGACGCTGAAACAGTCTATACTATATTTTTGTTGTGTACTGTTTAAGATACAGAAATTATTCATCTGCAAGTATAATACTGTAATGGCTCACATTGAATATAATGATCAAAATATATTGCGTTTCATATTATCCTAAAACATCATGTTATTTTATTGAACACCACTTTTTAATATATGCACTTGACAGATGCTTGAATCTAAAGAAATTTAGAGTGCATTCATTCAAGTGAATTAAACCCATCGTTTTGGCATTGTGAGCGTCATGTTCTCCCATTTGAGCTATAGAAACACAATATAACTTCAATATACAGTACTTACGGATTAGGGTGTCTGTTGTTGACCTCTCTGGGTGTGATGCGTCCCAGGGTCAAGCTATCATCTTAGTTTCACTCTCGTGTTACTTCAGGTCTAGTCTTCACCTCAGACCGCACACAGTCTCTTGGCACAAGATGGCTGTAAATGCTAGTTCTAATCTGATTGGATGGAACTACTTTACTTCCAGGGGTTTAGTTTGGCAGCCATGATGTCTGTCTGGAAACAGTTGTGTTTATAAAGTACAGGGTTGGTAGATTGAGGAAGAATTACTGGATTTGACGAGATCTAAGGAGCATTGCATTTTTCAAGGATGTTTGGAGTTTTGTTCGAGGTTCATCAAGTAAACCGGAAATTGACAAACAGAACTGTATTTTCGTCTTATGTCTGTGGAATTTGATCACAAAGTCAGGATGCATTTCTGCAATTTGTTTTCTGTACCGCCTCTCATGGCCCAATGCTTCTGTGCAATTTAAAAAATCTGTAATTTTACAGATTTTTAGTTATTTTTTTTGTTTACAGATTTTTCACGTATAAAGCCAAAAATAGTGCTATTTACGAACTTTTACTTTTTTTTTACAGATTTTCACATATTTTTGAAACCGTCAAATTACAAAAAAGACTACAAATTTACAATAAAAAAAAGAAAAGCGTTTAATTTACGAGGACAACTATTATTTTACGGTATATTTCTGTTGCCCCCAGCTGCCAGAAAATTTCCGTTTTACAGGGTTTTTTTTTTACAGCGAATGTTATTTTCAATGCCAGTCTGGCTTCTCTCATGACGTGTCTGATCTGGATTCCTCAGGTGAAATGGACATTTGGTTATTTTAGCACCACATATGATGAGCACATGTCTTTGTAGTTTGTAACTTGGCCTATTCAGTATTTTAGCAACTGGGAATTGCAGTTTTTAGATCATTTCTGACTTCAGTTTTGCTTTGTTGTTGTCTTTATACAGTGAGAACTTGAAAGATTTTAATCGAATTAAAAAAATCTTGGATACTATAAAAATTGGGAAATGAGCCAATAACACTAATATTTAATATTATTATTCATATTTCATTTTTTAAATAGGCTTTTCATAGACATCATCAGACATTTTCATTTAATAATAATAATTATCATTATAATCAGGCGATATCTCCATACACCTTGACTTTCACTCAGAGAGGCTTTCTTACCCAAGTGCACAATGGCTTTGTTTCAAAACCTTGTTAGCTGCCTACCTTGGGAGTACTGTAGGCTCCTGTGGGCTCCAGCAAACCCCCAGAAACTCTAGCAATTAACCCCGGGCTGTGAGTTTTGCACGAGTGGACACCTCTGATGTTTGTTTTAGAAACTGTACCATCAATGTTTGAGTTTTTGTCACAGGCTTCAGAGTGCAGGGGAAGATGGGAGAATCCACAGAGAGATTGGAGAGAAAGGGGGATGGGACCAGCGGGGTGGGGGTGAGTCTGGGGTGGTACAGGAGGAGGAGACAGTGATTCAGGGGAGCAGGCACACGCCGGACTGTTTCTGTCATCACAGGAGCTCTCATATATGATATCCGGTTTCTTCGGACTTATTCACTGGATTTAACGTCCGCCTTTTTGAATGCAGCGGCTCTCGGCTCACTGGATACGACATCAGTGGTGATTGTTTGGTGATTCATCCTCATTTATCACTAATGGTCATGGTCAAGAAGAAAGGTAATTGATTACGTGTTGTAGTCAAAGTTATTGACTCATGTTTATTGAATCTTCCTTAGATCTGTGTGTGGTCACGTTTAACACTTTTAAGAGTAAATTTTATATCTTTGTTATATATATATATACTGTATATATATATATATATGAACAAGTGCATCATAACATTGTGTTGTTTTTACTTTAAATACAGAAGTCTTGCTTCCCACAATGTACAGAGAGAGCGAATTAAACGAAAGGTTTGTTCAGTACATGCTGCACTGACTTGACTCCCGGAAAGCCTTCTGTGTTTTATCTGCAGAGATGCTGGTTTGATCTGATATTTTCTCTATGCTGTTAGACAGGAGAATATATTCTCAGTGTTTGGATTCAGTCACTGTGTGTGATGTATGTGGTTTGTTATGTAATAGAGATAAACCTAAACATCCGTTTGCTGCGCTCTTACCTCTCAGGTCCACCGGTTACAGATTAAGTCGGGTTAAAGCCACGTCTCCTGGTAATGTTGTTGTTTCGACCGTCTTGCAGTTTTAAATGGGATGCAAACCCGTGAGGTAGACACGGGAAGCCCGCAGCCGTGACCATAGCAACGCTGGAAGGAAGGTAGAGTCCATTGTTGGGGCTCATCTGCAGTGGCCTCCTTCAAGTTAAGTGTTTTGTTAAGCATCTCGTTCCCGCTGCAGTAGCTTTTCAAAGATACAGAGTTCATTCTCGCACTGTAGTGAATGTAAAGGGGGCATTTATTAGGGTCTTTGTCTACTATGGACAAAAGACTACTGGATGAATGTTTAGGCACATTACTTTTCATAAATTTGAATGGCCTTACATTTGACAAACATTTGGGTGGAGTTAAAAAACAGCGGTGCATGGTATGTAATGGAAAGGTGGGTGTGTCACAATATCCTTATAAACTATTTAACATTGTGGATTTGAGCATATGGTTCGCTTTGTCTGCTTTACTTGATTTGTACATTAAAGCAGCCTTTTACTTTTTTAACCAAATGAAATGCCAAAATAAAGGCCAAAGAGTGAATGCATTAAGTGATAAGTTCAGTGGGAGAAATGTCAATCAAACTTTGTTTTTTGTTTTGTTGTGTTGTGTTGTGTTGTGTTGTGTTGTGTTGTGTTTGTTTTGTTATTTCGTTACGTTACGTTACATTACATAACAACGTTTGGTTATTTTGGTTGTTTTGTTACGTTTTGTTTTATTTTGTTTTGTTTTGTTTATTCATTTTATTATTTTGTGCAGTATCATTTGTTTATGCCTTTTATGTTTATTCGTATTAGTGTATTGTGTTGTTAAGTTTAGGAGGCAGTGTATACAGTAGTAAAGGAGCTCAGTAGGCTGTCGACCAGCGTCGCCCTGGTCTCAGTGATGTAATACTTGGCTCTGAAAGCTAGAGGTCAACCGTTCTGACCGACTCGCTTAATCTTGTTGTGACACTTCAGGACTTAATCAGCATAAATGAGTGCTTGTTTAGAGAAAGTGTCTGCAAAAGAGGTTTGAAATCAATCAAAAGAGGCTTCAGCAACAATCATAAAGTTATATGTTTCTGTATATTGAAGTCATACATACAGTGAAATGTGAATGAGATGAGAAGTGGATTTAAAGGGATAGTTCACCCAAAAATGTAAACGATTTCATCATTTACTCAACCTTATGTCATTCCAAACCTGCATGACTTTATTCTGCAGAACACAAAAGAAGATATTTTGAAAAATGTTGACAACCAAACACTGGCCCCCATTGACTTTCATTGAATGGATACTAAATCACTGAGGTATTTCTTAAAATATCTTCTTTTGTGTTCCACATAAGATGCATATAACGATTTTCAACAACATGAAGATGAATAAATGAGACAAAAAAGTATTTTTGGGTGAACTATCCCTTTAAGACACTGTCACAACTATTGTAGACCAGAGAGAGAACTGGGTTCTTTTCAGTCTGTTCACTTTTAGCTCAAAGCTTCTTTGATTCAAGTTGGAACATTTTTGAATGCAACTTGTTCTTTTGGCATGAGAGTGTGTACAAAACCTCAGTTTGGAGGAAAGTTAGTGTTTTTCACACCTTTTGCTTAAACGTGAGAGCTGATTGTAAAGTTATTTTACGCGTTTAATGTCCAAGCAGCGGTATGATTTCAAATGTTTACCCTACTGTACATGAGTCGGCAGCTTTAATGGCCTTTGAACAATGAGAGCTTTGTTATTCATCCCTGTGAATCCATCCTGCTGTGAGACCAGAAAGAAGCAAAACTGTATTGAGTGTCTGTCTGTTCTGCAGGATGATCATATCCCGACCTGCGGTAAACAGTTTACTGTCCATGAGAATGAGAAAAGATGTGTTTTTTACCTTCTATCTTTATTTATGTTATTTGGTATTCTATTCTTATAAAATGCAGAAATTACTAATTTCAGACTTAAGAAAATGTCACATTGTTTTTAATTATACAAGAGAGCACATCATTTATTTGGGTTGGTTTTGATATTCTTTTCTAAATGCCACATGATGATGTTGAATGTGGAGGATAGTGATGCTTTAGTTCTGGATCTGCTCTGATCTGTCTTTAGTGCTTTGTTTTGGCTGGGACGGGACGGGACGGGGGAGTGAAGGGTGGAGTGAGTGTGGAAACGGGGCAGGGAAGAGAGTCTTCTCATTAATATTTATGAATGTCAGCTTTAAAGAAGTCTGCACCCCATGAGGCACGTATAATCCAATACACACACAACACATGCAGACAGTCATTCCTGTGATGGTGACTCAAGAACGCAGGGATTACACTGGCTGTGTTTGATATTCAACACTCCGGGACAGAATGATGTATTCCTACTGTAGTAGGCTTGACATAGTTGAAAAGTGACAGTGATGGATTGGGATCGAGCGGCAACCATCCGGCTCTCTCTCGTGAAACCAACACGGAAGTGATTTAAACTGCAATTCATTGACTGGCCGCTGGAGACTGGCTCCAAAACAGAGCAGAATCTCATTGAGCCCCGTGTTAAAATGCCCAACTTTACAGCAGAAAAAAACATGTTTACAGCCTGCTACAAAAATTATTTTCCTCTATATAGCTAATTTTGCCCTTCATGACAACTGTGAAGGCGTGGATTTTTTTCTATAACTCATCCGTTTAAATCCAGTACCTCAGAGATGGTTCATAGAATAAAACCTGAAAATATTTAGAGGTTTTGTTAACCACAGACCTTATTTCAGGCGATTTACCAAAAGCCCATTAAAAGAACCCATAGACTTTGGGGCGATGGAACCGGAAGTCCTAAAATGCTTACTCACTTCCGGGGTTTGCATACAAAAATACGTAATCTCTGAGGTACACAATTATATTAAGCACAATTAAGGGCGTGTCCACTTAAGTGACAGCTCCACCCACGTCCCGCTTTTCTCTCCATTTTCGGGAGTGGCGCTCTATGACGTGCCACCAAGATGGCGACCGCAGGCTCCGCCCACTTTCAGCTTCAGAATTGCTCTTCACAAACCTACGGGTGCATCACAGACGCTATACGTCCATGTTTTATACAGTCTATGGTTGGGATGAAGAACATTTCTCGTTATATCACAGTGATGCCAATCACACAGAGAATTGGAAAGGGGAGAATTTTTGGGTGTACTGTTTCTTTAATTCACCTGCTCTCACATCCATTAAGCACATTGTAAATACTTCTTATAAAGTCTCAGAGGTGAAGCCAAATGTACATCAATAAAAGGAAGAGGTGTGTGTGTAACGGAGGCCAGCGAGAGAAGCTGTGCGAGTAAACCTCACTCCCCGACCTCAGAGGTGCTCTAGCAACAGACACTAGAGGCACTTTAGCCTCCTCGTTAGAGCGCCCGTCTCCCATGCCGGACCGATGCTGGTTCAAAGCCCGGTAAGGGCGAGTAGGACCAGTTACATGTTACATCCTGCTTTAAAACTCAGAGAAATACAAATTTTCATACAAATGTTCTTGGTGCCTTAATGTTAATCTGGTTTGTAGACATCTGATCTGTGGTGATATTTCTAAAAAGGGGACATAAAGGTACAGTGTCTGGGGTATCCCAAAGGGATTCTTTTGGTTTTCTGTGTTGCGGATTTGTGCTGAATTGATTTAAACAAGGTCATCAAACTTAACTTTCTTTCTGTTCACTATACAGTGGCCCACACACAAGAAACTCACCATCAGACGGAGAAGCCTTTAATACGGTGTGCTAAATGTGGAGATGTGTGTAAAGGAGAGGTGCTACGAGTGCAGGCCAAACATTTCCACATCAAGTGCTTCACATGCAAAGGTGAGCAAATAAATATTGGTCATGTTTGTTTATAAACCATGTGCCATGAAGCCCATTATACTATTATGCTCCTATAAATTATATACATTTTTTATTATAAAAATGGCATGCATTATATTTGAAATATTGGAGAACATTGAAGAATTATAAGTAATAAGAGAATTATTATTATAATGATACAGGCTAACTTTAATGCTAAATATAATTTTACCAGCTGTGTTGCTTACTTTAAAATCAGTCTGGTGGAATTCTTTTTCCTATAAACGTTTATGAAGCCGCATGTTCAAAACCTCTCATGACTCATCTTTTCTGCTGGGCTTCAGGTTGACTGTGAGGTTGTTAAGGTTGTTAAAGATGAGTTCCAGCTTGACCTATTTAGCTTGTGTTTCTTACAATCAAGAGCTAAAATTAATCTTAAAATGAAACCCCTCTTGCTTGTATTTGTTGCGTGTCTATAGGGGCAGGTGAGGATACCAACAACAAGCGGGTCACTGTTTAACTCACTGGGTATTTGACATGAAGGGCCCTGTCATGCATTACACTCGGCACAATGCGACGACAGGCATGATGCAAGTGTTTCTTGCTAGTTTCAGCGCAGTTCCAGCGCCACATTGTTTAAATAGCAAATGCACTTCTCCGTTTGCCCCTGGTCTAAAAACGAGGTGCATTCATGCGCATTGTGGGCACGTTGCTTTTTTAAAGCAAATTGAAAACCAAAGTCAATCGCACAGTTTTTTTTATTTGTTTAAAAGACATTTTAATAATATGCTCCTATAGGCGGGTGTCAACGCACGTACACAGCAGAACACAAACCTGCCAAATATTGAAAATGAAAGGATGAACTCTGATTGGTTTAGTGCACGTTACTCCCAAAACACACACACGACTCATTAAGAGAGTAGGTACAACCCTTTTGGACCATGCGGCTGGCGTGCCGACCATTTTTCGCGTCTTTAAACTACCAAAAGTGGATTTGGACACACCCTAAGTGCACCTGCGCCATGCGCTTTAGACCATGCACTTAGATTGTTAAAATAGAGCGCGTTAAGTTTATATTTCATACGTTTCAGGTGTGGTGTGACATGCTGTAATTTATCTTAAAATATATTAAACCACATTGCAGCTGAGTATTCACTTCAACTAATAGCACAAAGCAAGCTCAATTCAGTTGACTGAGTTATACTGTAATAGGACTAACAAATAATTATATGGATTATACTTTAATAGGATCATATACGATAATAGTAGTTTATGTTAAGCATCTCTATGAGGTTTTTTGCATAGCTCAATCAGTTGACAAGGGTTTGATTCCCAGGAAATGCATGTACTATTAGTTTTTCTCAATTGCTTAAACACATTTCTTGAAATTATGGCTCCTTTTCTCAAAACACTAAACACAAATCCATAACCCTCAACATCTTATTTTCGGGTCAAAATGAAGCTCTCCGCTCAAAACCATTCAAACTTGCTGAAAAAACAAACTTTACCCCCACATGACAAACAAACCCTCAGAAACACTTACACTACAACATAGTCTTAGACACTGAGATCAATTCAAAACACTGTTACTACAAGCTCTTATTGATTCAAGAGTAATTTATTAATAAATAGAGCTGGCTTTATTACAATATACAACAGAAAACAGTGCAGATAGACATAATGCAACAATGAGATTTAGGAAAAAATTACACTACTGTTACTGTAAGTAATCTTAGATGAAAGTCGATAAAAGACAAGAAAAGTTTAAAAAAAACAAAGAACAATATAAACTGGGTATTTATCACAATACAGAATACAATTGCATAAATATATATACTGTATAAACATGGCATCCTATGCACCTATGCAGAGAAAGATATTTGGAAGAATGCTTATAACCAGACAGATTTTGCCCCCCATTGACTCCCATAGTAGGAAAACATACAATGGTGGTCAAAAGTGCCCCAGTTTGCTGTCCTACATTCTTCAAAATGTCTTCTTTTGTGTTCAACAGAACAAAAAATGATCAAGTAATTTTTCTCACAATGGTAGTCAATGTGGGGAAAATCTGTCTGGTTATAAGCATTCTTCCAAATATCTTTCTCTGTGTTCATCAGAACAAAGAAATGTGTACAGATTTGGAACAACTCGAAGGATGAGTAAATCACAGAATTTTCATTTTTGAGTTAAGTATCCCTTTAACTTCCAATTTAAACCCACCAAATCCATCTGCCTTTACTGGAACACTCAATATCACCCAGGCCATTTTGTCAATAACACTTGAGTCATGTGAAGAGGACTTAATAATACAAACCTATGCTAAGAAGTGAAACTCTTGACACTCTGAGATTTTATTCAATTAACCCTTCTCTCGATGTTCAAAACCATTGTGTTATCATTACTGTTTTATAATCTGAATGATAATCTAAACATGAATTGGCTTGGCATGTCTTGTGTTTTACTATTACAAACACCACTTAGGAATGTACTTAATGAATATTTCTCTCCTGTAATTCTTACTCGGATCTGAATGTCTTCTTTAAGAGAAAAATTACAACAGAATTATTTGTAACAGTTTCTTAATTTTAATGTTGTAAAATTGTAGCAGATATTACAAAAGAATTTGAACACAACCTTTGTCGACCTGAGCAGGTAATCATGTAAGAGCTACTGTAAGCACCCTTAAGGATGATATCACTCTTACGGTAACTGTGTAAGAATCCCACCTTATCCCATCATACCAGCGTAGTACTGCCAAAAAGATCAGTGTTCTGTTTATATACAGCCATGGAAAAAATTAAGAGACAATTTCAAAGACCCTTTTCAGTTATTCTCAATTTACTATTTATAAGTAGGTGTTTAGGTAAAATTATTATTTTTGTTTCATTCTGAGAACTACTAACAATATTTCTCCCAAATTTCAAATAAAAATATTGTTTCTATTTGCATTCATTTGCCGAAAAAGAAAACTGGAGAAACAGGTTAAAATAACAGAAAAGATGCTCTGTATTTTTTCACACCTCAAATACTGCAAACAAGTTCATATTCACTTTTAAGCAATACAACAGTAATATTTGTACATGTATTTAGTAAAAGTTCACAAATATTTTTTATTTGTAATAACCTTGATTCACATTGCTGTTGGATGACTTTGTCACTCCTGAGGTTTGACCACACACACACACACGCACACACACACACACACACACACACACACACACACACACACACACACACATTTTGTCCCCATACCGTAGGGTTTACCCTTCCCACATGCACACACACACACACACACGCACGCACGCACACACACACACACACACACGCACACACACAGGGTGGTTCATTTGGGGTGGTTGAAGTAGGAGTTTGGTTTAGTGTGCTGGAGTTTATTGTAGAGAGTCTTCACAGATGCTTCACGGATTTTCGACCGTCATAAAAAAAATTCTGAAAAAGAGAAAAGATTTTCTGCGTTTTTCGCATCCGTAGCAAGCATTTTGAGAGGCGTTTGACAGTTCAGAGACACTGTACAAACGAGCGCCAAATACGAAAAAACGCATACGCAATTTTTGGACTGTATGTGACAAGACCCTGAATGAATGTCCTAGAGCTGAATCATGAAGATAATGAATTCTTTTGTGTCTGGGTTGTTCAGAGATCAAAGTCAGTTTGTAGGAAATGTGTCGTAGGACATTGTTACCAAGTCGATTACTTATTCATTTATGCAGCAGACAAAATTATTCAGTGCTAATTTCGCATTTTCAAAAGAGAAACTCATGTGCATGCCATGTTGTATTTGTGTTGATGTTCCCTGAACTGACCGTGACATATGCTATGTCAAAACCAACAATAACATGTCCCTCTCCACACAAAGCATAAGGGTTCTGCCATGATCCTGCCACAAGACCAAGAAAGACATGACATGATGAGGCAGAATCATGACATTTTGAAGAATGTTGGTAACACAAAAACCGTTGGTCCCCATTGACTTACATTGTTTTTTTGTGTCCATACAATAGAAGTCAATGGGGACCAACGGTTTTTGGTTACCAGCACTGTTCAAGATTTCTTCTTTTGTGTCATACAAGAAAGTAAGTTATACAGATTTAAAATGACATGAGAGTGAATAAATGATGACAGATGTTTTTGGGTGAACTACCCCTTTAAGAGCTTAAAATGAAACACAATGGACACTAAATGTGGCTCAGAAAAGCTGTTGTTTCAGAGAGCTGAGATTAGACACCTCAAGGTTTCTGACCATTATGTTTTCTCCGGATCATTCTTGAGTCATTGTCCTCCACAAGGGTTTATATTTAACTCTTACTATTTCTAGTACATCAATAATGTTACATGATCCCGCTACAATGGCAAAAGTACAACAATTAAGATGTTATTTTCTATAGTCATTTGCAGTTATTGAGCTGTTTTGATTTACAGAATATACTATTTAAAACTATTTTTAGAAAGGACTAAAATGTGATGGTCAGTGTACATATCTATCCAGGACTGTGTAAGCTGATGGTTTTCTGTGTGTACACTCTTAAAAAAGGTGCTTCAAAAGGTTCTTCGATGCCATAGAAGAACCTTTTGGTTCCATAAAGAATCTTCAACATCTGAAGAAACTTTTTGTTTCACAAAAGGTTCTGCAAGGTGAAAAAAGGTTCTTTAGATTATAAGAAAGTAAGAAAGAGATGGTTCTTTTAGGAACCTTTAGCTGAATGGTTCTTTGTGGAACCAAAAATGGTTCTTCTATGGCATCGCTGTGAAGAACCTTTTAAGCACCTTTTTTTTAAAGTGTGTCAACATGTGAACCAATAAACCCATTTTGCGCCGACGTCACGCTTACATCACGTTTTTAGCTGGAGGCAAAACAAAGGGAAAACAGGAGGCGGCCAATTCAAACCAGCACAGATTCGGCTACATAATGAGTTTAAAATATCATCTTGTTGTGTTGTTTAGTGCCACACTCGACAGAATACAGTCTCCAATTTGATATTTTAACACATCCCTGCTGCCACTGCCAAACACAAACACTGACGACAGCTGTAGTTAAACACAATAAAACGAGCAGACTGAACAGAAACGATCATCAAAATGCTCGAGTTTCACTTCATAACACTTAAGATTAAAAACGACTGTCTTTTGTTGGTGTGGATTATGATTTGGGTATGCGTTTAAAAATATCTCACGTATGCCCAAATCAGAAACTGGGGAACAAGGTTATTTTTCACGTACCGTTACTTTTGAACGCATAGGATATGCTAGCTAACTTTGTTAGTTATACAACTAGCAGTTAACTATCGGCCAGAAACTAAACATAAAGGAAACTGTTCATCATCTCTTCTTCAGTCACAAGTGCATTAGTATAAAGGGAGAGGGAACAGTGAGAAGGCTCATGTTGTGTGTTGGGTTTGTGTCCAAGTAAATGCAAGTGCTAACGTTTGCCACTGTTAGTACACGCAGGCATCTATAGATGTATACGCTCTCAGTTTATCTTTACTATACACGCTTGGTTTCTCTGTCTGGTAGGTGTAGATGTCAGGCCACTTAACTGGAGGTAATCCTGTCAGTTCGTCTCTGGATCCAATGAGTGAGCACGTACAGGTCGGCCAGGTTCCTTGCGTTAAAGTTAACTTGTTCAAAAACAATCGGGGTCCTAGACTGTGAGTGACCTTACATGTTAAAATTCAACATGTCAAAAAGTAAGCAAACAAAACGTGCTACCTCGCATTAGTAATGCGGTCTGGGATCTTTCTGCCTCCACCTAAGCTCCGCCCACAAAAACGCGTCACTCGTTTACTAACAGAAAAGGCGTCTATAGATCAATGTATTTACTAGTTACATGTTATTTATATGTGTGAGCAACACATATACAGTAAGTACCCACCCCTGAATTTACTGAAAAGGTAAAGGTGTGTGTTGTTGTTGTAGTATGCGGCTGCGATCTGGCTCAGGGAGGTTTCTTCACGAAGAACGGAGAATACATGTGCACTCTAGACTATCAGCGCATCCATGGCACCCGCTGTAACATCTGCGGAGAGTTCGTGGAGGGGGAGGTGGTGACCGCGCTCGGAAAGACCTACCACCCAGCGTGCTTTGTGTGCACGATCTGCAAGTAAGAGCTCAAGGACACGCTGTCATTGACACCGTGGTTTACGGTACGTCCAGCACTGGGGGGAGTTTAAAGATGGTTGTTTATTTTATGACCCACAGGAGGCCATTCCCTGCTGGAGACAGAGTGACTTACAATGGCAAGGACTGTTTGTGTCAGTATTGTGCTCAGCCCACGTCTCCGGGCCCCTCCAAAGAAATCACAGGACCCAGCAGTGAGTCAAGCCACTCATACCTCTGAACTACTATAGATGGACATACGCCGTCTGAAAAGATTTGTGAAAAGCACATGACACTGATCAAGTTGATGTTATTGTTTTAAAGTTAATGGATTTTAATAGTGCCCAAATGTGTGATGTATGGAATACCTGCTGTCTCCAAGAGTTGTGATGGGAAAGTTTAATTCTTCTCCGTGTACTTCCGAGTATTGTTGTTTCGTCACATCAGTTTTTCGCACGTTTATCTGTTTTTGCTTTTGTGTGCGTGTTTTAGATTGTGCAGGCTGTGGCAGGGATATTAAGAACGGTCAGGCTCTGTTGGCTCTGGAGCGTCAGTGGCACTTGGGCTGTTTTAAATGTAAAGCTTGTGCCAAAGTACTGACTGGAGAGTACATCAGCAAGTAAGACACTCGCACACTTTCCAACGCACGCACACACACCCCAGCAGATACATTCAAAACATAAGAACCAAATCTTATCCTTCCACAAAAGCATGCACACAAACACATGCTTTGTTAAAACAGGGATGCATTTTTAGGGAATCACAGGCATATAAAGAATATTAAAGTTTTATTAAATTGTAAGACAGCATGACAGTCACTTACAATATGTGGATGACTGTTAAAATGCAACCCTAGACGGTAGCTGCTTATTTACAAAGTACAACTTGATTTGGAACAGATGCGACCCCTACTTAAAAAAACAATAGAAACCCAATAGAAACCATCACAGTAATTCTAATGATTTCCTATAAAATACCATTATGAACCATCCGCTTTTTCTATTAAAACCATTACAACATTTATTTTTGTAGTGTGTTTGATGGTTACTGGACTTTTTTACATTCCATTTCTAGATAAATTGCAGTAACCTTGATATTCTGTTATTGATACAACCAAACAGATTTGTGATAAAGTGGCGGAATATTTATTAATTATTATTGAAGTAATGAAATCTTAAATATTTTGCTGTAGTGGTCCAGTATATATTTCTCATTTGTTCTCATTTGTGTGCAGGGATGGCGCCCCCTACTGTGAGAGAGACTACCAGACACTGTTTGGAGTACAGTGTGAGGCATGCCAGCAGTTCATCACTGGTAAAGTGTTGGAGGTACAAAAACAAACAAACATGAGTTTACTTATCTGTCTAGATGAGGATGTTCCATGGACTTTAATTGTTTTGGGTTACACTATATTTTACAATGTACTTACTATAGGGTTAGGATGAGGGTTTGGTTCAGGGTAAGTTGCATGTAATTATGCATAATTTATAGTAAATACTATAAGTAAATACATGTAACATGTGTAACAAGGGCACCGTAAAATAAAGTGTTACCTTGTTTTTTTTACACAGCTGGTCATAAATACTATAACCAAAATATCCCCAACCAAATGAGGATGCCCCCAAAAGAAGGTTTTGTCAGGTTTTACTCATGTTTGGGTACAACTGTTTCACCAATATATGGTTGAGTGATACACACGTTTGTTGTGATAGATTGTATAAAAAGGACTACTTTGATACGTCCCACCTCAACTTCCTGTTTCAGCAGCAACCCAGGAAATGAAATTGAACAGTTTATTTTATTGGGTCTGTTTAAAAGCATTCTGTAAAATAGAGGACAGCTGAGTTGGTGATAATGTAAGCAGCAAGATGTACACATCATCATGTTCCAAACCCCAAAACACTGTTTGTGAAACGGTTACAAACATCAGATTTCATAAAGATAACTGTTCAGAGTTTCTCAACAGACCCACAACAGTATTGCAACAAGAGGATATTCAGGAAGTTTCATCAAGCGGTTTGACTCTGATTGGTTAAAAGAAGGGTTGCTGTTTCTCTGTCTGTTATGATGGGATGTTTATGTATCAGTTGATCTGGACTATAATCAACCTCAAGAACTGTAGTTTAGGGCTCAAAGATACAACACGAAGTCTGATGTTTTGTAAGTATTTTGTTGCCCAAATTATACAGTAGTACCGCAGATATTAGGTGAAGTCATGTGTCACACAGAAGTGACATTATTAAGCCTTTTCTTTTTGCTGCTGAAAGTGTTTTGGAAATGCATGTAAATGCATAATAGTTCTGAAACGCTTTTAAATGTCTTCAGCTGTGTAAAGAGGAGCTCTGAACACAGAATATTTCTGTATGAAGTATCTGATAAGCTCAGTCTTTATGGTTCTTTGAATAAATGATGTCGTCTTACATGATACACATGCAAAACATGGAACTATCAGTTTCTTTATAACAGGCTGTTTGTGCTCTCTGTAAGTTATTGTAGAGTTGAACTTACACTGTAGACATAATATAAGTGTGTGTGTTTGGTCGGCAGGCAGGGGACAAGCACTATCACCCCAGCTGTGCCCGCTGCAGCAGGTGTAACCAGATGTTCACAGAAGGAGAGGAGATGTATCTTCAAGGTGAGTCTGACAGTTGTAACTATTTTAACCATAGAATTTTAACTCTGTCTTTTAAAAAACCTTCATGTTCAGCAGTTTCAAATATTGAATTTAGATACATGGACAAAGTTTGAAGTGTCTTATCTTCTTAAGAGCGAATCGATTGAAAAAATCTTTTGTAAAAATCTTTTGACACAACATTGCTTTGTCATTTGAGTTGACTAGTGGCCGGAGCAATTCCTCTTTCTGTAATGCATTTTAAACCATATGCATTATGTATATAACAATAAACATAATGTATAACGAAAACAATGGGATTAAGTATTATTTTGGGGTAACGCTTTACATTAAGGTACCTTTTATAAAGCATTTATAAATTTGTTCATTAATGATTAATAAGTCATTTACAAATGCATTATTAAGCAGTTATAACTGCATGAATAAAAAGAGGGATTCTAACGAAATACCTGCCAAATAGTGAGACTTTTTTTAACTTGCTTGTTATAAATGCTTAATAAATGTATTTATTGTTTATTTGACTCGAAAGCAGATTCATTATTATCTTGATGTTGTTTGCAATATAGGCTGTCAGACTGGACACTGTAGGGTGTTATGTTGTTTTTCTTATACCTGCTCACTATTTGGCAGGTATTTTGTTAGAATCCCCCTTTTTATTCATGCAGTTATAACTGCTTTATAATGCATTTGTAAATTACTTATTAATCATTATACCATGGTCTTTTTGAATACTCGATTCTGATTGGCTGGAAGGTGTGCATTAAAACCCTTTAACGCACAGGTAGCTCCTGTAAGTTTGTTTACATTTGAAATTTAACTGACAGAATCACTGTAATTTTCACCTGTTTGATCTAAAATTTCACTGTAAACATCAATAAAAGATTTAACTTGGCAAATGACCATGGTATAAGCGGGATAATCCACAGCTAGCCGTGCGTTAAAGGATTTTAATGCACTTCGCAGATGGTGGTTCTTGGCCTCCACGTCGTGCATTAAAACCCTTTATACCATGGTCTGTTTGAATACTGGATTCTGATTGGCTGGAAGGTGTGCATTTAAACCCTTTAATGCACGGGTAGCTGCAGTCAGTTTGATTACATTTAAAATTGACAAAATAACCGTCATTTTCACCTGTTTGATCTAAAATGACACTGTAAACATCAATAAAAGCTTTAACTTGGCAAATAACCATGGTATAAGCGGGATAATCCACAGCTTCGACTTCGTGGAGGCAACCACCCTCCGCTTCACGTCAGGTGGTTCTTCGCCTCCACGTCGTGCATTAAAATCCTTTAATGCATGGCTAGCCGTGGATTATCCCTTGCTTAATGAATACATTTATAAATGCTTCATAAAGGGTACCTTAATGTAAAGTGTTACCTATTTTGGTAATATAACCTAGTAGAATGTGTTAACTTGGATGCTCTGCCATCTCCCTCAATGTTTCCACAGGATCGACGGTTTGGCATCCAAGCTGTAAACACTCACCTAGAGCTGAGGATAGACGGAGGGTAAGATGCTTTGTTTCCCTCTCATGTTCAGTGTTTAAATCTTTGTCCTGTGGTTCCCTTTTCTAAAAGAAAACATAATGTCTCATTGTCAACATTGCCAGTGTATTTTATAATTGAAAGTTGAAAATCAGGAACACGCTACAGGATATTCCTATTTGATGTCCAACCCGTTCCATGTGTCTTCTTCCACAGCTATTGCCCGCATCTCTAGCTTTCATCAGCAAAACAGAAAGGCAGGTACCGTACTCGCTGTTAGTCGAGCCATGGCATCTCATGACCATGTGCTGCCCCCTGCAGGCAGCAGTCTGCAGTACTCCCTCACTGACAGTATACTGCAGTGTTCAGACCGCACTGGTGCCTCATTTATAAAATGTTGCGTAGAAACCGTCCTAAATTTGATTTTACGATCATTTCTCAAAGTGCGTATGTGTGATTCATGGAACGAACGTACGCACAGAAAACGCGTGTACGCCTCTCTATCAGATGTGAAATCTATAAATCGCAAATGATGGTGAAATTGCGCGCAGCTGAACAGTTTCAGATTTCCGCCTTTTAATGATGTCTAAATAATGTCATTGATATACACTGACCAAAATTATAAACGTAACATTTTTTTTGCCCCCATTTTTCATGAGTTGAACTCAAAGATCTAAAACTTTTTCTATGTACACAAAAGGCCTATTTCTCTCAAATATTGTTCACAAATCTGTCTAAATCTGTGTTAGTGAGCACTTCTCCTTTGCCGAGATAATCCATCCACCTCACAGGTGTGGCATATCAAGATGCTGATTAGACAGCATGATTATTGCACAGGTGTGCCTTAGGCTGGCCACAATAAAAGGCCACTCTAAAATGAGCAGGGAGCGTGCAATTGGCATGCTGACTGCAGGAATGTCCACCAGAGCTGTTGCCCGTGAATTGAATGTTCATTTCTCTACCATAAGCCATCTCCAAAGGCGTTTCAGAGAATTTGGCAGTACATCCAACCGGCCTCACAACCGCAGACCACGTGTAACCACACCAGCCCAGGACATCCATATCCAGCATCTTCACCTTCAAGATCGTCTGAGACCAGCCACCCGGACAGCTGCTGCAATAATCGGTTTGCATAACGAAAGAATTTCTGCACAAACTGTCAGAAACTGTCTCAGGGAAGCTCATCTGCATGCTCGTCGTCCTCATCGGGGTCTTGACCTGACTGCAGTTCATCGTTGTAACCGACTTGAGTGGGCAAATGCTCACATTCGATGGCGTCTGGCACTTTGGAGAGGCGTTCTCTTCACGGATTAATCCCGGTTTTCACTGTACAGTGCAGATGGCAGACAGCATGTATGGCGTTGTGTGGGTGAGCTTTTTGCTGATGTCAACGTTGTGGATCGAGTGGCCCATGGTGGCGGTGGGGTTATGGTATGGGCAGGCGTATGTTATGGACAACGAACACAGGTGCATTTTATTGATGGCATTTTGAATGCACAGAGATACCGTGACGAGATCGTGAGGCCCATTGTTGTGCCATTCATCCACGACCATCACCTCATGTTGCAGCATGATAATACACGGCCCCATGTTGCAAGGATCTGTACACAATTCCTGGAAGCTGAAAACATCCCAATTCTTGCATGGCCAGCATACTCACCAGACATGTCACCCATTGAGCATGTTTGAGATGCTCTGGATTGGTGTATATGACAGCGTGTTCCAGTTCCTGCCAATATCCAGCATCTTCGCACAGCCATTGAAGAGGAGTGGACCAACATTCCACAGGCCACAATCAACAACCTGATCAACTCTATGCAAAGGAGATGTATTGCACTGCGTGAGGCAAATGGTGGTCACACCAGATACTGACTGGTTTTCGGACCCCCCGGACCCCCCCAATACAGTAAAACTGCACATTTTAGAGTGGCCTTTTATTGTGGCCAGCCTAAGGCACACCTGTGCAATAATCATGCAGTCTAATCAGCATCTTGATATGCCACACCTGTGAGGTGGATGGATTATCTGGCAAAGGAGAAGTGCTCACTAACACAGATTTAGACAGATTTGTGAACAGTATTTGAGAGACATAGGCCTTTTGTGTACATAGAAAAAGTCTTAGATCTTTGAGTTCAGCTCATGAAAAATGGGGGCAAAAACAAAAGTATTGCGTATATAATTTTGGTCAGTGTATGAAAGAGCACCTGTCAATGTCCAAATCCTACAAGCGGCAAGAATGATTTATATTTCCAAAAACCTCCAGCACTTGGACAAGCACTTTTTTTTCCACGTCAAAGACCGTTTTTATAAATATGAACGTTGCCGTGGATTTTTGCGTACGCCCGCTTTACGATCAAATCTGTGCATACACACATTTTATAAATGAGGCCCCTGCTCTCAGTTTTAGCCATAGCATCATTAACATCTGATTTGTTCAATACAATCACAGACTGAGTCTTTACGACCAGATTTGTGCTGTCACCCGCCATTGGCTGGATTCGTCCTGAGATGAGAGTACAGACATTTACATGCATTTATAGCAAAATCCAAAGCAATACACAGTGCTTTGAAGGTATACATTTATTATACGTTCGTGTGTGTTTTCACAGGGATTTGAACCCATGACCTTTGAGCAGCTAACAGCTCATTTAACTACATGTTTGATTGGTTGCTGTTAGTTAGTTAGTCTGTTCGATTAGAACTAATTGTCGTAACTGAAGGAAAATCTTTTTTGTTTTGTATTTTGGGTGTATCAACACATGGGTCTCAAATCAAGCCAAGTATCTGATCACGCATGCTGCACGCCAGCATTTCAAAACGCTGTGTGATATCAGACTTTCATTAACTTACATTATGATATTTAACATTTCCTGTCGTTAAACATAAATTTCCCACGTCAAGTCTCATTCATTGTGTGGGAGGCAAATGAATGATTTCATGGTGGAACATTTGATTTTAGACTTTTTAGTCTGTCATCATTCAGTCTGTGTCCGTTATTGTTTACAGATTTATGTTGTTTTTTATAGACGGTTTCAGCGGCAACAACGCAAACAAACATGAAATCGTCTATATATATATAAAAAATATATATATATTTAGATTTTTTAGATTTATCACTGAATGTCACAATAATAAACATGCAAGATACTGTTTTTGTGCACACTTTAAAATACAGTGAATAATCAGAATTACCTTTTAAGAAGTTTTAAGAAAGCACATCAACGCCTTTTTTATTTTACAACTCTGTGTGTTTGTGTGCGTGCGTGCATGCTGAACACAAGAGTGTGAATGAAAATGCTTTTAGCTTTTATTTTAGAAAAACAGTGAAATGTGCATTTTTATCAAGACTAAAACATGCCAGTCCAGAAAATACTGGTTGAAAATGTACTGATTCTTTATTTTGTGTTCATTTGAATCTGTTTGAAACAGTCACATTTACATTTTAAGGGTTTTTGGAAAAATATTGTCAACCTTGTTATTAATAGGACTGAAGTTTTTTTTTCTGTTTTGGTTAAAAAAATTCAATAGCGTGATAACACCGTGTACCGCTATAAAAGTTTCATATATTATCATTATTTGAAAAATGTATGTTCTGCAATTATGTTTCTATTTTGTATTATTTTCTAATGAGATATTTTCTAACTTTTATTGAAATGTTTTACTGTGCTTGCCTTTTCCTTAAATGCTGCCTGCAGGTGAATGTCTGTCGGTTCAAAATTTCTGCTTGTTTCACAGCCGACACGCTCATCGTCTGAGAGTATTTGTTCCAGACCTGGCTCAAGCCTACCTAGCTCACCAGGTCACACCATATATGTAAGTACATCAGCATAAATACATGCCCACGTGAGCGCATGTTTTACAGCTTGTTTAAATTTCTGTTATTTCCTATAGAAACTCCACAGCTGCATTTTGAGAGGATCTGTGTTGTAGCTGCGTAAGCTCCTTTCTGTGTTTGTTTCCCGCTAGGCAAAAGTAGACAATGAGATCCTTGATTACAGAGATTTAGCAGCCATTCCCAAAGTCAAAGCCATTTATGACATTGAGCGTCCAGATCTAATCAACTATGAGCCTCTTTATACCACATCACTGGATGAGTCGGAGGAGAGAGAGAGTGTGGGAGAGGTAACAGGAAGTCAAATATAAGCTCTGTTCCAAACCCTAGTGAGCTGTCTATGTAGACGACATCTTTAGGCATCACACTGTAGGAGCGGAACATTCTTTTTATTTTCACGACATCTTCTGTCGACAGCTCCAGAGCACCAGGAGAGAGTGTTCCCCCATGCCAGACGACAGAGTGAGTTAGTCACATGACCTTTCACCTGTGCATTGATAGGCTTGTTCAGTTGCTTGTTCCGCCTGTATGTTTTTTCTCAGTGTATATTCTCGTTAACTTGTCGTTTTTGGTATTGAAATTGAACATGATTTGTTTCCTTTTGGTTGAGTGGTGAAGCATGACCATGGTTTGTGTATTAGATTTTTTTCTTGTTGTTTCAGACCAGGTCGCCTACACCAACCACTGAGGTACGTCCAATGTAAAGTTCAGTGTTAAGTCGGTAATGTCTTACACATTTTAAAAAACACTTAATTGTTAATAATTGTTACTAAAGAGATATGCATTTGAAGTTTCATTCATTTTATTGATGAAAATAAAGAATCGGTTACAGAACAGCCGTTTGACACTTAATTTTGTGTTAAAAACATTTATTCATCATATGTACGGATAGGTTGAGTTGTCAATGCGTTCCATCAAATGTGTTAAAGCTTTGAGTGTATGAAATTGCTTTGACAGTACAACACATATTGGAAATGACGTCATGTTTATGATACTGCTGTTAAAGTGATTAATCGATTCTAAATAAATTTATAGTTTATTTGTAAAAACAGCTAACTCCGTTTTTAAACGTAAAAAACACGTGCTTTTATTTTGCATTCCAATTAATATCATTCAAACTGCAGTTGGGTTGTTTTGATTAAGTAATAATAACTCAAACAATACAGGTAACTAACACAACAAAACATAATAAAATACATGTTTTTTGTTTTTGCAAATAAATTCTTCATATGTGTGTCATATGTTTATACAGTATAAATACACACACAATATATTTATATTTATACACAATGTAAATTATATTTGAATATAAATTTATATATATTTATGTAAGTTTGTACACATGCATTTGTGTGCATTTATATATACATAAACATACAAGCCACACGCATATATTACATAAATGCAAACATTTATTTTGTACAGATTAATCGCCTGTCGTCACTCAAGTCAAAGATACTCCATGCACCCATGTCTACAGACACGCTCTCGCCAGATTTTTGAGCAATTCCAAGTGCTCAAAATCATTTCATACACATTAAAACACCTTTCATACAGACACACAGTTTTTACAGAGCTCTCTCCGTATATATATATCCTATAAAATGAAAATGAAACAAAATATAGGATAAAATGTATATTTCATTTCATTTTCATTATATATATATATGTTAAAATGTATATTTTATTTCATATCCACACAAAAAATTATACATATACACATACATACATATACATATATAATTATAATATGTATATGTCAATTATCCTAAGATAAAATATACATTTTGTCTTACTATATAGAGAGAGAGGGAGAGAGTTTATAGATTATTAAGAATGTGATTTTTGCGTACGTGTGCTTTCGGCTTAAATTTAGAATAAATTATCGTACGAAAGTTTTAGTGAATCACATTTTCTGTGTTTTCTTTTACATTCAGGGTTATTATGACATGAGGGAACGCATTCTTCAGAGATCCACGAGTCAGGGCTCCATCGGCTCACCCATTTACAGCCGCTACAATTACACACCCACCCTGTTACGCTCACCACAACACTTCCACAGACCTGGTGAGCTATGATCAAACAGCACTGAAGTTTTTCTGACCGGTCTGTCTGATGAGTACAAAAGGCTACGTTTTATCCGATCGGTCTCCAGTTCTTCCAGATTTAGTTTCAGAAAGCCTATCCCAAATCCTCAGCAAGCAAAAGCATTTGAACTCCTCACTAACCTCTGACCCTGTTTCTGATTGGAGGCACTGAGCCGTCCAGCGGTCGGAGTTCTCCGGGGGCCAGCACCCCTCCTCTCCCCCTGACCCCTAAACATTTTCACCTGCCAGGTATTGTCGGAGTCTTCTGGCGGCCGAGTCAATGTCACGCTTTGTGTCAATCCCAGCATGCTCCTGTCTCCAAGCACATTTTCACAAAACACACTCACTCTCTCTCTCTCTCTCTATGTCTGTTTGTCTTTTCCACAGTGTCTCTGTCTGGAATAGTTCAACAAAAAATTAAATTCTTTCATCGTTTAGTTTTCAAATCACTTAGACATCAAACCTGATGTGATGCTTCTGAAAGCTGTTTGCAGTCTCAGTGGTTCCATGATGGTCCTCACAGCAGAATATGTCTTTTTATAATGTCTTTTTTTATTTCACTTTAACGCCAAGTGCTAAAAAAGTGAAAATGGTTGTGTTCTATCATTTCAGTGAAGTTTGTGTGTAGTTTGTTAATGTTTTGGTACTCTTTGGTTTCAATGGATGAATTATGTGTTTCATTTCTGGATGAATGTTGAGAACTTTTTACTTTCATCAGTTTGCTATTTATTATCGAATCCAGCTATTCGTTTTCTATGTTTGTGGGTTGATTATTTGAAACATGTATTTTTCTTATCAATGTAACTCGATGTACAGTAACTGAAAACTTGTTTCTTTCTTCTAGATCAAGGGTTGAACATCTACAGAAAACTGCCCATCTACAAACAGCATGGTACAGTCATTCAGACCTGAGTTATTATAGTTTTGATTTTAGCTTTATTAATATTTTAAATTAGCTTTTATTTTTAGATTTTTAGTTTTATGTTAATTTTAGATTAAGTTAGCAATTTTGGTATATGCTTTTGTCATTTTATAATTTATTGGTTTATTTTAAATGTTTCTATATAAGATTAATTCATTTTCTATTTATTTTTTTACTTTAGTTTTTGTTTATTATTATAATTTTACTGCTTTAAACTTACTTCTGTTTATTTTTGAGGCAACATTTCAATTTTTCCTTGAGTTAAGTTTTTCCAATAATTTTTAGGTCAATATTTGATTTGATTTCAATGAACAGGAACGTTTTCCAAGTTTTAATTTTAGTGAACTTAAATAACCTTGATTCAGACTCAATACATTGACATTTACATTAAAGAATGATTGCATAGTGGATTTTGAGACATCTGTGCACATTTTTTATGGCATAGATGCTTGAGTGCTTAAATACTTGCCAATATTTATTACAGAAACAACCTGCATACAACTTTTTTAATGGATCGGGTTTAAATGACAAAGCACATTTGCAAGCATTAAAGCACTTTAATGCACTATTGTGCTCCTTTGTTTAATGCTGTAAGTCACTTACTATACATTTATTTTCTGCAGATGCATGATATTTATATAACCAACATAATATATCACAATATACAAGTGAAATTGACAGCATACAGTATATTATGCAAAGGGTGCATGATCTCTGACTGGCACAAACCAAACTGGTTACCAGCTTTTCATAGCATAAAATCTGAGAAAGAGGTTTTTATCAGAATTTCAAAGCAATTTCAGTCCATGACTATGTATAGTATGTATGTCACCATGTTTCTGTTTTGTTTGTTTGTTTTTATTTGGAAACTGTGAGTCGCTCCACTTCATTAATATCTGCTTGTGTGCTATTGAACCACGTCAATGTAAACATGTAAGTACTGTTTGAAGTCTTCTCAACTGAGCTCATTTCACTTTACGCATGAATCGATCTTCATTAATGCTCTTTGACGAGCTCTAACCCATAATCACCAATAATATCAAAACTTGCAAATACTTGTTGCAAGATAGACCTCTTCATATCTGCATCTTACATACTTAAAGACTTAAAAATCTGGGAACTTAAGTCTTTGACAGGTTTATAAACATACTTCTTTCCAATGTGCATCTTCAATATTTCATCTTCTAGACGTCTGTAAATAGAGTCAGCCATAGAGATCACATCTGTTTTAAAGCCGGTGATGGTTTGTCACATTGCATGGCTTATTTTGGCTGAGAGGAGGAATCAGATGTGGCTGTGCATGTGTATCAGCATCCAGGGAAAAAACTATAATCTCCACTAACCATAAATTTATTGTATTTACGTATATTTTCTCATAATTTTCGCAGTAAAATATAAATGTGGGGTGGGTGGTATGATCAAAACTCATGATCATTTGCTACATATGGTACTTTGTAGTAGCATTTCTGTTGGTTAGATGTTGGTCTGACCACAAAGTTCTGATGGTCCGGATCCCCCGTTTATTGATGTAGATTCAGCTGCTTTTGCAGCCCAGAGCAAGTCGGCTGATGACATCATCAAATCGGCCAAATTCCCCTCCGCGTACGCCCCCGGTCCAGTCAACCCAGCAAAGACAGAGACCGACAGCTGGTCATCCACGGTCTCCCATGCTGTCCTAGGTACCGTGGTCACCCATGATACATGTTTTCTTAAAGAAACAGTTCACCTAAAAATGAACCTTGACCCATCATTTTAATGAGTAAATGATGACAAATGTTTTTGGATTTTTGGGCAAACTTCTCTTAAACCAAACCCAGACAAAACAGACAGAAGTGTGAGTGTGAACAGTTATGCTTAGATTATACTTAGTATACTGATGATATTCCCCAATTGCCTCTTTTATTGACTTTGTAGTTTATTTACTTCTACAAACAAAACTAGAGTAAGGATATAATACGAAATTAAAAGTTTTGAACCATAATCTGAGATGGACTTCAAACATTTGTGTTGTCTTTCTGTCTTTATGTGAATGTTTGTCTGAGCTTTCTGTAATACACAAACTGCCTGCATGTTTGTTTCAGTGAATGTGTTTTGAGACACAAAAGTATCAGAAGAACCTGACTTCAGCATTTTCACAGAATAGACTGGCTTTCTTTGCCCTTTGTTTTGTTTGAACGTGTCCTACTCGTGTGGTTTTGTTGTTCTACTCAGTGACAGACGGGAGGAGAAGATCACGAGAAGAGGATGAGGTCGAGCAGCAGAAGCGAAGACAACTTCAGGAAGAGCATCTCAACAAGGTTAATAACTTAATAATAACACAGATGTTCAATAACATTGTTTAATACTATAGTTATCAGAAATTGTGACGATAAGCAATCCTTCCACCAAATAACATTGTTATAATTGTGGTTGCCAAGCAACTTGTCACATCAGCGTCTGATCTTAATGTGTAGTTTACAATGGCTTTGAATGTGGCTCATGCATTTGAGAAAGCCTAGCTGTGCAACAAAAACTATTCTTAAAATGTCCTGTGCTTGTGATTGTAGATCCAGTCTGGTTTAGGGAAGATGATTCTGAAGGAGGAAATGGAGAAGGAGCAGATCCGAGAGCGTCACGCGCGGAGCCTGTCAGCACAACGCTGTGATCCGGACCATTCCGGTGCTAATGCAGGTCAACTGGACCTCAGACATTCCACATTTTCATCATGATAGGCTAATCATGGTCAATGAGGACCAATTGAAGAGTTTGGTTCCAAAATGAGATAGCTCGATTGATAATTTTTTCAAAAATCATGTTTTTATTGTGTTTTATTGTTTTTGTTAGCTATATTTTTTGAGTTATTAGGGCTTATCAAAACAAACCAACTGCAGTTTGATTGATATTAACTGTAATGCACAATAAAAAACATTATTTTAGTTTGTTTCCATATCGAGACAACTCCGTCTTAAAATAAATTCAAAAATCATGTTTTTGTATTATGTTATCATGAATTTTATTTTATTAAAATTCTATTTTAATAGAATTCTAATTTGATTGTGTTTTATTGTGTTAGTTAGCTGTATTTTTTGTGATTATGGCTTAAATAAAAAAAAACTGCAGTTTGATTGATATTAATTGGAATGCACTATAAAAAACATTATTTAAAAAAAAGAGTTATCTCATTTTGGAACCAAACTCATTGATTCAACTCTGTTTGAGTTGCAAGCTAGGTGCAGAATTGTAATAGTATATTTTATGCATAACTAAAATGCAATTACATTTAAAAAGATAAATTGTGTCTAATGCTGTGTTCTCACCAAACGCGAATTAAGCGTTTGGCGCTAGTAAATTACATACAAAGTCAATGCAAAGACTCGCATAGACGCGAACTCGCGGCAGGCGGTGCGAATGACGCGAATCGGGCGGCGCCTTTGAGGCGTTCTTCCGCACAAGTTGAAAATTTTTCAACTCGAGCTATGAATTCGCGCGAAGAATTTTCTGGTGTGAACACAGTATTAGAGTTGTCCTCTTCACTGCATTCCTGTTCAAACTGAACACCCTGTACAGTGCGGCCAATTCTAATTAAACACATGAATCTGAAGACCATTTTGCACAAATTTTGATGGCCCACCCGCATCTGTTTTCCATCTGCTTCTGTCTTCCTACATAGTAAACGTGTGCTTTGTTGTAAACATTGCAGATCAAAGGTCACCTTCTAAAATGGGATCATTGCCTGGACGAAATGGACGAAATGGACTTCATCGGGTGAGACAGCGGTGTTTGAAACATGCTTCGTTTTCATTAATATTAGCACTTGTTGAATATTGTCTGGTTATTCTGTTGCAGCCTCAGTCCACTGACTTCACTCAGTATTACAGTTATGGGGATGTGTGTGGTGGAATAAGAGGTACGCCTGTTTTTCTATATTGTACGAAATCATATGAAATCTTTGTAATGATAGCTGATATCAATTACATGTACGCGCCTATGGAAATGATAAATGAATGATCATTGTTTGTTTTTCTTGTTTTTTTTTTTTTTTCTATTTTGCAGAATTTCAGGTATGTATCTATACACGATGTACCATCCTCTTTTGAAATGCCTTATGTGTGTTTGATCTATTTTGCTAATTAAAGTCAAATATTTTAAATAAAGCCAAATACTATAATGCAAAAATCACTCTCACGTACCTTCTCTGTTCCACGATAGTGGAATGATCTGCCTGTTGCTACTTTTTACTTTGTGAGTAAATTGACCAAAGTGCGACGTTATTATATCTAATATGTTCTTTGAGGAACAATTTACATCTCTCACAGGACGCTATAGTGCAATGTTCTCTCTGTGTTTTTGGTTTCTAGCACATGCAGGACGGCCATCGCTCAGCTACCAGAATGGACAGAGGAGTTTCTATGCCTAACATGCTGGAACCAAAAGTAAGTATCTAATCTCTTTCATGCGAGTCTACTGTACCATTTAAAAAGATTTAGATTTTGCCATAAGACTAACAACCACACATGCTTACATGTTTTGCTTATTTTTACTTCATAAACCATGACATGGACATGTCAAGCATCCCTACATATTTTGACTCAAAAATAGAGTAAAATGTTATATCTATAAATAAACTACATTATGACTTTACGTTACATTATTAAATCAACATTATGACTTTACAATACCTGACTTGTGTTAAAGAATCCGGCTGTTCAGTATCTAGGGAATTTGGATGTCGTCTAATGAAGTTTCATTCTTATCGACCTGACTGTTTTACTCCAGGCTGTACAGTATTTCGATTAAAGGTGCTTTTGCAGATCACGTAATTTTCATAGTGGATTTAACTATGATTGACATGTGTTCTTTGAAGGTATATCCATACGAAATGCTCGTGGTAACCAGCCGCAGCCGCTCAAAGCTTCCCAGAGATGTGGACAGAACTCGACTAGAGGTAACAGCATTTCATGTGGATGACTTTTTTCCTGTGGTCCTATATTTTCCTGATTCCTGTAGTATTTAATCATCCTTCTTTAGATTTAGTTTGACCTTGTTTAACTTTCTAGCGTCATCTGGCTCCAGAAAAGTTCTTCGAAAGCTTTGGGATGGAAATTCAGGAATTCAACCGCTTACCTCTCTGGAAACGTAATGAACTGAAGAAGAAAGCCAAACTCTTCTAAGCAGGAATTAACATGTCTATGAGTGCTCACGTTATGTATCATACCGCTTTATTCTCCTGTTTTTGATTTTTAATTGCTCTTTATGGAGGTCGAAGCTGTAATGCAAAACTATAGCCGCAAGATACCTTAATGTTGCAGTCTCATCATAGGACGTCGTTTTTTTTTAATTCAAGGGTCTATATATTTACTCCACACACTTCTCAACTCTGTACTTTAATGCTTTTGTTTCATTTTCTCTCTCTAAAAACAAATCTTCCTCGTGTTCTTTGTTCTTGTAAATTTTGCTCATGCTGGTAAGAATGTTATCTTTGTAAGTTGTATCTGTTTAATTCACTGTCCCACTAAAGAATCTTTACTTTGCTTCATTTTTCGTTCAGGGAAGGATTGTAGAAGTCTCACTATGTGTGTGCCTGTGTCTCTTTGTTCCTGTTTATGTAAAACACTTCAGATACTTTTCAATTTAATCCATATTGACATGTATCCATATATTCACCCTTTACTCCTGTACCAGCCTCCAAATATATAAAAAAATAGTTCACACCGAAATGAAAAATCTGTCATTGTTTATTCACCCTCATGTTGTTTTAAATGGACACGAGGGTGAATAAATGACACAAATTAGATTTCTGGGTGAACTGTTGCTTTAATTAAAGGTACGGTGTGCATTTTCTACACCACTGGTTTCCATCTGATGCCACTGGAGGTGCAGACGTTACACACTTCATCTTTCTGATTCTATATAAACTGTAGAATCAACGCTGATGTTCACTCTCTAGTATACTGTATATTAAAAAAATAGAATACAAAGGTCAAAATTTAAAAAATGAACTGCGTGACTTTTATATAGAGTTGATACTCACACTGCCAATTGTATTTCTGAGAAACAGGAAATGTTTCAACTCGACAAAACCAAAACGTGAAAAGTTTTAGTCTCCAGCCGTTTTTAAATTCATCCACATGAATCACATCAGACTGATGACGCATTGTGTTTAGTTGTTCATGCACACTACACTGGACTTACTGGAATTACGGGCATTGATACTTTAGCAGGACCAAATCAAAACATAAACTCGAATGAAAACATTCCCATTGAACACAATCAAGTACAGTGACAGGTCTGAATAAAAGAAATACATCTACTTCATCTGCATCTCTCCATCTTTCTCACACACATGTAAAGCACATGCATTTCCTAGGTCTCCAATATCAATTTTCAACCTGAAGGTCTCTTGTAATGTTCCTAACAGGGGCCTAAATGACATCATCCTAGGTGACGTAATTTTGCTGAAAAAAATGAAATTACAAACAGTACCCTAAGTATCAGCCATACCTAGTTTTTTATGAAATGGAGATACTGTTTTTCTTCACTAGAGGGCAGCGCGTCCTTGTCACGTAAAGGTGTCTAATCATTTTTTACAAAGATCGAGCTCTGCCTGTCTTTTGGGTGTGCCACCATAAAACCCTACTGCTCTCGGTGTTTGTTTTAAAGGGACAGTTCACCTAAAAATGAAAACTTGCATCAATTACTCACCATCGTGTCATCTGACTTTCTTCTGTGGAAAACAGAAGAAGATATTTTGAGAAATGTCTCCGTGGTTTTGTGTCCATACAATCAAATTTAATACAGGCTAATGTGGTTTATATACTTTTATATACCTTCTACAAAATATCATCCTTTGTGTATCTGCAGACAAAAAAATGAAAAAAAAAATACAGGGATGGAATGACATGAGGGTTAGTAAATAATATTAGATGAACTATGCCTTTAAATAAGTGCATCTCCCTAGGGACCTGTTGACCTTGGTTTAAAATACAAACATTTCAATAATGCATAAATGGTGGTAAATCACAACTCATAAAACTGCCATTAAGGTCAGGATAGACATTCCAGTAAATTAGTAAAAATGCCATACATAAATCACCATTAACCAGTCAGAACCTAAAAAACACTAGTCAAATCATTAGTGTTGGGAAATGTATGAATGTAAGTTTATTGGGTGCTTTTATGGTTATTTTTTTAATTGGTCACTGTGTTGTTCGAAAAAGGATGAATAAAAATGTCACGTGTAGAACATGCCTAACGATGGACTTGTACGGGTCAACAATTTCTTTGAGGATATTTCTCTTATACAGTGCAACGTCACGGATGCACACCGATATACAAACAATTTAACAGGCAAAGCTTTATGGGATTTTGGCTGATTTGCTTTGGCCTCCTCTCCTATCGGCTCTCCATACACACGTCAAACAGATGTCATGAGTGCGTGAAGTGGGTGTGTGTAGTGCCAGACGGTGATCAATTCTGTGACTCCTGTGTGTCCTTGCAGGTTGTGTTATTAACATTCTCGTGCTGACACAACGCTAATGTTACATGAGTCATATTTTACATCATTTAGTCTATTTTGTTTTTCTTGACACTAAACTATGAATGCATATCCTTTGTACTCCACAGAAACATGCCATACTTATTTGAAAACAACTTGAGAGGCCGTAAATGACGTCGTTTTCATTTTGGGTTTCAACTATTTCTTTAAAGATCGGGTGACACACTCAGTTTCTGCCAATCTCATATTTATCTTGAGCACTTATACAGTAGTATTGCATACGTCATATCTTCGAAGAGTATTTAGTTTGATCAAATTTATAAAAGAGAGATACAGCTGTACGATTATTTCCGCAAAAAGACGAGCTGCTGGAGGCGGGCAGAGGGGACGGAACTACAACACGAGCACACAACACATCATCGCATTATCCCTTCGTGTTGTTTACATTATGCACGTACACGCCGATTGCGAACAAAACACAGACATGTGACTCCGTTTGACTTACGCGTGCAGCTCATGTCCGCCATCTTTTAACACTGGGACCGCGGCATCTATCAGTTTCAAACGATCTCCAAATTCAGCGTTATATCCACCGTTTATATAACATTGAACAAACACACCTCTTTCACTATCACAAGAGTAACAAGCTGAAGCTCCAGGCCCGCAGCACAGCCAATCTTGATTAGCGGGTCTTCCTATGGCGAGTCGGTTGGCATGTGGGCGGGCTATTTCTTTCGCCTTGCCGTGGGCATGCTTTTCAGGGAGAATTGCCCAATAAAAGGAACAGACAGGGATCCAGACTTATAAAAAACTTTCTGAAACAAGTTAGGAGTGTTGGGGGAGTGTACAGAAATACTACGTCATACGTCCAACTCATTTTTTAACAAATTGACCATGTTAAGCATGAGAAGCCAGCACGTTTAACAGTGTAAAGAAGTCAGAATGCATGAAATAGCATGTTACCCCATCTTTAATAAAAATCATAGAAAGGCTGTTTGTGTGCGTCTCTTTCTCTTAATTACTGTAAGGTATGAATGTGTTATCTATTATCTGTCGGATGTTGACCTGGATTAACAGCATCTCTTAAGCAAACAGGTCATAAACAACCATAAAGAAGCGGATGGGGGGGGTCTTATCCAGAACAAACCAGTTCAACAGACACAACTCACTCTTTATCTGTCTTCATGTGCAGTCTGTTCTGCTTTTCTGTATCTCTCGTCCCCCCCCCCCCCCCCCCCCCCCACATATAGATAATATGCTGCAATGTATCAGAATCGTGTTCTTATTTTTCTCTGAGAGGCAAAATAGAAAATGAATATGCAAATGTTCTTGAAATATCTAAATAACCTGCTTCATTTGTATCGAAATGTCCTCTTCTAGTTTACATCGTGTGTATTTAACTGTATGTGTTTCAGCTAGCCAAAACATCATTAGACTTTCATCATATCATTAAAAAAGGCCTCCGATTTACGCAACTGCACAAATCCACATAATTCATACACGGACACAAACTTATTGTAAATGACAGATTGATTTCATGATCTTTTGACAGTCAATGAGACGGAAAGAAAGATTGTATTAGCTGAGCCCATCAGTTCCTTGGAGTCAAAACACGCCGATCATAACCCATGTCTCCCCAACGCCTCTATTCACAACCAACCCACTCAAACCCTTCCATTTACAGAACTATGAATGTGAAGTCTGGGAGCAGATAAAGAGTCTTATTTCACTGAATGGCTCACAAACCACAAACGATTCCTCTATTATGTTTTAGCATACGTGTGTTATATAACAGATTCTCTTTTGACAGTTGAGCTCCTGTTCGTACCTGTTGACTTGTTTTGTTATTGCAGTACTAAGACAAGAGACAAGAGATTGATTGTGTATGTTTGTAATGTTAGTAAATGTTCCAAGTTTTATTTAGAATAATGTATTAAATGCTTATTAAGTGGTATAAAAGATCTCTAAAGATATTTATTACAGAAAAAACATGTTTTGTGAGCACGTAAACATCTCATAATTTACATACACATACATTACACTGTAAAACTTTGCTGTAGTTTTTGCAGCAGGTTTGCCAGTAACTTACTGTAGATTTAATTCGTACTTAATATACTTTCCAATTAGTACTGTGTTCAATTACTTTAATCAAAATTAAAACACTTTGACTTTTGAGATTCAAAATGAGCAAGAAGAGACTGGCATTAGCACAGCAACACTGCAAAAAAATGCATTTTCTTGTTTTCTGCAAAAATATTTAAAACGTCTTAAAATACGATACATTTACATAACAAGAAAAGTGACCCAAAATATTTAGTCTTGTTTTATGAAAGAAACATTTATAAACCAGGTAAGTTTATGCTTAAAACAAAATTGTACATTAAATCTACAGTAAATTACTGGCAAACCTTCTGCGAAATTACAGCAAAGTTTTACAGTGTACTTACATATACTTATAAGTAAACAAAATATAAATTTTACATTCATTCATCCATTTAGCACATAAAATTATCCCCAGTGACATTAATAATGATAGTGATATAAAAAAAATATAAAATAGAGAAAATGATTTGTCAAGTTTATCACATTGTCTGCAATGGACAGAAAAAGATGCATAATATATTGAATATAAGCAGATGCATGACTTAATGAGCAGTCAATCTAATAACAGCAAGTGGTTAAAGAATAATAAAAGACTGTCTGAAGGAGAGAACGGATGCGCTATTGATTCTCCCATTGATATATCTGATGTGCTTGAACGTTTATTGCAGTTTTAATTAGTACGAGAGGACAAAGGGTGACTAGTAAAATACGAGGCTTATAGTCTGACATGAGAGAGGATAACTCAAACATGGTTAATCCTCAGAGTCATCACATAACTAAGACAGATGATATATTTCTTTCAGTCAGATCAAGGTCATGTCTCCGGCTTCATTCTTCAAACCTACAGTCTTTGGCCCTTGGCATCATGGGATAGTTGTCTGCTATAAAAACAGCACTAGCCTGCACAAGCCTGCCTTTATAATAAAAATGATGAGACCATTCCAAATTTTCATTTAATCATCATTTGTGGTCATTCCAGTCCAGTGTCTGTTGAATTTCAACCAAATCAAACCTCAGGAATGATAAAGTCATTGAACAGCAATGTGAAAGACTGACAGCATGACAAGACACAAACTGTGATGAAAATCCAGGTTATCACACAAAAATATTTTTTCCTAAATACATGTACAAATATTACTGTTGTATTGCTTATGAGTGAATATGAACTTGTTTGCAGTGTTTGAGGTCTGAAAAGATACCGAGCATCTTTCCTGTTATTTTGGCCTGTTTCTCCGGTTTTCATTTTCTGCAAATAAATGCGAATAGAAACGATCTTTTTATTTGAAATTTGGGAGAAATATTGTCAGAATGAAACGGAAATGATCATTTTACTTAAACACATACCTTTAAATAGTAAATTCAGAAAAACTAAAAATAACTTAATTTTTTCCACAGCTGTATGTAAATGTAATGTACATTTTAAATGTAAAGTTTTCCTACTCAACAATATGTAAAGACAAACTTTGCTTTCGCATAAACATATTGAAGAGGTCACTGGAAAGTCTTATTTAGACAGGTTACAATGTGTGAATTGCAACAAAATGCCCTTTCACCAGTGACTGGACGCTTGAGCTGTTTACAATCATCTCTGTTTACACATCTTATCTACAACAAAGAGACCCAGTTAGCACCCAGTTTATACCCCGGTGAGAGGAATTTATGCAAACCCGAGCTGTGGATGATTTAATGAGTATTTTCACCTGCGTGTACAACACTGACCCCATGTTTTTCAGACTGATCTCATTAAAGGTGTGTACATGGTAGCTAAATGTTCCTGACACGTCGGGCCGCAAGACATCACACCTTTAGCTTTTGCAGAGCATAACTGCAACAAATACTTTAAATGAGATCAGATTAAACAAGCATGTACATAATTGTTTGAGTCAAATTGGAATAACCTATAACATAGTGCCCAAATCCCCTAAAAGCATGTAACTCATCTTTTGAGTGCTTGCATGCTATTATTCTGAGCTATGATTAAGTGTGTTGGCTTTACATTAACTCAACATGTCTCACGTTAACCTAATTTTACATTTCATGTGATGATCATTCTGAAAATGATTGCAAAAATTATAAAATCCCTTACAAAAATAGTGTGCTATTAGCATAATTCTTTTGAACAAAAAAAGATGATTTATTTTTATGTATAGAAATCAAATTGCTCTTAGTAAGTATAGATGTAATACCTAAATAGCAATAAAGTAGTATACTTAGTGCAAAAATAATGTTGAGAAAACGTATCTGCAGCATAAAAACTTGTTTACTGTTACTTTAAAGTTTACTTTTATAAACTAAAAATGCATACTAAACTATAGTGAACAATCCATATGTGTAAATTCACTTGTAGTATAGTTTTACTACAAATGAAAAATGTTGCTGTGTACTCAAAGTTTACAATTGTTACACTTGAAGTATACTGTACTTAAAAGTGGGCCACGTTAGTCCCAACTAATATTGAAATAAGTCAATCTACCAGTAGATAACATACACATAAAGTATACTTAAAATATACTTTTTATAAGGTATACCTATCTCTATTTCCCGAATTGTAAACAGTTGCATGATGGGATGTAACAAGATGTCCGCCGAGTGAACTGTCCTAGACTGTAGTTTCCTCTGTAAAAAGGTTCCATTGTGGGTTGCCATGGAGAATTTGCCTTATGGTGCAGGAAGTGAAGGGGATTTGGGCTTTTAGTGTTTGGACAGGGGTCCCTACTGTGGGGACAAGCTGTGATGCCAAACACCTTCAAAATGAAAGCTTCAATACACCAACAAGAGTACAATGAGAATAGCTGTCTGTAACATGTAAATGCACGGCCTAGAATTTGTGAAAAACAAAGTTCTTTGTTCAGCACAACAAACTTCTTTTCAACTCGCTGTGACCTTTACGTTTGCCGGTCCATGTTGAATAAGTTCGTGACAGCAACACTTTCTATCAATACAGATTTCTACGGAAACCAGATTAACAAGATCTTGGCATTATTCCCTGTAAGAAAATAAAGAAAATCTCTTTTTTTAACTCTTCTCTACAGGTACCCGACTCATTAAAACCGTCATAGAAGATTGACAGAGAGGGAGTGAGATTTCAGTGTTTCCTTTATGCACCAAAATAAAGCAGATGGGATTGTAAAAACAGAAGGTGAGCTGACATGTTCCTTCTCTGCTCCATCTTTACATGATCTACTAATGACTTTCACAGAAAGAAACATGTTTACATTGCTGCTTTCTCCCTCGTGCAACTGTCGCAATATATTTACTCTACCTTTGTTTCTATTTGTGACGTGAGAATATATGAGATTAGGATGAGACAAACATATGCAGGTGTTCCTGTAGCTCACTCTGTAGATTGTACTGTAGCATGCTATCGCTGCTGTGCTTCTAAAACCTCGTATCTCCATATTTGTGATTTTTATTATTATTATTATGAATAATCTTTTATGTTTGTCACTGGGTTTTGAAAATATCTAACCAATATAAAGTATTAATCATTTTCAGTATGTAATCATTTAAAAAGTGCAGTGTTTTTTACATTTCCTGAAAACTGAGAATTTGGACATACAAGGTTTCAGAAAGACAGTGACAATATTATAACCAGAGAACATGTACATACTGATAAAATATTTAGTGCATGGTTAATTTACCTTAAATGCACTGTAAATTGCTTTGGATTATAACGTCTATAAATGGAAATCAAGTAAGTTTCACTACAAATACTATAAGTGTTTCATCAATGAGCTTTGTTGAGAGAAGGAAATTGTCTCAAAAATTAAGAAAATTTTCTCACAATTGAGATCTGTAATATAATATATTGATTCTCTAGACAGCAATGATGTAAAATGGAGGGCAAACAAGTCTCATGCTTATCAGAGTTTCATACTTTATTACCATACTTTTATTTTACAGTTCTATAGTTTCTTATATTAGTTTTTATATGGTTCCTATGTTGTTGTTTTTTTTTACGTGTAATTGTGTGTAAATATGTATATTTAATGTTTCTTTGCTTTGGCAACATATAAAGACACATGTGTCTCCCCTGTAGTTTAAACTTTACATATAAAAATATCAAATCAATATCAAATCGAACAATTCTCATCAAAACCAAACAATCTTCCATATATTCTATTATTATTTTTAAGCAATATTATGGGACACATCTGAGATGATCATTTTTTTACAGCTTTAAAACGTAAAAACTTATAAAGTCTTTTAAGCTCCTAAAGATCAACATCTGAGCAATGAAAATTGTCCCCTGTGTTTTGGCAGATCCACAGATCATCTTTGTTATTGAACCATAAATGTTGGCAGAACGCGTGAGTGCTTGTGTCCACATGTATGTGTGACAGCCTGTGACCTTACAATGAAAACACATTGCAGGAAGTTGATTAATGAGACTCTCCCCTCTCGACCCCGTGACCTGAACCCTGCACCACCCTGCAGGTACACAGGCTCAGGTCATCAGAGCAGTTTACAGCCTAACCCCGCCCTATGAGGTCAGCGTTCTTTACCGGTGACTAAATTCACTCCCGCAGGGCAGGTGTACGAGTCTGAAACTTCAGCATTTTATCAGTAAAAAAATATAAACTAATATTGTGCATCCTTGAAACAAGATGCATAATTGCAGAAAATATTAAGATTGGTTTCATTTAATATATCTGGATTCAAGTCACTTAAAATAAATGTATCTCGCTTTAGTATGTTTTGATATTTTTAATAGAAAACAATAAAATAAGAAAATGATATATGCATTGCAGACTGAATGTATTGTAACTTACATCATTATGATCAGGCTGTGTTCATCTCCCAATAGGCTATATTTTTATTCAATATGACAGGCTTTCTTCACTGACCTCTAACATCCATTGACAAATGAAAATGAATGAGAGTTTCATTCAGACTGACCAGAAGCTGTAACTCAGAACTATGACTGATCCAATGGGTCCTTCGGCCTGAAGATGTGCCTCAGTTTTGACCCCTGTCTGGTTATATTACTCTGAGGTCATTGACCTTACAAATGAGTCACCTGCTGTCTGGATCTCAGTCTGAGAATGACCACTAACAGACGGGGGGTTACAGGTGAGAACAGGAAATGTAACAATTCTGAAGAGGAAATCATTACCATACCATACCAAATGACAGAATTAAACAGATTTTGCAAGCTTTGTTTTCAGATTTTCTAACTTTTTTATAGTGTTCTAACATTGTTTGAAAGAAGATCTCCTATAAAGATGTTCAAATGTTTGAATATAGTCTTTTGTCACAACTATGATTCGTAAATTGTTGTAAAGATTTGACTAATATTTGAAATGATATATTACGTAAAAATGATAATAATTGATATTAAACAACTATATTTGGGTTAATCTCATGACAAATGTGCTTGAAAATTTGTCATGGAAATAAAATGCCATGAAAAAACTGCATGTTTATTTTATTTTGATATAAACCAAAGCAACTATAGGATTTACTTAATTTTTATGTGAAAATGTTCAAGTTTTACACAGATTTTTAAAATAAAATTTTCTTTAACAAGTTTTTTTACACAGTTTTTAAAGTTAAATTTACAAAAAAATAAGAAAATCTTACTAGTTGTTTTTTACAGTGTACATGATTTATTCATTGAATTGATTTGACTGATAGAGCTTCTAAAGAGAAGACCGTCATGAGGTCAGATCAATGCTGAGAAGATTTCCATCCACTGATAACCAGCTCGTAATAATCACTGAAATCAACAGATAGTTGACCATATTTCAGCGAAATTGTTCATGCTCATCCTATTGATCACACCCGTTTGTGTTTATTTAAGATTAAGTATCCCAGCAGACTGGCACCAATGTTTAGTGGAGGCCACTGGCCTGGTGCCAGCGGGCGCCGGGGGGCTGTGCAGGAGAGACGCTCTGACGCCATCCCGCTGTGATCCTGTATTACTGTTTACATTGAGCTCCCTGGGAAACGTCTGTCATACCAGAGCTGTAAGTCATACGCACACGCTATAATCCTCGAGCCATTAACCGCTGCGTGTGATGATGGATAGACTCCATCAAATGAAGCAGAATTAACTCCAGATGTGTGACGCACTGGATGTGTTTACTAATGATTTACAGAACCAACAATCCACTCAAATTAACATTATAGCCCCTGGTGTTGTTTAGGCAGAACAGAACTTTATAATTGCATTTACACTCATGATCGCAATGTGTCAAATGCATAACCCAAATTCATAATAACTACTGTATTGTCATTATATGGAATAAAGATGGCATGAAAGGATCTTTAAAATAGAGTTTTCCCCATTGCACAATGTTTGAGGTAGGCTACATCGATTGTCTAACTTCAAACTACAAGAATACATTGTTTTTCCTAAATGTACTATTCATTGGAACATTCCCCAATCATTTATTGACTAAACCAGTTTAGCCTCTGTTTATAAGGAGCATTGTTGTATCTGCATTGGCAAATCTCTTCTCCAATGCAAGCAAACACTCAGAATAACTGAGCATCTGCATAGCAACACCATAGCAACCGTCCCAGCATCACATTGGTAAGTTTTGCCCAGGTAAGTACCACTTTAAAAATCTTACAAAAGTCTCTTGAAATCAACGTAACTGAAGATTATTCGATCAATCCTGTCTGAGCTGGTTTTAAGTGTAGCAGCGAATGTTTTGCATAACAGTAATGAGGCTTTTTATTATTCAGAATTTCCCACCCAGGCAGTTCCGACTACATTCTGTCTACATAGGTAAACAATAGAACAATGACAGATAATGACTTATCTGCTTGTAAGTGTGTGGATTGTGTAACCCGCTAACTCTTTCTCTTGTTCTGTCATTGTTTTGTGTTGCAGTCCGCCATGCTTTTAAGCTCTATCAATCACTGTCGCATGCCACAGGTCAACACTGTGCTAATGGAAATGTATTACGGGATTTTATGAGCAGAGCAAGCATCCAGAAAATGTAATCTCTTCAGGTATTTATGAGACATAATGAAAAAGTCAAAAACAAATATTAAGATCCTTCTTCAAACACTCATCTTGTGCAAAATGAAAAGCAAAGATGAAGAGATAATGAAGGATAAAAACACACGCATGCTTATTGAGGTTACCTGTCATACCTGGAGCGCCAGTCCTCTTGAGTGTGTCTGTTTAAAGACCCCTCAGGAACATATTGATTTAGTTCAGCCCCCCAAAAAACTAAGAGTCTAAGACAGGCTATGAAGTAGAGAATAAAATATTGAACGATTTTTTATTTTTTCAAAATATGAAAGACCTTAATGTAATATACAAAAATATACTGTATATATGCACAATATTAGCTAATTTATTTGGACAAAACTGTTTGAGAAAAAGGCAAACTACAGCATAAAGAATATGTTCTTTTATTCAGATATACAGAAAAAGTGCGTAGACAAGCCGCAGTGATTTTCTCTTGACTTAGTAAGTTTTGCTCATGTGAGTGTAATGTTTTTAACAAGTCTCCTTACATACGTAAACTTCTTAAATGCTGACCTTCAGTTCACACTCCAGACACTACATAATTGTGAATACTTCTTCAATAAGATATTTGAATAAAGAATGAAGACTTTGATTTTACAAATTAGACATTATTTTGGCTCTATATACAGTATACAATAAAGACGATTTTGTGAACTTTTAAAGGTACACTAGCATACAGAAGGCATCATTGCTAATTTGAGGCTATCATCTCCCCCCAGCTCCAAAAAAAACATGTTTAGATTTATTTTCTCATAGTAATACCTAAATTACCTACAATAAAGAAAAAAAAAATTCTATTCTATACGGAAGTTTAACTGTAATGCACCATTTTAGAGCTCATTTAATATTTTTTCAGATGGGCACGTGATACTCATGGGAGATCTGTCATCTCAGCATTGGGTTACACTAGAGCAGGAACAGAACGGAACGGACCTCCAGGCCACACAGAGGGTCACATACGATGAACTCTGACCTCTGCAGGTGACCTCAAATTCAGGACACAGCAGGCAGCTGGCGGCTGGTGATGAGTGTATATTGTTGCTAGTTTGAGCCATCTATGCTACCATTAGAGTTACAGTTGTGTTTCTACACTGAAAACACTCGTTCCCTTAATTCAATTGAGTAACTTATATTTAAGTTCACTTAACATGTTGCCTATGTATATTGAATTGCTAAGTTGACTTTACATTCTTAACTATTGACACACAGTATTAAAGCAATTCATGACCTCTCTGTCAACCACTGAATAGCCTTGATTGTCTACAGAAATACATGTGAAAGTGCATTTTTGAAACATATCTTATTGTTGAACAGTATGTATACCAGAGCAAACAAAAATCACAGTAAAGATGACTTTACAGAAAAGTATTTTTGCAATATCGATTTATCGAATTAGTTAAAACCTCTTTTATTAACATATTAAAATTCTGAATCAGTTCTTTTACGTTGACCAATCATATCAAAACATTCAGGTGCAAGGGCTTATGGGTATTTTTCATTGTATTTTCTAGTGATCATTTTAAGTTCGTTGCACTTGAATTTTTAATTGTATGATTTTGAACAATTTAAATGAATTTAATCAATTAATTTGAAAATAATTAAAGAATGAATGGGTCCAAAACCCCAAATTTTAGTCTAGCGCTCACAGTTTAGAGTAGTTGCACAAAAACAAATGGCATCATTGGTTAAACGCAACAATTTGTGGAAGACAATTCAGACTGTGAAATTCATTTTGCTTGCATTTTAATGAATGAGGCCCTGTGTAAACATGTTGCTGCTATATTTAACACATGAATGGTAAGTTGTTAAGGAGGTATTGTTTACGAGACTTTCTTTTTAAAACTCAGCTATCTTTCCTCTCTCGCTCTTGGCACTACATTCTAAGTCTAAGTCAGTTTTTGGGAGGTGAGTTCATGACAAAAGGAAAATCCTAAAATGAAAGTCCAAAATGCAGGGCATGTACCAACACGTTCTAATTTTGGCTAAGGAGGTACCAGCCCTACATTGGCTTCTCCTCCGAGACACTGACAAGCGATTCTAGAGAGAGGCTTCTGGCCCAAAGGACGTGATGTTTTCTTCTATAACAAGCATTAAACACAGAACCCTAGGAATAAAATTTAATTGGATATTCCCTAAAGTTTGAGCAATGAGTAGGTCAAGCTGTTTTGGCTCACGTACTGTATTTCTCAAAGGTGATAAATCAAATCTGCCTTTTTTCCCCCTTTGAGTACAATGATGCTCTGTGGTGACTGGAGGTGAAGAACTCGAACTGAGACAGCAGACATAAATGAAAAGTACATGCTATCAAATGTGACCATAGTATAGATTTGATTTAAACATAGTAGAGACTTTTTGACTCTCGGGAAACGTAATGACAATGTCAAACAAGGTTAGAGATGCTGGTAGTGAGAAAAAAATGTGACCCTGTGAAACACAATAACAGTTTGAAGTTATACTTATGACATCTTTTGTTGGTTAAAATAAAAGCCATTTTGCTTAATAAACACTCCCACAAATAAAATAAAATAAGCAAGCAAGCAGCGCAGTCTCATAAGTGGAAGAGAAGGTACTTAAATGCTACTTGTCAACACCTTAATTCAGACACTTTATTGTCCCGTGAGATGTGTGACAAGCACCATTAGAACTCGAGTTCAAGAGTCTGTGGCTTTCAAGCGGTCATCACAACAGCACCTCCAATGGTTTTATGACCTCTGGCCGGGCAAAAGCTCTCACACGTGCAGAAGGAGATGCAGGAAGAGAAGAGAGAGAGGTGTCTGACTGGAATAGATCTCCTCGGGGGAGATGAAAGTCACCTCCTGCTGACTCTGAGCTCATTGTCTGGTGAAGTGTTATGGATGTAACCAGGAGTGTTGAAGCTTCAATAAAAAAAACAGTGTCTGTTTTTGTCAGGGAATGACTCACAAGATAAAATGTTCACCCTCGGCAAGCAACAACTAAAACCGTTTCGTCTGTTTGATTATAAGAAACACGTTGAGATCTTTATATAGTTGGAATGACTTGGGAGGAAATCTTAAACGTTCCTCCTCATTTTACCGTATTTCCTCAGAGACACAGCACGAATTCATCAGCTGGTGTGAGAGAGAATGATGTCGGCTCTCTGAGGGATAGTCTTCATTTCATTTCCTCCATTTCCTCTGAGGCTGACATTATCCTGAGGTCTTGTGTGGTGTGGAAGACCATCTGCTGCTCTGTCAGGTCTTTGATGTGGTGACACCGACACATAAACCTCATCTGAGCAGTTCAGGAGCGAAGCCTTATCTGTTTCCCATTAAAAAAACCAGCAAAACAAAACAGGATGCTAACACTTGTTAGTGTTGGTGGGTTTCCCGTATTTAAGGGTACCCTTGCAAGAAAATACAACAGCGTCCATTCAAGTGTGCTATTAGTATTTAAACAACAAAAAAGCCACATTTTCTGGCCTATACTTGTACTAAATCTTTTGATCGATATGTACTTCAAATTCGGTCTGAAAATGAGCGACGCTTGGTTGTTCCATCACAGCGAGGCACCGAATCGCTTGCAAAAACCTTTGCTTATTCGTTTCCCCTGTGGTGGAATGAACTGCCAGTCTCCACACGAACCGCAGCATCCTTCACAATGTCAAAAAACAGCTCAAAACATACCTGTTCTGCATCTATTTGACTAACCAATAACTGTCTGTCTGTCTAAAAAGAAAATTGTTGTTTTTCATTCTCTCCTTTGCTTACTCCAGCTCAGTGTTGGGTAAGTTACTCTGAAAAAGTAATTAATTACTAGTTACTAATTACACAATCGATATTGTAATTACATTACTGTACAAGTTACTCTCTTCAAAAAGTATTGAATTACTTATTACTAATTACTTTCTATATCCTACATCAACCTTGATGAGTTAAGTGATTCAAAGATAGATATGAAATGGCTCTTTTAATTCATTCAAATAAATAATATAAAACTACATAAAGTATAATTATTAATTACAAATGTGAGAATTATACATTAAAGCATGGATTTTAAAGTTAGACTTTGAATTTTAATGTAAATTCCTCTTCTGTAAACACACATATTACACAAAGTATTTAATTTAATTACATCGGAAGTAACTGTAATTAAATTACAGAAAAAATAAGAGTAATCCCTTACTTTACTTTTTCAAGGGAAAAGTAATTAAATTACAGTAACTAATTACTTAGTAACTAGTTACACCCAACACTGCTCCAGCTTTAATCCTCCTAGCATGGCGTTGTAAACTAACGCTACTGTTTAGCGTGTTGACAAAATGTTTATATGCTCTCCTTGTAAGTCACTTTGGATAAAAGCGTCTGCCAAATGAATGAATGTAAATGTGAATAAATGTAAATGTGAATAAATGTAAATCAAGGTATATTTCAACAACGAATGAACGTAGTTAGTACAACATTTAAATATGAATATAGTACTTAAAATGCAAAGAACATGCATAAATATTAGAGCTGTCAAACGATTAATCGTGATTAATCGCATCCAGAATAAAAGTTTGTGTTTACGTAATATATGCTGGTGTTCTGTGCATATTTATTTTGTATTTATAAACACATACACATAAATGCATATATATAACTATTAATAAACTTTTATTTACAATTTCAATTATTGGTAAATATAAACTAATACATGTAAAATTTATAGACAAGTATGTGTATGTTTTGTCTTTATAAATACAAAATTAATATGTACACATATATTATGTAAACACAAACCTTTATTCTGTGTGCGATTAATCGCGATTAATCATTTCACAGCCCTAATAAATACTAAACTAAGTATGGTGTTAGGTTAACTAAAAAAACTTACAAATATAATGGAATCAATCAAGATTAGATGCTATAAAAATAATTTGTAAGGCTTTTTGGTTGCAGCTGTTCTTGCAGATGTAAGTTTTAATATTTAGATAATTCTTAGATTCCAGCCGGCTATTTCCTCATTTATTTTGAAAGAGGAATAAGCTGTTTATTTTTCATATAGATGTCATATAGAATTATTTAGCCGACATTCAAAGCAATTTACAAATTAGGCGAACAATGGAAGCAATCAATTCAACAAAAGGGCAAATTAAGTGAAAGTTGTGCAATATAATAAAAAAACTTTGAAATTGAAGCTCCAATAATGTCATTTAATTATAGTGATGTAACTTCCTGCAACACTCTTTTAACAAAATCTACAATACAATTAAATGAGCGTTTTTTAGTCAAATTTGTCACTGAACGTGTTTGAAAACACGTCAATATTGGTTGCTCTTCGAGTTGAAATCATGTCCTTACACCACATACAAAAACAAATACGAAAATTGGACAGATCACTACCTCACGTTTATTTCTGTTTTTCTTTTTCAATCCTACATATGCTGTGGATTCTTGACCAGACAATTCCCAGAGAGTGAGCTGGGATTATGTCTGATCCTGGGAAGTAATCTGTCCATTGAACACAGCATTGACATGAGAATAGAACTGCTGGTTAGTTAATCCATTTCCTGCTATTCTTAAAAGGGTTTAAAGGAAGTGGCAGAACAACATCTGGAGGTTGTTAGAGCTTCTTCCAGAGGGTTAGGAGCCTCTGATGGGCTGTGGTCGAGGGGAGGGGGGACACACCACCTGTCTGGAGCTGTCGACAACAGACGTGCTCCGACATAATACACCGCTTCCTCTCATATACCAAACACAACATTTACAGGCAAGTCTTACAATCACGAGGGCACAAGTAAGCATTGTTAAAACTTTACATCTGTATTTTAACAACGTGTGTTTGTGGTCCATGTGAACTCTTGAACTGTTCTCTCCTTGGCCACTGATGTAAAGGAATGGTTCAGGTTCAATAAGATCTGAAAGTGTTTGTGGCATAATGTTAAAACGTACAAAAATTATTTTGACTCATTCCTCAGATTAAAAAGCATAAATTATTATTAGAGCAGTAGTATTTCTATTTACCAAACAGCTGTTCACATAACGTAACTCTTATTACTTTAGCAGTGAGATAAACAGATGTATATAGTTTAGATTATAATTTACAACATATTCAAACTATTCTGAAATACTATTTATTTCTATTGTACGTGTGTTAATGTAACTGCAGTTGCATTTTTGTTTAGACAGAATAATATGACAATGTGCCACAAACACTTCTGTGTGTTCTTACATCTCATGGATAAGCTCATTTACTTCGATTAAAATTTTTATGTCATCGTGCTGATTGTTTTAATAATGTTGACCGAACCTCATGCCCCTTCATTCCTCTGGGATACACACGATCCCACACACAAACACACATTCGGGGGGAAGGGTGTACATATACATAGCCTTTGTCCTTCTGCTAACTGTACATATGAATAGACGCTGGCAGAGACAGGAACCCCTGAACTCATGCATATCAATGGAGCGAGGACACGGGCCTGACCAGCAGGTCTTGCTGTTCATTGGGAGAAAAAGCTGTGTGTTTGTATGTCTGTGTAGCACTTGAATTTACAGCCATACAAACATACAAGCCACTCAAGAGTTTGGACACATTTGACTACATTTGTTTCATGTGATTTTAAAACCTTTTTAGACACTTTTAAATAATGAAAACGTTCAATAATTGAAATTATTTTCATTATTTTATTATTCATTACAAGTACACAAGTACATGGGAACCCCCTCAAAAATGCATCCCAAAATGCACCTCATGAATTTTGTCTTGATGAGTCACTACTTTTGAGAAAGCAAAAATATTTTAAAGATTTGCTTGTCATTTGTCTAACTACATCATGTTTTAATTTCTATTGGTCTTCTTAGTTTTCATGACTTTTACTATTACTGTTAAATGCGGGAAATATATACAGCAACCATCTGAATTTTTTTTCAGATTTTCTAAATTTACTATTATATGCATGTTTTAGGTAAATCGATCATTTTTGTTTCATTCTGTGAACTACTAACAATATTTCTGCCAAATTTCAAATAAATATAAACCTTTTATTTGAATTTATTTGCAGAAAATTAAAACGGGAGAAACAGGTGAAAGTAACAGAAAAGATGTTCTGTATTTTTTCACACCTCAAATACTGTAAATAAAAGTTCATATTCACTTTTAAGCAATACAACAGTAATATCTGTACATGTATTTAGGAAAAGTTCAACAATTATTTTTTAATGTGATAACCTTCATTTGTATCACAGTTTTCATGTGTCTTGTCAAGCTGTCAGTCTTTCACATTGCTGTTGGATGACTTTATGTCACTCCTGAGGTGAACACTGGACTGGAATGACCACAATACATCTGAAAATGCTGGACATTGGAATGGTCTCTTAATTTTGTCTGTGGCTGTATGCGTATGCGTCTTATTTTTAAAGTTTACGTTTATATGGGGTCTTGTTTTCATTCACAAAGTGTTTTATCGTCACAAACATAACACAATAGATCGAGCAGTTCCTGCATGTGTGTGTTCGGTGGTTTTTAGAGAGATCACCTCAAGCTTTTCTCATCGTGGTGGTAATGACGTCTTTCAGCCTCTGCTTGTCAACACGTATCACAACCCCCTCTCTCGACACGCATCAACGCAGATTTCTATGAATTCCTGTATGAAAATGTCTTCTTGTTAAGCTTCGCGGTAATACAACAATAGCTGGGTTTCATGCAGAAATTACAGGGAATGAAAGAGGCAAAGAGAGACTTGTAGCATTGCTAGAGGGGACATCTGTTGAACAGGGGAAACTCGGTGAATTGTGACACAGATGACAGTGGGCAGCCATGTGTTTGGAATAGGGATTACCTCATCACTAAAAGAAAGCAGCGAACCCCCCGTGATTCCCCCCCTTTTCATCCTGGTTTTAATTACCTGTCTGTTGGATGGTCACTGTTCCACTGTGGATTCTCTCTTTCTATCCCTCATCCCCCCTGAAAAACCCTGTTTTTCTGGTCTGTCACGGTAACATTGTATTAGAGATGTGACATTGACAAAACTTACCAGCGCACTTTTAAACCAAACTCATCAGCACTTTGCCCTGGTGAATCCACTGGCAATTTAACTTTAAAGAATCAAATATGTTTTTTTATTATAGAGAGATGCATCGATACTAAATTTCTCCACCGCTCAAATGCCGATTATCTATTAAAAATCGCTTTCCTGTAGCTCAGTGGTTAGAGCATGGTGCTAGCAACGCCAAGGTCATGGGTTCGATCTCGGGGATTGCACATACTCAGATACAAATGTATAATAGAATGCAATGTAAGTCGCTTTGGATAAAAGTGTCTGCCAAATGCATAAGTGTAAATGTAAAATCTGCCAATAACAATAGTTTAGTGGTTACATTAACGTGAATTAACTAAATTCTAAATGTTAAATTTATATTTCTTAACTTTCTGAATGTTATTAATTCATAGAACATCAGTGTTTCTAAACATTTTATATACCCTACACAGAGCGCAAATGCATTGCATTTTCATATCGTCTTTTGATTGACAGGACAAATCGGCCCTAAACACTGGCTGTTTTTTAATCAGCCGACAGCCAATAGTGTGAAAAATCGCTTTAGATTATTGGCCGATATATCGATGCATCTCTAATATTGTTTTAATGGGCTGTGTATTATGCTTTGTTATTTCTTGCTTACACAATGTGACGTGTTATTCAACATGAAACATCTCTGAAACCATCAACTTTTGTTTGATCTGTTTAGAGTTTGGCGCAAATACATAAAGTGGATGTAAAGATGAGTACGAAAGTCACCTCTGAGGAATCATTTTGCATGATCAAACCTTTGAATCATCCATGTGGATAAATCTTTCAAAGCTTGTCCAGGTCAGTGGAGGGCGATGGCTCCCATTGGGTGTTGTCTTGAGACATAATGAAATCCCGAATAAGCAACGGTCCTGCAGAGTAATATCCCTCATGTGAATAAACCTCTGATCTGCTCGTAAACTTACGTTAGCTTTGTTTTTATTGTATGCATGTCCTAATTTTGTCTTTCTCTCTGAAAATTCCCAAATGAAATATGTCTTCCTGGTGTGTATTGGTTCTCCTCTGCATCTTTGCGAGTTTTAGTGAGTGAATTCCACTAGTTTTAACAGCTTTGAGAGGCTATATTTTGGGGGTGTGTTGAGTCTGAAAGTTTATATATTGTGTATACTGAAAAAAGTTTATATTATTTTGCTTGCATTTTTCGTGAGTACTAAAGAGTTGAACTAAATAGGAAAAGTAAATCGGTGCAACATAAACATTTAAAACATGTATACACAAAAGGAAGCATTGATTAAAGGTTTTTTGCATAAACAGTAATACTTTAAAATGATTTATTAGAGTGTAACAACTTTACTTGTGTTAAATCCTAATTGCTTTAATAAACCTTACCTCTGGTAGTCAATACAATGTTGTTAATTCAGAGTAAAATTACTGCTGAAAGGTCAAAGCTATATGCCAAACAAGAAAAGAAGCTGGGAGTGTGTGATCCTGACCCGTGTGTTGAACCTGTTGACTTGCTGCATTGTATTGCGAAGGATCCGGGTGTGACTTGATCCAGCTGGACAGCTGGCTGAACTGTGAAGTTGAATGCAAACACAAGGTCAAGCTTGCTGGCCTTGACCCGACGTCAAAGAAAGCCGGCCTCACTTTCTCTCTAATCTTGTCATTTGCTTGATGCTCTTGGTCACAGATGCAGCTAGTGTAATTGTAAGTTTATGGCATTAATGTATTGAGAGGACATTAGTATTGATCTCAAAATTACATTTTTGCTTGCAGGTGCCACAAATTTGCTCCTCACGGGCCCCGGTCTTGCAGAATGTAGCAGCTTAAGTCATATGTCAGAAATGCCTTACATCTATACTATGTAGTATGCAAAAATAAGTATGCAAGATGAGTCGTATATGTCCAAATCCTTGGTTTTAAAAAAAACTGTATACGTGAGAAAAACCAAGATGGTCTACTGTATTCGTCCAGATCTTTTAGTACATGTCAGAATGAAACTTTTCTATCCAACGAAGCCACAGGAGCTCATACCTGTAGGTAAACAAACTAACGGTCACAAGATAATGAGAACACATGGATAGCTTTCAGCAATATGTGAAAAATACAAGCAAGTGTGCACACCTACTCTAGTAAGAACCCTGACTTAAAAACAACTAGATTTGCAATTCCACATAAAAATACCAATGCTTGCGATAAAGGTTTCAGTAACCACAAGGTTTACACTTTGGTTCTATACAAATGAAATTCCTAAAGCTACCCTAGGGCTACATGCAAAAAACAATACTTTACAAAATATACGATGTGTTAAAAGACTGTGTGGATGTTTCTATAGTGATAAGACCATGAAGTGTGGTAAATTGTAAGTAAAAGGTGATGAAAATCATGAGTTAATCTCCTTTCAACCATAGCGAAGATAAAACACATCCAGGGGGTCAAGGACCATCTGGTGTTCACCTGTGCGAGCGTATTCAAGCCTAGACCCCATTCCAACCACTGTGACACTACAGGAATTTTAAGATTCAAAGGCAGAGTAAATGAATGAAGTTAAACGATCTGTCTGCTCTTTAAATTCACTCGCTGTCCATCATCTCTTTTCTCTAATGCTCATCTTTCATTGCCTGTTGTTAAAGCAGTTTTTATTATATCCTATAGACATAGTTCACCCAGAAATGAAAATTCTGTCATCAATTACTCACACTCATGTTATTTCAAACCTGTATGACTTTCTTTCTTCTGCAGAACACACACTTTTTTTTTTAATAATGTTGGTAAACAACAGCGGATTCCCCGTTCACTTTTATTGTATGGAGACAAATCCAATGCAAGTCAACAGGTACCGCTGTTGTTCGGTTACCAACATTATTCATATATCTTCTTTTGTGATTTACAGAAGAAAGAAAACCATACAGGTTTGAAATGACACGAGGGTAACCTTTTTGGTTGAACTATCACTTGAAAGACCAGATAACTCCAAATCACTTCCAGATTAATTTTAAACTACAGCTTCTTATCTGGTGTATACAAGCCTTATCTCGCATGGATTAAAAGCCTAAACAGACACAGGGAAACCATTGACTTTGTATTAAATTTTTTTATTTTGAGAGAAAAATAAGATGCATCGCTGGAACAAATGTGAAAAGCAACATTTTATTGTTTTTTTAAGTATTATTTTATTTCACAAACTGTCAAAATTAATTTGTTGTATTTACACAGCAATTTTGGAAGAGGTTTTTTTATATTTAAAGATATACAAAGACCCTATTTACAGTGTACATCAATACAAGACATTGGATCCAGGTTGTTAAGAAGTTTTCTAAATTTCTCAAGTCTTCTGACATTTAGACAGTGAACATGAGCATAACAAAGTAAAGCTTTCCGAGTTCACGTATCTTTTGTATCAGATACGTTTGCAAAGGCTCCATGTGAGTCCCAAGTTTTTAAGGCTAGCTATGTTACAAATAGAAAGGCATCATTACGTGTGAAACTACACTAGAGTCATCACCTTAAGTGATGCTGGCTGAAAGCGCCGGATCTTCTTCTTTAGTGCTCTGGACGCTTTAATACGGCACGCCGCCGAATCCGAACGTTGTCGCTGCTGCATAGAAATGCCCGCAGCCGTAGGTCCCATTGTAGCCTGAGCCCAAACTAGACCAACTTCACCTTCCTCTTCTTCCTCCAACAGGTCCTCCTCATCCAGCGAGAGGCTGCTGTCAGAGTCCGACGCCGTCTGAGAGCCCTGGCTGGACTCGCTGTCTCCAAAACGATTTGTGGTGTAGTCGCTCATCTCCCCATCGCTGCTTGCCGCAATAGTTGAGTGAAAGAGCGATGCGCACTCCGCCGAGTATTCCGAAAACTCCGATTCACACCGAGGAGGGTAGCGGCCAGATTTAGGAGCGGCTGGATATCTAGATTCCAAGTAACTGAGGTAAGAAGAGGTGGAGAGAGATTGACAGAGGGGTCGTGGAGCACAGCCCCACTGACCTGAGCGAGGCCTTGCGCTGAGACTCCTCATCATGCCTGTCTTACGTGAGGCTGGCATCTCTTTGGATCTCGGGGCGTTGAGAGTTGTGGGTAGCTGAATTTCGGATGCCGAAGGCCACTTTCGGGAACTCTGTTTCTTTCTGGACTGATCTTGAGGAATGTGCACAAGTTCAGGGTAGTGGGGTTTATGAGATTTGATGGGTTTGGATGTTTGGTGAGACTTGTTTTGGACGCAGTGCATGTTGAACAGTCCATTACGACTGCCGTCTGAGCTGGAGTACATGTGGGACTCTTCCAGATTGGTCACTTTACCTTTGCACAAACCGGACTGCTTCATGTCCGCTCGGGTCTTGGTGCACAAGTGTTTTTGCTGCTGCTTCTTTGTTGAAGGTTTCTCTGTGCTCTTTTTTCTCAGTTTGACCGATTTTGTTTTCTTGTCTGCCTGACGCACCTTCATCCTTTGAGACCCCGCGGGTACGAACTCTGCATGGACGAACTCTTCTGAATGAGGTGTAAGATCAAAACTTCTTTGTTCCTCCTTTCTAAGAGTAAAACTTGATTGTCTCTCAAGTGACTTTGAGACAGATGATGACTCAAACGAATGTCTGCTACCCTTATCTGAGAGACGAGGGTCAGACTCGGCGCTAGTTTTTACTATGGCATTATTTAGAGGAATGTAATTCTGTTGGAGGTCTTTGAGAGGTGCCTGGTGTGTGTCACGGTACAACGGCTGGACCTTCACTAAATCTAAACTGGACTCCATATTTATCTTCTGCTGATTGCCGTTTAGTGCTGAAGATGTCTTTTCAATGTCTTGTGTATTTGCTAACGGCAACGTTAGCTGTTGAAGAGACCCCCGAAGTTGAGGATGTCCATTGTTCATTTCTTGAGATCTGGGTCTTTGCTCCTCACTACTTTTAATAGCAGTATGGGGGTCACCTCTTATTTCGTTTAACAGGCTTATCTTACTTGAGCTTCGCTGCAGTAGCTTGTTGATGTATCCAGCACACTGGGAGTTTGTGGACCCCTGGTTAGGGTTCTGGGTTACGTCTTCAAGTCCATCTCCAAGGTTTTCATCCTGTGCTTCAGACACGACCTGACATCCCTGATCACCCGTGATACTGAAGATGGGACTTTGTAAGGCCACAGCGTGAAGTGGGCTGGGGTAACAGTACACCTCTGTCCCGCTGCTCGACACTAGGTTACTTTGGTATTTGACGTCTACCGAGGGGTTGTGAAGGCTCCCGCAGATTGTGGAGGTCTTCACGTCAGTAGATCTGAAGGTGCCGATTCCAGATGTGATGACGCGGTCAAGATCACCTGCAGACACAGAAAAAATTTCAGAAGTTCACTCAGACTGTAGTGTCTACAACAAGTCCTTTCTCATTTTTAGGCCCACCTGTGGAAACGGGTCTTTGCCTTGCTCTTTGTGGTTTCCCTGGAGGCAATCGTATGCACCCGCTACCTAGTTTCACTCCCAGCGATCTCGGAACGTCGGTCTGGGCCATGCTTTCGTCAGCAGAACAACAACGGGACACGCTGGTCGGTCCAGAAGCATTACGGCCAGGTGAAGAATATGAAGCGGAGAGGAGGGGAAGCAGATTGTTTTGAGAAGAACAGGAGAGACTCTCGCTGTAAACGGAGGTGCAAGAGTTGGACAGTGACCCTGAACCCCCATCACTGAGCTCAAAGAACCCTAAAGGTAAAAACGGACACTGTTAGATACTGTAAACATTCAATTTTTGTGGATTGTATTAAAGAAATACCAAACATCTCATTGAAGAAGTATGTGATATGTGAAGGTGTGCGTTTACTCACCTGAGCTGGGTCTGCTGTCGCTCTCCAGGTGCTCCGTGGAGGCTTTGCATACGTCCAGTTTCAACTCGCTGATTTGTTGATCCAGCTGCTGCAAGTGCGTCTTCAATCCCACATCTTGTTTACGCAGACGTGACTGCAGGTAAAACACGCAGAACTTGTTAGCATGCAACATGCACACATACTAACTTCACCAAATACATCACCCGCATGTTACGTAATATTACAAACAAGGTATCTAATCCAACGTTTGGAAAGCGTTTACAAAACACACGTGCAGACTCTTAAAGTGTGCACACTGACAGTGCAGTGCTAATTTTCGTCAAGAAAATGCAACCTTCACAAGTCCACGAAGATGCACTTGTGATAGCAGCTTTTCAAACAAAACAGTCAATTGAGAACGCAGTGAAGACACAGGACTGGATAAACAGCGTTAACTCATGGGCTACTGCAGCTCAACTGTCAGAATTTTCAATCCTTCTAATAGATTTGTAAGCATAACATTGTACGTTTACAACTAACTTGCTCCGAGCTCGGTTGGGCTTTGCTCCAACTCAATCCAATTGAACCATAAAACATGAAAAACTGGACTGCCCTGGTCTAGACATTTACCAGCTGATATGACTCCTGCAGTTATACGACACAGACAAGAGGAGAGAAGGCAAAGAGAGGAAGCGAATAAAGAGGGAAGTGGTTGACTATTAACTAGACAAGGATAAAGGGTAGCGTGGGGGAAGTGCTGTAAGGTTACTAATCTCTCTCCTGCAGAGGAACTCAAATTATTGTGTAAACCAAATGTATAGGGACAAGAGGAAATGTGTGACTGTAAACCAGCTTTGCAAATTAAATGGGCACATCTGTGAAATACTGTATAACAAAGATAGACAAAAAATGAAACATACTTCTTTTGCAGTCCTGTTTTTATGACTCTATGAATTCTAGTGCAAACCTACATCTCCATTTGCAAAGCTGTTGCTGTACATTGCACTACCCTGTCCTTTGAAAACAAAGATGTCATGTGTGATTTCTTAATTTCACCCATTTGATAGGTCTCTCATCTTAATGCAAGAACATCTCAGTTATTTTGACCATCGAGGACAAAAAGGGTTCAACAAAAGTCCAGAAGGTTCAAACGGCTGCAGGGTCAAATCTGTGTCGCCGACCGGGCCACAGTTCCTCTCTTGTTATTCTCATTAAATTGGGTTAATCATCAGAAACAGGCCGTGCCCCCCCAGGAGCTTTTGATTTATGACCCCTCACTATGACCCCCAGCTGAGCCTCTCTGATTCAGCACTGGATTCTCTCTTCAAGGGCACTGACAACCCATGCGTAAAATACACCAATGAATGCTGAAAACAGTACGAGCTCTGGATTCACATCTGATGATGGTAAAGCCACTAAATAGAAGAACTACATCACAGAACCATCTGATTGAATTCAACTTTTCGTACTTAAAGGGATACTTCACCCGGAAAAAAAAAAAACACTCTAGTTGTTCCAAATCTGTATACATTTCTTTGTTCTGATGAACACAGAGAAAGATATTTGGAAGAATGCTTATAACCAGACAGATTATATTGACCATTGACTACCATAGTAGGAAAAAATACTTTTTAAATTTTTTGTTTGTTCTGTTGAACACAAAAGAAGACACTTTGAAGAATGTAGGACAGCAAACAGTTCTGGGGCACTTTTGACGACCATTGTATTTTTTCCTACCATGGTAGTCAATGGGGGGAGAAATCTGTCTGGTAAATTATGACAGAATTTTCATTTTTTGGTGAAGTATCCCTTTAAAGAAATCCTTCAATCTTTGAACAGATTTAAGTAAAAAAAAAGTCTTTACATAGCCAAAGCATTGAAACAGACATACAAATGCACGTTTAAATAAAAAAAAGAATATAAACATACTAAAAAGAAAAATGAAAACTACTTTTATATGAATTCTATATTCTTGTACGTATTTAAAAGTCTTACCAGTTGTTGTTTGAGTAGATTAAGTGTTGCCTCTAATCTCAGCTCCTCTGTGCTCACACTATCTTGTTTGGATTTGTCGGACTCTTCTCGGTTTAGGGTCAGAGCCCACTGCACCCTACTACTCTGTTTGTCCCGGAGGAGATGAAGCTCCTGCAGTCCGGCTAGGGCTGCATGTAGTCTCTCTCCTATCCTGCCCCGGTCCATTCCACTCGGTCCAGGTACTTTTCTCCCCAACATTATCAGACGACTTGTTTGGACATATCCAGAGAGACGTGAAAATAATCAAAGTAACGCGCTTAACTGTAAGTTAACTGTGCGACTTGCTTCTTGAGAATGAACGGTTGTATTGGTGGTCGCAGCGCGTGAGCCTCGAGTTTACATTACCTGCGTGGGGCGGAGAAAGAACAAACTCCGCCCACTCCGTCTCCTTGATATAAAGTCAGCCCGCCCGGTGCTGAGCGATTGGCTGAACAGCGTTATGAGGGCAGTCGGTGAATTACCAATCCTGGAGGTCTGGCTCGTGAATATTAATAAAATTGACGCGACTGGATGCTCGAAGCCATAAAAGTTAGTTTGAGGTAATATTTATGAGCTAAGGATCATCGTCGGACAGGCTTTCCTTGAGACGTGGCGTAATGCTCTTTCTTGGACATTTGAGGAAAAAAACATGTACCTTAATTCTAATATATCTCTTAAACTTTAACGATGTACATTTTATCATAGAAATGAGGGAAATTCACACACAATTGAAATCGTTTAAACGCTAGTTGTTTCAAGAATGAGCTACTCGCGACCTCTGTCGGACATTGAGTGGCATTACGGAACACATAAAAATGTAAAATATTGCATATGATCAATTAATAATCACAATTCCCATTAAAAGAGCCCCAAATAGCAGCAAGTATAGATACATTGTTGTATTTGAGACATACATATTTTGGGACAAAGTACCATGGTATTCGATCTATTCTTCAGTACCACAACGTGCTGTGTTGTGTGTGCAGTGACAAATGCAATTAAAAGAACATAATTGCAGCAGAATAAAACAGGAGCAATAGAGTGCATGTGTTTTCGTGTCAAGGCCATCAAAGGTTTGTTGTGGATGAGAAGACATGGCGTCAGATAGCATCAGGATGTCGAACCCTCATCGCTGGTTGTTATAATGTGAAGTCGGACTCTATACATCACCTTCAGGGTCGGGTAAGTTTACCTCTGCCAGTCACAGGATGTGGGAGAGGAAATGAGATGTGGAAGATATACATAAAGATATAGAGGATGCGCCAGACATCAGATGGTTTGAATGGGTGCAATATCTCATCAAGATTAAATTTGATGTTTTATCACTGTTGTGAAATGCCAGATGGTTTTATTTATTCAAGTCAACTGAATAAACAATCTAGTATAGAATTTCACTCTGATTTAAAAGCTGAATAAAAATAGAAAACTAGAAAGTAAATAATTTACATTTAGTGATTTTCAATAAGAAATTGTGTGTAATGCATAAAAGTGACTTTAATGTGTATTTTAGAATCGGGGTTGACATGTTTTCAGTTTTGGTATTTGGACTGGGGTCGTTTTGACAGGTTGCTGACTGTGTCGGTTTTGTTACGCAGATCTGGCAACCCTAATGTGGAGGAAACGGCAAAGCTCACGCGACGCACACTGAATGGAAGACCTCGTTACCAGAAGACGCGAAAGGTAACGTTAGCGTGTTAAAAACAGAGGACTTCTATTTGTCAGGAACACCTCATACTTGATGCTTTCATTTTCATGCTGTAGACATGTTCGTGTTCATGTAAGTTGGCCTAAACAGATATGGAGATAGTCGCTGAAACTGACATTTAAACAGGCATTTATTTAATATAGTGTGAATTCAGGTCGATTGGGACACTTTTTTACTCAGAAAGCAGCGTTAGAGGAGTAGAAAGTTGGTGTATAGGTAAAAATTAAATTAAGTACGTCTTTGCATTAACTTTAAAGAACTGGCTGTTGAGACTTTCCAACCGATGGCGCTGTGGCCTACCTGTCACGTGGTACTGTGTATTTACCAGCAGGTGGCGCAATGACCCAAGCCATTTTTTCCGATAACCTCTAGGCCAGAGGATCTCGTTCTTTTTAACATTAAGCCCCTGCCATTCAAAATGTGTACCCTATATTCTAAAAAAAATTACAAGTTAAGAAACCATAAATTATTAGACAGTACAAAAAAAGATTTTCGTAAGATTAACTCCTAACCACAGAGGTCTTTATGTGAAAGCAACTAAAATCTGATTCGTTGAGCTACAGTCGATTTGTGTATTTTAGATAAGGTTGTTTTCTAAAATATTGAATGTGTACAATGACATAGTATGTGTCTGAGGTAAAAGGTCATGGGCTGATGCTGATGCTGAGGGTTCAGCTTTGATCAGTGTCAGGCACAAACTCTCAGACTGTAAACCGTGATGCTGCATGTGCCCGTAAGGGGAAATGATGCTTATCTTGGCTTGTCTTGAATCTCTGTGGTAGATAAATGTCCGGTGGATATAATAATGCTACATTGTCCGCTGTGTATGTCCCTACACCCTTATCCCCTTCAAAGTGCTTCCATATAGTGATGTCATAACAGTTTCGTGTCACTAGTGTTCCCTTCCTCACAGTGACATATATCACATATATCATATATTTTGATCTCAGGAACATACATGCCATACAGAGAGAAAGAGGGAGAGAGAACGCACTTGTTCGTTCCTGCCCTCTTCTTTCAATGAACAGACCTCAATATCAGTTTCTATTTCATCTTCATCTCTCCACTTTAATGCAAAGCTTTTATCTTTGTTAGGTTTCTCTCACTTTTTCCATTTGTTATTTTTGTTTTGTCTCTTACTCTCTTTCCCCTGCACAAAACCAACAGCCCAAAGGACTCAAAAGACTCCAAACACAACCATAGCGACAGACGGAGATGCCGCACAGGGCTTTTAAAGGATCGGAAACTTTCAGAGAGCCATAGAAAAACATAAGTTGATAAGGTGTACCTGCATTTGTGAATCTACGAGACAATAAAGGAGAGGTCACAAACAACAGGAAGTGCGTGGGGGGGTGACAGGTAAACAAGAATCTGTTGTTAAACGTGGAGTTGAGACAATGACATGTACACGAACACAAGAAAACAAACACATGTGCATGCATAGGCGTTCACTGGACTTTAAAGCCACCAGCATCTGATAACATGCGCATCTGATATGTGCTCTGTTTGCGTGCGTGCATGTGTGTGAGTGAGAGAGAGAGAGTCTGTCTTTGTGAATAGAGTTTTATGTGTGTGTGGATTGAAAATTGTTGCAACCCAGAGGAAATATTTTTTGCTCAATACTCAGGAAGCTTGGTTTGACTTAAAAAGATGCCGGGTAGTTTTTAACCCAGCGTTGGGTCAAAAAGGGACAAACTCAGCTGTTGGGTTAAATTAACCCAGAAAGTGTTTATATTTGACCCAACAATGGGTTGAAACAACCCAAGAAGCATAAATCTGTAAAATAAAGCTGATATATATATATATATATATATATAAAATAATTATTGTTGGTCATATTATGAATTGAACTTATCATGTGTTTCTCACGGGTAATTAGGACTTAGTGGTTCATGTGCACTTATCTTGTAAACATGATCATTCTGACATAACTTCAACGCATCATTGCACACTCACCTTTAAGCAAATGTCACTTTATTTAATCTTATGTTTGGTGGAGAAACAATAACAATGTAAGATTTCATTTGTGATCGTTCTTTCTTATGGAATGCTAGTTTTTTGTTTTGTGTGTGTTTGTGTCTTCTGTCGAGAGGGGTTTCCCATGCTGGTCGTCTGATTAAGTCTTGCATCTTCATTCACTAACAAAACCACAGATATGGAATTTTAGACATCAAAGAACATTTTCTCTTTACATACAAACATCTCTCAATCCCTTCATCACTTTTGACAGGCACACACACATTCCCACAGAAACATGTCGTTCACTTATAAACCTTATGAAGAAGGACTTTATTCAACTTTCTGTCTTAATAGTATATATTTATGAAATGCATGCAGGAGTACGTTTTTAGAAGAAAAAGTGTGATTTATTTTTTAAGAAGATCAGAAAAGTGGATTCAAAATGGAGAATGGTGAAGTTAGTCCAAAGAAATTTTGCGAATGGACATTTATTTAGTTTTATGCCTACATTATACCTTAATCTAAATTTAAAAGGTCATTAAGGTCATTTCTGAATTTATATTGACTTTAAATATTTTTGATGCCCATGTTGATGTAGTTAAGGTTTAGAACACTGAGCTTTAATATTACAAAGACAATCCCATACTGGCCTTCCATCGTAATGTAAGACGTGCGTGCAGGTGTGGCCACCCACAGGTTGCGAAAAAGATAAGAAGTATTGATTTACTCTGATGTTACATGTCTTACATGTGGAGATGTGGAGACTATTTGTCTTATTTTATTAGTGCTATAAGTGTCATGCAGTGAAAGCATCTATCTGTAAACCTGTCAGTCCATTCCTGTGGTTAAGCCCGGCATTACCCACAATCCTCTTTGTGCTTAACCACATCTGAGAAAGAACAAAGCCAGCCATCTTTGATATGTCAGCGAGATGTCTACACAAGCCATGGGCATAAACACAATGTAATTCAGAATGCTAATGTGCAAACGTGTGTGTGTGCGTTTATGAACATGAAAACCCACGAGGAGGTTGTCCAAACACGTTTCTCAGCTGCAGTCAACACTAATATGTGATTTCCCCTGTTTATTTGTTCCGACGGTCTGTGGTTGGAAAGTAAAGAATGGTTTGAAGCGGTAATATGGTCTGTTATTATAATATCAGCGTTGTTTATTTAGTGTTTTATTAGAGCTTAAATGTTGATTAAAAATAGTTCATCATATAACTGCCCTTCGTTCTGTTCCTGTAACTTTCCTTTGTGAAACATGAAAGGCCGTCATAAGCAGAATATTAATGTTTATTGAAATGTTTAACTATTAAAAAGTCAGAAAGACTGTGAGGAACCTTTTGAAGCATTTTTTATTCCATTCTCCATATTCTGAAGCCATGTGATAGCTTTGCATTAGAAAAAAATCATCATTTAGTTATTTTATTTGAGTTAATGCTGATTTGACATTCAGTTTTCATTGGCACTGGTGAAATTACTGAATTTTTTTAAATTTATTGGTGCAAAATGATCACTGGTTTCCTGAGAATTTGCAGATGGTTTGGACAAAATATTGGAATTATAAAATGAGATATGTGACTCTGGATCACAAAACTTAAGTAGCACAGGAACATTTTTAGTGAAAGACAAAAATACATTGTATGGGTTAACATTATAGATTTTCCTTTAATGGCAAAAATCATTAGGATAGTAAAGCAATTTTATATGACACATTTTATATGCAATTTTATATGGCACGGCTAAAACGAATATTATGGTTTGTTTTAGATGTAATGCGATGTGTATACACGATTTAAGGTTCAAAAACGCTGTATTTTCCACATACCGTGCATGTTTGTATCTCCTCTTTGCTCCGCCTCTCTGAGACGCACAGATTTTTTACAAAGTTCATCGCTCTGAAAAGCGAGGTGTGCTATGATTGGCCAGTTAACCAGTGCGTAGTGATTGGTGGAATACTGTAAGCGTGTGATGGAAATGTAACGCCTCTCACCATATTTGGAACATCAGGTACCTCTTCAATTGTGCTGACAGGTACGCCCACCTTACTTGCGTATACATTTGGGCGGTCTTAGTCAAGTCACACCACCAGCTGATGTAGATTTGTGGGGGTGTGGTTACACGAGGCGTTTCAGGCAGGTCTGGGTGAGCATTCGCTTTTAGATACAATGCATCTTTTGTTCCCACACTTTCATTTTTGCAATTTTACGTGTCTAATACATGCATGGGCAACTTATAACTCACCAAAGACGCAAAAAAACACGTATTCGCGCCATATGACCCCTTTAAGTAAAGATCATGTTCTATGAAGATATTTTGTAAATTTCCTACCCTAAATATATGAAAGTTTATTTTTGTGAGTGGATGGCCTGCTACAGTGCCTCTGATTTACAAATTCAAAGGTGATTTTTTTAATATTTAGTTTTTTGCAACCGCAGATTCCAGATTTTTAAACGGTTGTTTCTCCGCCAGATATTATCTCCACACATACACAAACCATACATCAATAGAAAGCTTAATTATTCAGCTTTCAGATGATGGAAAATCTCAATTTCTGTAAATTGACCCATAAAACTAGTCTTGTTGTCCAGGGTCACATACCTGTATGATATTCTAGTAGGCCTAAAGTAACCCTCATATAATATGCCACCCAACCCCTGAACAACACATTTTCATAGATCCATCTTTTTGATATTTTCCACCGGAGCACACACAAATGTGAATAATATAAACACACAGATGCTTGTATTTTTTATAAATGTCTACTCATCTCCTCTCACACTCGCTGGTGTCTTTAGAAGCGTCGCATAACTCATGAGAGGACAGATGCCTGCATGCAGCTGTCAGAGGTTAAGAGAATTCTATGAAAGGTTTTCCTGAAAGACTCCATTTAGCTCTTGGAGATTATGTTTTAAGGGAGAGTATAAAAACGTCAGGGTCCGTTCAAGAGTGATTTGCATCCAGTGGCCAGTGTTCAGTGTTCAGATGCAGTTTCTGTGCTCAAAGAGAAGAACTCTTTCTTCAGGAGGAGAGAGAGAGCTGGAGAGCTTTAAGAGCGTGTTAAGTGTTGGTCCAAGCTGAATTCCACAAGTTGCCATCGTAAAACGGTCACCTAATTAATGTTAATCTGTTTTTAATGATGGAGGATCCCACAAGCGACCACACCGCTCAGGAAATTTGACTTGAAGCCATTTTCAAAACCGGAGTTGAGGAAGAAGACCGTTGGAATAGCCCCTATATAAATAATGTGTGGGGTCAATAGCACCTGGTTAAATGATATTGAGGCTGGTTTGTAAATAAGTGTTTTGTGGTTTATCAGATAATATATTGCATAAGATAAAAAAACACATGAAATGTAATGCATTAAATGAGAGTTGTATTAATAAAACCACACAAGACAAATGCTTTGGATAGTGGACTTAAGTTCTAGTAGGTACTTGATCATTGTTGGCTTAATTTTTAATGGTGTCTATATTTGCTTCAGGCCTCACACAGGTGTGACTGTTTTTGCTCGTTTCTTGCTGAAACACCTGAGTTTTCCTAGCCGGGGGGCTCGAGCACCTGCAAACAGCTCCGGGGCGAAGGGTTTGATTGACAGTCGCCTCCGCTGGAGTTTCATCCGTCAGAAAGGTGCAACAGGCAATGATGGACATCCTCATGCACCTGTCATTCCAGAGCCAGAGAACTCCACAACACTTACCACTTCATCAGAGTTCAAATAAGACTGGTGATCTTTACACTTTAAAAGAAATACTTACATTTTTTCTATACAACATTCATTTAAATGGCCAGTTAAGTCCCAGGTTTCCCTGTTTAACAAAAAAACATTACTCGGTTTAGTTTTTGTCTTGCTATAAAAACTGCTGGACATGTGTACAGCGAAACCCACGAGCAAACACAACCTGGAAAGCTGCCTTCTCAACACACATCTATTAGCTCATGCCTCACAGAACAAGAGGGTCGCTCCTCTTAGGCCTCGTTTCCAGGCAAAGATTAAGACTAGTTTGGACTGTGTGATGCCTAGAATAAATTCCTCTGTCAATCGTGATCCCATTTAAAATTGTTATTTTGTTAATGTCATTGTCACTTAATGGAGATCATGGCCATGGAACGGTTAGTGATGCTAAACACATGCCAGAAGTTGACATTTGGCAAAGCACCATTGCTGCATTTAAGGAATCATTTACCCAGAATGAGAATTCTGTCATTATTTACTCACCGTCATATCGTTCCAATCCCACATGCTGTTATTTATTCTGTTGAGCATTCTGAGGAATAATTTGACTGGTTTTGCCATTCAACGGCAGTTAGGTATTGCATAATGATGTCACTGACGATGTGTTTTAACCAAATGTGACGTGCCATTTTAAATACGTCGGGATGGAGAATTAGATTTGAGAGCTGCAGAGAAGATAAAATCTGTTTTTGGAATAGATTTAGATAAATATTTATTTAAAATATAGCATACAGGCCATTTATAGTTATGCATTTGGCAGATGCTCATTTCCAAAGCGACTTTGTATGTATTTTTGTACTTTTGCTTATAGTTGTTTTTGTGGCCTTTATAGAACTTGACAACCTTGATCACAGTGAACTATTGTCACAAAAATATTTCTTTGTTTTTTTTTTGTTTAACAGAAAAACAACAGCATGTGGGTTAAGAGCAAATAAATAACAGCATTTTCATTTTGGGGCAAATAGACCCTGCATTGGAATATTTTTATTTAGCATTGCAGTTTTTTCTTTTTTGTCACAAATATCTTTTTTTATTTGCTTTGGATAAACATGACTTGAATACCTGACCCGTTAAATGGTTGATTTTAAAGCATTACTGTGCTCAAGCATTATGTGACATGTATTTGGCAGATTTGTGTGCATTCAAACAAGCGTGTTAAATGAAAGAGAGGTTTAAATGTTGGTAAATTGGCAGGTGGAGAGAATTTGATACCGTTTTTAATCACACGAGCGTGTGACTGGACATGATGAGGTGCTGATTAGCCACAGACAGACAGCAAACAAATCAAGCATTGAGAGGAATATAAGTCTAACAACATTTCAAATGAGGAAATAAATGGTTGAGAGGTTAGACGGAGGATTGCAAATCCCCACCTGACCATATGCATCTTTTTTCAGCTTTAATCTGTGACGCAGAGCTGTAAGGGCTTCATCGCCTAGTACAGAACGGTCCACAGTGTCCAGAGCCAAGCACAGAACTCTGTCACCTCGGTGGCATGTGAATTTATCCCCCAAATGGCCTCTACTGGGTAATGCTATTAATCTGCAATTCAGTTGATTCATTTAAAGCTGCTGCTATTTATGGAGTCACTGCTTCTTAAGACACTAGACACAACAACTTCAACCTGTCCTACAACTTCACCTGACGTTAATATTTCAAATCAAAGTGATGGTATTACGTTAAATCAGTCCTTAAACTATAACTCAGTACTTAAGTAAAAACAGACATAAATGTCTTATAAAAAATATTTCTACTTCTGTTAATGTAAAATATAGACTCTCTTTTATACACTGTTTGATATTAATGAAAAATGTTTTTATCTGTCTGCTATCAGGTTTTCACAATCACAACGCACATTGATCGCTATGGTGAGTTTTATAGTGTTTTCATTAATATGCATTTGTGTTACGAATATCACATTTTATAATCTTAAAACAAACCTTTTGCGGTATGTGGTGCCAATTTAATAGACGGAACCATTGTCTCAGTTTGTTAGTAATTTGAAGTAAATGGTAAACTTGTCAGTATTAATAGTAAATATCCAAAACACTTTTGTATTTGAAGCTGTTTTTGTCATATTCTGTGTTAGCCAAAGAAAAAGTAGGTGAATATTTCTGAATATGTTGAACAGATTATTTCAAAATATAACAGTTTGTTTTTTAGTTTTGTGATTTGTCCCAATGCTCATGAATTAGTCCAATATGATTAAGTTCTTATAATATTTTATGTTTATGTATTTTGAATGCGGGCATACACTTCATGCTGACAGTCAGAGAAAGAGTCTAGGCATAAAGTGTTAGAATGCACACAGTTGTGAGTAAACCAGAACATTTGTCATCGTGCACGCCAACCCCTGCTGACCTGACCAAAGGTGTCTGTCCAACTTTAAGCCTTGAAAAATCGCTTGGCACATAAATAAGTTCACGGGCACATGCATCGAGTGTTACCATACTGCACAGCTTTGAATGAGCGTTGAAACCATGCGGTGATATGACTTTACCTGCTGCCAAGCAAGTAACTAGCATATCATATAAACATATATACGTTACTCTTGCATAAATACTGTTGTTATTTACTCACCACCATGTTCCTCTAAACCTGTATGACATTCATGTATGTTTACATTCTGGCTTTTGCCATATAATGACAACCAGAGATCAAAGCTATCAAGAAAGATATTATGCCAAAAAAGCATAATATGAACAGGTCACGTAAAAGTACTTGCTGAGTTCTCTCATACAATTGCGTATAATACCTTTGAAGATGTATTTTGGCTTCAGTCACCCTTTTATTAAAACATCTTTTGTATTTCAAAGTGTTTGGCATGAGTAAACAATACGATTTTTATTTTAAACTATAAACACAATGATGAAGACAACTGCATGAGTCCACCTTATTAAAGGTCATAGATTCTATATTACGTCATTCATATGTGGATTTATGTTCCTATATATTCTGCCTAATAATCATAAAAGTAATAATAGTAAGCTGTTTGCCGAAAGCGTTTGTTTCAAAATCCTATTTCAGGAATGACAGCATGCCAGGCGTTTGTGGTGATCAACATTTTCAGTTGTCTTTGGCAAGAACCAGCTTGCAAATGGATGAAGCCAAAAGTAAAGTAATGCTAACACTTGCGAATGTAAATATACAAACTTGAGGATCTGTTTAGGTCAACAATCTCTTTAACAAAGCACCGATAAATAAATTAGACGCAATTTTCCATCTCTGAACAAGGTAATGGCGTACAGTACATAGCTGACCACCCACAGATGCTTCTGTAGAGATTCAGCGAGGAAACTGAACTTCTCTTAGCGTCAGTGAATCTGTCATATAAATCTACACGGGCGCGCTAACATTGTTTAGATGATGGTCTGTCCTCTGTGCCAGGGCTGTAAACCTTCTCTTTGCTGTAAGCTTGAGCATACAAGGCAAGTGGCTTACTTTGTTATCTGCCATGATTGAAATGCTTATTCTGTTCACCTAACTAAATAGGATGCATTTATTGATGTTTTCTAATTATTTAAATGGAAAGATTTTATGACTGTTCCCATGTTTATGTTTATGTTTCTGATGAGATTTGATTTTGAAGAACGTTGGCATGGCTTGCATAGCTGTCAAGCTCCACACTTGATCATGATGAGAGCGTCTTCTAAGATAATTAATGTCTTATTTTAGGGGGTCATCTTTTAATTTGTCTCGGAAGACACGAACAAGCGCCATGAATAGACTTTTGGGAGGCTGTGGATTCTCTCTCTTCTTTGGAATCTCTCATCCTCCATGCTCGGGCAGGTTTCCTATTCCAGAGGGAATTCTTGTGAGGTCTCTCCCTCATTCAAAGCTTCACCCACCTCCGATGCTCTGGTACTATCAGATGTTTTTGTGATAAGGGTGGACTCTGTGAGCTGGGTATCTTCAGTCATCTGAGCTGTATAAACTTACCACTGTGGGTCGTTACGCAAGACTTCAGGTACGGTGCCCGCTCTTGTGTATGGGCACAGGTGCCAAGCGCTAAAATGTCTTTCGTGAATAGGCACTATAGATGCCAAAACTGTGGAGTCAAAAAAACGAAAAGAAAAAAGGCTAAATGAACAAATAGAAGAATGTTTCGTGGAGAGCAAGAATGGGCATTGTTCTTTCAAAGGCCTGAGGATACAGGAATGTGTTAGTGATATGCGTTCATGATCAGACAGACCTGCTCGCTCTGTTAGTGATGTCATGACAGGCTTTTTGTAGACGATTCTGCGGTCGAGGGCTTCATTATACATCTTATCATATTTTCGGGAATTTTCCTGACGTGTAGGCTATTCACAGCAAGGAGCGAAAGAGAAGTCAGTTTATCAAATTTACCGTGGATTTATTATAGTAAAAAGTGTAGTAAATGTGTTTTTATTATCATATTTTACTACAAATATCACGTTTTGGCTATTGCAGTGATTCCATAGAATATTTTTGGTGACTATGGTTTTACTTCGAACTATCATTACCTTATATAATTTTCGTAAGGGTTTAGTGCTGGTACATTTGGATCTTTTCTAATTGAACTGTCTGTCAAACCCAATTACAGCTTTGCGCTGGACAGTAATATCTCATGTCAGTCATATTTCCTCACTTTAAATCACTTGTGTAAACGCGTATTTGTTTTTCTTTTAATAGCTTATCGTTTATTCAGCATGTTCTTACTGAATCCATTTCTTTCTCCTCGAGTCCTGTGGTCGCACGCCTAATGCAAAAACATAGTCAAAATGCATATGTAAAAGTGAAAACTAATAACCTAAGACAAATATTAGGCATGTTTGAGCAGCACGGGGCAGGAGCGGGGGTTGTCACACACAAATAAATCATACGGAGAAGCCAATAAACCGCTGCTGAACGAGTATGAATGCTTTCTTGTGCCACGAAATATTAGCGTGGCCAAATAATCCGTTCAGACGACGGACGCTTGGAAAGCGAAGCGGGATCGATTGCCAACACGTGTCAAGCCGTCAGCTCCGCTGGCCCGCGAGACCGGCAGAGGCTGCGCGTGATTGATGAGAGGGAAGCGCGTGGAGACCTGCGCGGAATTAATCGCGTGCGGTACAGCGCGCGAGCGCTGATTATGAACTGTGATTTCCCAAAGTGAATTAAATGCACGTTTGCTTCTGAACGGGTTTGTATGAGATACATGTGATGAAGTTTTTACTTTAACAAATAATTACGTGCATTTGGTAAAGCAACTTAAACTCCGGCTATATTCATTTACTTTTATTGGTATGCATGTTCCCTCGGGATGAAACTCGTAATCTTTGAGCTACATAAACATTTACCTTGGTTTTGTAAATTATAACATAGTTCGAAATCTCGTTAAATTGCGTAAAGCTTATTATAAAAATATTTGTAGCAAAGACGGTCCAAGTGAAGGGCTTAACAAAACCAAAAAGCTCCTCACAAGGAAGAGTTTGTGGACGTACATGTTGTATGTTTGCTCTGCAAATGTTAGCTTTAATAATTAAGAGCAACACTTTTCCACACGTGCCTTTTTGCCATTTTTGCTGTCAGTCTCCAGTATTTTGACAAATTGTACAATAAAAACTATTTAGCGTATGAAATAATTCATGTGTATGGTTGTGAGATTCGAACAGTGTATAATATATCTACAATGTTAACTTAGTTTGACACTATGTTGTTCACTGTAAAAAATTATTCTGTGTCGTAGTAGATTTCATGAAATTAATACAATTGTGTTTTTGTTTTTTTAACCAAAATTTAAGTTAAAATTATAGAAAAAATCTCGGAGTTTTAAATGCACAAATTATTGAGTGAATTCAACTTAATTTTATCATGTTCAACCCACTTAAACTTGTGTAAAGGATCTTTACTTAATTATTTTGTGGTGGGACTACATTCATTCTTTTAGTTAATTTCACTAACTGAGCAGTGAATTCCCAACATGCTTTGCATGCGACAGCATTAAGAGAGTCATTTTTGTGAAAAGTTGCTGTTTTGTGTGCTTTACAAGAAAATGAAAGACTTGATAGAGTTTATTGTTCAGTTGTCTTTAAGATTTAGAAAAGATTCTGTTTGTATTTTTGAGTTTCGTGGTTACCATCGTTCAGAAGAGTGGTGCTTGTGCTCACGTTATGGGAGAGCTCAAGATGTGTGGGTTTTTATTTTTTAACTCAGTCAACAGTAATGGTGCTAATGCTGGTACTGAGACAACTCTCAACTTGTACATCATATGTTGTAAACAATAATAAATGGTAAACTGAAGTTAAAAAAGATCAAGAAGTTAACTTCAATGCTCAAATTAGTATTTCTTCTTGATTTTTTAAAGATTCATCATTTATCATGTGACGTGCTTAAATAATTTAGGTAATTTTACTTGATTTATTCAAGGAGTATTGCCTTAAAAATACACTTTAAAGTACTTAAAATTATTTTGTGTAATATTGTTACCATAATTTGTTTTAAGTAAATATCCGTGTCATTTTTTACTGTGTAAGTGTAAAGGTAATAGATCAGTACTTTTTTGTTAGGAACTATCCTTGAAGTAATTGTCCCAACAGTGCATTTTGATTTTTTATATAATAATTTGCAAATAAATAAAAATCATATCCAATAAAGGCTTGCAAATATGACCAACTGTTAATTGTTAGTGAATTATTCCTTATTCCATGCAGAGCATTTTCATTCAGTGAAAGAAGGCGCTCTCTCTCTCTCTCTCTCTCTCTCTCTCTCTCTCTCTCTCTCTCTCTCTCTCTCTCTCTCTCTCTCTCTCTCTCTCTCTCTCTCTCTCTCTCGCTCTCCCTCTCTCTCTCTCTCTCTCTCTCTCTCTCTCTCTCTCTCTCTCTCTCTCTCTCTCTCTCTCTCTCTCTCTCTCTCTCTCTCTCTCTCTCTCTCCCAGTGAAAGGCTCTCCTGAGAAAGAAATGTAATGGGTTGGCAAACTGACTGGTTACCCAGCCTGCTCTGCTGAGTTTGCCTGTTTGTTGTAACGCAGCAAACACTTACATCTTTTGAGCAAACATTACATGCATTTAGTGTCACAACAATGACACAACAAATACTGTATGTGAACAGCAAAAGTGACTGAACAAACATTTTTAACTCTAAGCATATACAGTATATATATACTGTATAATAAAGACCCAAATTCTTAAAGGGGGGATTTAACGCTGTTTCATGCATTCTGACTTCTTCACAATGTTAAACGTGACATGATCAACTTATCAAAAAACGAGTTGGACGTATTACATAGTATTTCTGTGCTCGATAAACTCCCCCCAAGGTTCATATAGGTTTCGGAAAGTTTTTTCGAACGTGAAAAAATGTTTTCTTAACTTTTCTTAGTCCCTCATTGGGCAATTCTCCCGGAAAAGCATGCCCACGGCAAGGCGAAAGAAATAGCCCGCCCACGCGTCAACCGACGAGCGATAGCAAGACCCACCTACCATCAAGATTGGCTGTGCTGTGGGCCTGCAGCTGCAGTTTGTTACTCTTGCGATAGTGAAAGAAGTTGAGGTGTGTTTGTTTGCTCACGGCTTTTCAGTGATGGATGTTATATAAACGGTGGATATAACGCTGGATTTGCAGATAATTTGAAACTGATAGATCGGTCCCAGCGCTAAAAGATGCCGGACATGAACCGCACGCATATGTCTGTGTTTTGTTGGTCTTAGTTCAGTCTTATTCAGTCTTAGTAAATACGAAAAAGGAAACCTGTGAAAAAGACTGTTGAAGCAAACATGAGTTTGTCATGTATATTCAAACTCTTTTTTTCAAGTGTCATATCCAGCAGAGTGGGAAGGATGCCAACAACAAAAACTACCCAGAGTACATCAGAATTTCCCAGAGAGATAAAGAGCTTTTTGTGTAATATTTTAAGGATCTGGGAAAAAGACTGAGCTTTGACAGAGAGAGAGAGAGAGCTAATGAGAATACTGTGAACGTCAGTCCTAAAGTTTTAGACTCACTGAACTTCAGTGAGTGATGAAATGAAATATTTCTTGAATGTGGATGCAGATTTTCTGTTAAATGATTGCCAGGTGCTTATCATGACAATAAAAATCATTATATTATTTTACATTTATTTCTAAATGTTTCTTTATTAGTCAACAGTAACACACTGATTTTGTCTTTGCCTCTCCCTCTCTCTTTGTCTTTTGCGGTGGTCTCTCGTAGGGCCTCCTTAGATCTGTAATGAACAATATTTGCATTCATCAGGGAATTTTTGTGAGGATTAAAATCTTTAGGACTTTTTTTTGGGTGGGGTGAAGGGGTCTCCCTTAATCTGCTTCACACAGTGTCTACCTTTGGTGTAGTGCTGGCCCATCTGAGTCACATCTGTATGGAGGGGTGGATGGATGGAGCGGTGGACAGAGGGGAGGCGTAAAGAGGTGCATGTGGGGTGTCCCAGGTTGAAGCTTTGAGGATTAACGGGGTGACTTCTCTTCTGGAATGTTCATTCGGCAGCCAAGACCCTCCCACACGCTTGGACAGGTGCATGAAAGACGAAAGAAAAGTTGGAAAGATGAAGAACGAAATTCAAAAGGGAAAACTAATGTCACTCACACAGGGGCACAGAGAGGGCAGTCAATAAACCTTTATCTTTTAAAGGTCCAATGTGTAATTTTTTGGATTATCCATAGACAGAAATGCAATATAATTTACATAACTATGTCTTCAGAGGTGCGTAAAGACCTTAAATAATGAAGCGTTCTGTGTTTATTATCTTAAAATGAGCTATTTCTATCTACATACACCGCATGTCCCCTTGCATGGAATTCGCCATGTTGTTTCTACAGTAGCCCTAAACGGACAAACTGCTCTACAGAGCACGTTTCGTAAAAACTTTATCTCCTACGACAAAGAAACAAAAACATGACGACATGTTTGTCCTGTGTCAGCCACCATAGTGCTTTGAAAGGGAGAGGGCAGGGGTGGAGTGAGTCGTTGGTTGCAACTTGCAACCTCACCACTAGATGCCGCTAAATTTCATAAAGGCTAGACCTTTAATACCTGTCAATCATTTCAAGAAAACTGAGTGAAAAATCACTGCTCTTAAAGATACAATCCATATTTTAGCTTGTAATATTAATTTATAAGTTGAGCTGTTTGGTACAATTTCCCAGGAAATCAGAGCTTGACATCAGTTTACTATTTAAAGTAAATAATTTAAAGTAACCTGCAACAGAGATGGCCCTTTAAGGCAAAAGTTACATATTGCAATGCAGACCAAAAAATTTGTGTAAAAACCGAAAGTTGGAAACTTTCACACTAGATTTCATCTGTCCTTGCCACAAATGTACAATATACTAAAATTAACGGTTATTATAAAGTATGATGTTGGTTGTCATTATTTGGATAGGGTACATACAGTCACTGCGAAAAATAATTAAAGACTTTTACAGACTTTTCTTTAAAGAAACAGTGTAATGGGTAAAAAGGGAAAGTTTTAATCTTAAGGACTTGCAATAGATGGTTTTATTGGTGTCTAAAACTATAACTCACTTATTATAACAAGATTGACTCGAAATTATGTTTTATGTTTTTTTTTCTTAGGTTGCCTGTAACATTTTTAAAGCTTAATATTGCTTCAAACTTCATGTGCATTTTTCTCTTATTGTGGTGGTAACAAAGCTCATTACTCAAGAGGGCGATAGAGTTTCTTTTGACCGTCTGTGTTATTCAAGACAGCGTGTGGTGTTGATGTGAGCAGCTGTCATGTATGTAACATATGCAAAGCGAAGTCAAGTATCGAACTCAATTGTCATTTTTATCATGTGTCCTGTTTTTAAAACAGCATGAGTATATACGATTTCATTGTCTTAATACGATCTGAACAGAACAGGCGTAGTAAGAAAAATACATTTCTCTGCTCATAATTTAAGTTTGGGAATGCGGTGTAGTTTGCCTGTGCTTGTGCTAGATTTCAAGCATTACATTGCAAGAAATAGAAGATACGCCACAGTCTTGGCCTTGTAGACAGACAACATTTTCACAGATGTCTTGGTAACCATTGCAGAAAGAATTATTCAATGTTTTCCATTATGCCATTGCAAGGCCATAAAACAGTTAGATTCTGTTGCCTTGCCATGTTATTTTCTGTGTTGATCTTTTAGAGTTGCTTTCTTTTGAATCTTAAGATAACAGATTGTTTGGGTGGGGGGTTCTTGATAAGGAGCCTGTGAAATGAGACTCTTTGTTTTTGGATTCACCTCGTGTGAATAGAGCAGTTGTTTGAGAAAAAAGGAGGAGTTAGACTGAATTTAAACTCAACTCTATCGCTCCATTATGGCACTGATAGCATAATGGCTTTCTGTAAACTGGATGAGCAGATTTGATATCAGATTAGAAGATGGCCTCGGGTTCTCCGACAGAAGTGACCTCAGGCTGAGTGGGTGAAGATCCATCTCAAGAATCCATCAACACTTTCTTTGGTCCAGAGGTACTTATCAGTTGTGCCGTGACATATCTTGATCGGACCAAATAGTTTTCCCTCCAACCCCAAGGCTCGTCTTGACCTTATTGACTTTAATGTCCACATGCAACTCCTGGAGGAGGTGGAGGCCTCGGGTTATGTGCAGTTAGTCTGCGTTGACACTCCCGTGTTTTCATATGTAAATCGGTTACACAGCATCCTAAAAATGTCCCTAAAAGAATGCATAATGTTTTGTTAAAGAAAACCTACAACATTTATAAAAAATAGATGGTTTGAAGAAGCTCACCTGAGTGAACTAGAAGCAAAATGGATCCCAGAATAAACATCTTCCTAAAGCTCTTGGCAAACACCTCTTTGGACAGCTGTTGTGATCAGCGTGAAGGTGTGTGTTACTGCTTATGTGCTCTGGATCAGGCGGCATCTCTCAGGACCACCAAGAAAGACTTTGTTCTCCGTCTGGGAAAGCATCAGATGAAAACTCTCTCTCTTAATTACAGTACAAGCACGCTTTATCAACAGAGACGCTACTGGAGCTCCTGTTGTCTACAAACAGCAACTTCGGTTCTTTAGTCGCTGTGAACAAATCAATCATTCATCTGTGAGTCCAGGATTCACATTTCAAAGGTTTTATTCATTTCTTTTCTATTGTATGTTTACACATCAAGTTGACTCTTTCCAACCTGTTTAAATGATGTGAAGGCTCCTGTGTAACCATCACGATGTGGGATTTGAACACACCCTCAATGCAACGCTCGGCATGTTAACATTTTAATCTCAAATTTTGCTATTCGTGGTGGAGGGATGTGCTATTAACTTGACCAGACGTAAAACTTGGGACCTTAAAGAGCACATAACATGAGATCATGAAAATTACATTTCGTGCAGTGTGTAATGTTGCCGTGTTTGAAAGTAAGCAGTCTGCCAAGTTGTAAATCCGAAGGTGAATGAATAACAAAGTTATTGGCTTGGAAAAAAGGGAGTCGACTCTGAATCACGTAAACGAGTCGTCCCTAGTCTGATTCGCGAACCGCCGCGGATTTACGTCACTATATATAGTCACCGCCTACGTTTTGCTAGGACTGCCCTCGAAAACTTCACTCTTCTCGCCCAAACACTGTAGCTCGTGAGCCTCATTCGCGGTAGACCAATCACTGCAGACTAGACCATCTGACCAATCATTAGGATAGTAAGTAAAGATCGTGTTCCATGAAGATATTTTGTAAATTTCTTACCCTAAATATATCATAACTTTATTTTTGTGAGTGGATGGCCTGCTAGTGCCTCTGATTAACAACTTCAAAGGTGATTTTCTCAATATTTTGATCTTTTTGCACCCTCAGATTCCAGCGTTTTAATCAGTTGTATCTCTGCCAGATATTATAATATCATAACAATGATGATGTAAAAATCTCAATTTCGAAAAATTGACCCATAAGACTGGTTTTGTTCTCCAGGGTCACATATAGCGGTATCATGGAGTTTTGCATCATATGATTCATGTTCTCATGCTCTTCTGATTCTCTTTTTGGTGGTAAATAAAGATTTTGTAAAGATCTGTAAACTACAAATCATATTTGCATTACATTCACTAATCTGCACTTTCTTACTTTCAAAGGGTCCCACGTCCTCACAAACCTCTGCAACTTTATGTATTTGTGTGTGTGGAGGCTGTGAGAGTGAGGAATGTGTGTCTTGTAGAAGTGTTAAAAGAAGATTTCAAACAAATGTTGAACGGTTTTTTGAAAGTATTTTTCCTGCAGCTCTTTTCCTGACAGATTAAGATTTACATAAAACATTTTTGTGTTTTACTCACCAAAACCTTTAAAACACTGAAATGACAACAAGGGCGAGTTTTCATGCATAGTATTATTTTCAGAAAAATGTAGCAAAAGAAAATCACACCAAGATCTGATTCTGAATAGTGGTTTTTGACAAGCTTTGTAAATACTTAGACACACATACACAACAAAACGTTCATCCTTCATCTCCACATCAGCCACTCCTATCAAAGTCTTAGCGCAGCTTGGCGACTGAGAAAAAATGATTTCAATGAAAAAGAAGAATGTGCAAAGTGTGGGAATGAGGAACAGCAGAGCGGACACAAAGACCCGCCGTGTGTCAGGAGAACTGACCCGATCCAACACACACAAAAGAACCGCTGCGGCGAGGGCCGGGCACCGGTCCTGAGCCACTGATACAGAATCAAAAAGAGAGAGACACAGATGGATAGAGAGAGAAAGAGAGGCAAAGGGGAAGGAGCGGTGAGGTGGGGGCGATTCTAAACTCAAATTTACAAACCATGTTAAAGAGACAGTTCACCCCCTAAAAAATCTGTTATCATTTACTCACCCTCGAGTTGTTCCAAATCTGCATAAATGTCTTTGTTCTGATGAACACAGAGAAAGATATTTGGAAGAATGCTTGTAACCAATCAGTTCTTGGCCACCATTGACTACCACAGTAGGAAAAATAACAACAGTAGTCAAAAGTGCCCCAGAACTGTTTTCCTACATTCTTCAAAATATCTTCTGTTGTGTTTAACAGAACAAAGACATTTATAAAGCAATTTTTCCTACTATGGTAGTCAATGGTGGCCAAGAACTGTTTAGTTACAAGCATTCTTCCAAATATCTTTCAGAACAAAGACATCAGATTTGGAACAACTTGAGGGTGAGTAAATGAAGACAGCATTTTTAATTTTGGGTGTAACCTAACCTGTAAAGTCTTATGTTCGAGATCCTTGCAACTCTCTTCTGGATTAGATGAACTTGTTCGGACATAGTTAGCATAGCAACACTTACTATACGAGCAAAGAGGGGGTTGTTGACAAGAACTGAAACAGAAAAAGAGAACGAGAGACTGAGATTAAAACATTGGAGTGAGAGAAAGGAGCAGGCGACACACCTGATAGCAACCTGATCCGCGTCTGGTTGGCGTGGCGATGAGTCTGAGGGATGCTGGTAATGTTGACAGACACTGCGGCATTTGTCCACTATGTCACAACAAACGACCTGCCTTAAAAACATGCACAGGTGTGCTCAGAGGGGTCACCTGACCCCAAACCTGTTCACACAAACACACACGCACAGAGCCCACCTACATCTCAGCCAAAAACAGATGCAGAATAAACCAAAGTAAAACATACAATCATACATTAAAAACATGAATGCAAACTAATAAGTGAATCAATATAAAAACATTTAGATGTTTTTTTTTTTCCTCAAATCCAGTGTCTTTGGACATTTTATTTGCTGCATTACTATAATATTTGGTATGAAAGCTGTACAAATATCAATCTGACCGATCTTCGGCATCAATTCAAGCTGGGAGAAATGAGTTCAAGATGAATTTTGGCGACGTGTGTATTCCCCTCTGTTTGCGAAGAGCACTTTCATTAATCATCGATTCACTCCTGCATAGTTACGAGTTTGTGTCCCAACATATCTGTCGCGCTTCCACTCTATTTACCCAGCATGCATTGCTCCTGGCTGAACCAAAGCAGAGGGCTTAATTTGCGATGGCTTTTGAAAGTCATTTCCCAGTTTAGCATGCCAGGGACAGGACTGAATGGCCGGTTATGTTAAGCCCAGACAGTGCACAGGGATCAAATTGAATTGTAAGTTTGTGTGTTTGCCTGAAGGAAACGTTTGACGTTAAACACGTGGATGAAGTGTAGGACACTACAGCTCTGTTCTAACACTTAGACGCTAGTCAGTTACCTTACAAGCCAGGATCTTAAAACTTAAAAAAAGTGAATGTTTTATACACAGGTGGAATCTATTTTAAGGATCACTTAGCCACAGAACAACGTGAACTTAAATCAGAGTAGACAACATATTATATTTGATATAAATAAAGCCAGTGCTGTGAGTCATGGGCATACAGTTTAAATTTGAGCAAGTTACCTTAGAAAAATGTACCATGTTTTTTTTTTATAATAGTTAAAGTATAGTGACTCTTTATAGTAACCCAAGTTGTTCCAAACCTGTAACTTCTTTAGCATTTCTGTGGCTCAGTGGTTAGAGCGCTAGCAATGCCAAGGTCATGGGTTCGATCCCAGGGGATTGCACATAGTCAGAAAGAAATGTGTAATACAATGCAATGTAAGTCGCTTTGGATAAAAGCGTCTGCCTAATGCGTAAATGTAATTTCTTTATTCTGTTGAACACAAAGAAATATATTTGGGAAAATGTAAGTAACTGACATGTCTGGGACTACTTCGACTACCAAAGTAGGAAAAATGATAGTCAAAGGTGCTCCAGAACTGTTTTCTTTCCTACATTCTTCAAAATATCTCATTTTGTGTTCATCAGAACAAAGACATTTAGTAAATGATGACAGAATTTTCATTTTTGGGTGGAGTATCCCTTTAAACTGTTGTTACGCGTTTAGTTACTACTATGTGTACTGTAGTAAAACCACGGTGAATTTTCATAAAGGTTGTCTACCATTTTAAAAATTCAATCATTTGAAAAAAATATATATTAGTAGTAAAAAATGAGCTGTTTTAATATTATTTGTAATCTTTAACCAGACTGGTTTCTGTCTTACTGCCCAATAGTATCAGAAAGCTTACGACTCACGGTAGATTCATACAGGATGTTTTTAGGTTAAAAGACCCACGACAGAAACAGCTGACCTCTTGTCCTTATGAGGTCTTTGTTCTAACAGGAACGTTAACTCTCTATGCCAGGTGTCGAGCTGTGTCTTAGTTTGCTGTTGGAAGATCAGCTGATTATTGACTGCAGTGGAAGGGAATTTAGAGCGTAACGCAGGTGCCAGAGAAATGAGAAACACATGATCGAACGAGAAGATACGCACACACGAGCTCAAATTGAACTACCGGTTAAATAAATTGTATAAAAATACGCAAATACAAATTAACAAATTGCCCAACTAGGTGGACAAACATACAAGGACTCAATTTCATTTACTCGCCCTCATGTCGTTCCAAACCTGTTTGCCTTTCTTTCTTTTGCAGAACACAAAAGATATTTTGAAGAACGTTGGTAACCAAACAACATTGACCCCCATTGACGTTCATTGTATAGACACAAAACTACAGAGACATTTTTCAAAATACCTTCTTTTGTGTTCCACAGATAAAAGAGTCACATACAAGTTCTGGAAGACATGAGGCTGAATAAATGATGGAATTTTTATGTTTGGTGAACTATCCCTTCAAAGCCTTTCTATTCAATCACCAACCCGACTTTCACACTCATCTCAGCAATAGAAATGTCTCTGAAGGAGGGTTCAGTAGTAGCGCCGCTGTTTAAAGTCTTAATTTGACCACTGAAGCATCAGTAACGAATCCCCTCCTTCACCTTCCCTGCGGTGTTAAAAGTGATGCGAGCGCCGTCCAATCTCACAGATCCGGCGGCAGATCTGCTTATCGTAAATTACACACGGAGCGAAAGGAATGGGGTCAATCTGAGGTCACGGAGAGAAGGCCTGAGCTGCAGGCGCGGTTACTGGGCTCCGGCCTGCAGGAATGACTAACTGTGGGATCATGGGAAGACTAAATAACATACTGTATGTGTTTAAATACATTGGCACAAAGTGTAGTAAGTTCAATCGTTTTTAGCAGAAAATTATAAATTAGATGAAAATGCTTCAAGGGTCTGACAAGAATGACATTAAAAAAAGGGTTTGAATAACAAACACATACCGATATATACAAAAGACTTCTTTATTTCTACTCATCATAAAACAGTTTCAACATTTACTGTATATCCATGTCTGGACGTGACTGTAATCTCTAAAGTCAAACTCAAGCAGTATTGGTGTTTGGTATAAAAACTAAGATGAGACTTCTAAAATTCAGTTTAGATGCATTACAAACTATCCATAGATTAGCCCAAAATAAAGACAAACAAAATATGTAACAGAACAACAAGGCTGGCTTTGACAACACATGTAATACAACTTAGAAAAGTTTTAGACTCACAAAGGACACATACATTGTATGTGTTAAATTATTATTATTCATTTCGCTGTTGTTGTAAGGACATAACAATTCTAACTACATCATTCACATACTCAGCAGTCTGTTTAAATACCGTTTTTTTCTACAAAGTGAATTTACATTGTTTTAAAGTACAAAGTGCAAAGACTATGGTTTCCGTCGTCGTTTTGGTGGGGTTGGGGTCTGCGGGACAGAAGCGCGGCGATATCAGAGGTGACTTTAGCCTTGTTTCTTTGACAGGTTCTGCAACATAAATTAACAGTGAGAGAATAATGACAATGGGATTTTAATGTTGTCATAATTTCCTGTTGGTCTGTAAAATCAGTAAATAATCATGTTACTTAAAGCAATACTTCTGTAATTCTGTAATCTTTTAGAGAGAGAGAGAGAGAGAGAGAGGTGGGCTGGAAGGCATGTTGTGAATGTTAACAGGCTCAGACATTAACTCACCAGTTTGCTAGAGGTTGTGCCTTCACCTGTTTTTGCCCCTGAGTGAAATATCAAGGAGAAAGTTTTACGGGCGGATTCCTATTTACATGACAGCAATACGGGTTGTTTCTGAGAAAGTTATTCAACAAATGCAAGTGCTCGTTGTCATAAAAACGACCGCACAGTCTTACAAACATACAGTAGACTCAAAGCTACACCCCATAAAATCTCTGAAGGAGTGTCTGATGGACAGTGATGGTATTGTTTGACTCACCCTCTTCCTTTGTGACTCCCAGACATCCCATCAGTTCCTGCAGAGACAGGGCCTTATCGTTGCTGACGTCACAGTACTCCACGAACTTCTTCACACACTTTTTGGGTTTGGATTTCTTGCGCAGTAAGCGTTTGAAGGGTTTGATTTCTTTCTTTCCGATGTCGCCGCTGGAGTTTTTGTCGAGCTGACTGAAATACCAGTGAACCACTCGTTCTTCCAGAGTATGGCTGGGGTCTGGCTCCAGCATCCTGAAGGGAGAACAAATGCGACACTTTTAACCAATCACTGAGCACGTTTACACGTGCATCGATTCGATCCAATTTTTGCAATTCTGTGACTCATGAAATCACATAACAAAATGAGAAATGTACGTTTATATCTTTGACTGTTTTCATAAACTCTTAGCACTCATAATTACTCATAATTATTTGGGGGAAAATAGTAAGCATATTTGGTAGGAATGTGTTAAAACCTGCAGATGGTCAAGTTCATTTTGGAGATGAAGGACATGAATCGGAACATCAGTTAGCTAATAAATGATTAGCTAAAAATATTCTCACACCAGGTTGGGTTTATTTCATGCACCAGACCTGTACATTTAAACTTGTCAGGTTACAGTTAGAACTGATCAAAATTCAACCTAAACTCAAAACTTTGATATAACTTAAAAGTTTAAGTCAGCTGTTAAAAGTTTTTTTTTTTATACATTTTTACAATTTGTTGACTGTACCTGCCAGCAGAGGCGGGGTCAGTCACCGCATGCACCATGTCTGTGGACAACGCATCTAAGACACTAGTGAGGAACTCTGCTTTCTTCTCCCCGGGACATCCTGAAACAGACACACAAGATTTACATGACACTGATGTCGTTCCTGAAACACCTACAAAACTGCTGATCTTGAATCAGTTTGGACCTGTTCTGTTGTATAAAACAAACAATACACTTGTCTGGAGATGACACAGATTGCAGATGCAGAACACTTATGTATTATTTCTGTCAAGGACATTATTGAAACACTATGAGGATGAGTATAAATAAAGCAATAAAAAAAAACGTTTTACTTTTGACAGCAAAATAAAAATCTTCCTCTCTGGTCTTTAGTGCAATTAAGCTGCAGTTATCAAATAAAATCCATAAAATACAGTGAAAGATGAAAAGAAAGCTTTCATGTGAGATTTTACCTGCGGGCAGTTATCAGTATAAACAGAAACTTTATAAACAGCGGTTGAGAGCGAATTAAGTCATGTAACCACGGCTCTGCTTCTCATTATTCAACTACATCATTTTCTCACTCAGATCTCAGTGAGCTGTTATTATAAAAGCATTAAAGACGTTTAATTTAATTTAAGACATGTGTTTTGACATAACTGTGGATAAAGGCATACCTTACAAAAGAGCACTGCGATGATACCATGGTACAATGTGTGTATGATGTTTTAAAAAAGATCATTTTACATTTTAAAGGTTTGTTTCATAACTATTTGAAAAACCACCAAAGAAAGTACAACAAAGAAGGAATGACCTTACAACTATGATAATGTGCACACTTTCATATTTCACAGCGTTTATATCGCGATACAAATGACTAGCAAGTTTATTTATCATGGATTTCCATAGTACTTTAAAGAACACCAGCATGGTAAATGCAAGCGCTATAGGGGGCCCAATAAACACAAAGATGTAAAACTAACAGACGTTTCCCCGTTTTAAAAGAAACCGCACATAAAGATGGAAAGTTAAAGTATGTAACAACGTGTTGCCCTTTTCACCGCCCTGTTGTAAAGATCAGACCTCCCCTATCCTGTCTGAGGAATGACAGCTGCCAATCAAACTCAGAATGAGTCGTGTCTGATGAGTTTATGATGGCAAATACAAGCCTGTGGGAACTGCCATGTCCAGCCAAAGACGAAAATCAAACGATTTGGACAGAAAAATGTTATTACATATACAACCACAGTAATCGGACATTCTCAATGTCAAATAATGTTCTGGCCAATCACAATACGGCTAGCAAAAGAAAATGGTATATAAGAAAACAATAAACATATATATATACAGTCTTATTGTCATATTGTCTAGCAATTATTATTTTCTTATTTTTTGTTATTCTTGCACATTTTTTCTACTTTTTTACATGTTTTATTTACATAGCAGTGAATCTCAAATGTATTTAATCTTCAGTCTGTGGAGAAACATTTAACTAAGTTTTTTTGTTTTGCACGGTACATTCCTCATGTATCTAACCATAAAAAATAAAAAAAAGTGTGTGTGGGTTTTTCATGCCGAAAAGATTTGCATACCGAGCTGTTTACGGTCATGCCCAGAGGATACAGATTCTCTGGGGTGGGAGATAATAGCATACTGGGGTCCTTGTGAACAGGTGTGTGTGAACAGGTAAACAGGCCCGTGAGTTGGTGTCCACTGCAGCACAAGACCTGCGTGAGTCCAGACACAATAAAATATCCAACCCATCTGTTCATATGAGCGCCTGCGTTCTTCTCGCTTCTTGCACAAAAACAACAACATTTGTTGTAGTCCAGACCCTCCAGAGAACTATCTATTACTTTTCAGAGATCAACTTTTCTTGGGTTGCCGAATACATTACATTTCTGGCTGAACACTTTGTTCAATAAAACAAACGACCAATCCCTTGTATGGAGGACTAAACCTGCAAAAATTATAAATAAATAAATGTATAAATAAATAAATATATAAACGAATAAATGTAATAATATGAAAATAAATACAGGAATGAATGGTTTGATAAAACAAAATAATTCGTTTTAGCTATTATTGATCTTAGCTTTAACTTTTCTTTTCATTTTTTAAATTGATTTATTATTTTTTGTGTCCATTTTTAATTATTTTTTATTATTATTATTTTTAGATTTTAGATTATTTTATTTATCCTTTCCTTTTATTTTTACATTTATTTATTTATACGTTTATTTATTTTTATATTTATTTATTATCGCATGTATTTATTTCCACTTTTATTTATTTATTCTTGTATTTATTCTTACTTTTCTGTGTCTTGTATGATAATTAGATGGGTTGGTCTTGCCTACTATTGGTTCAGCGTAGATTGAAGCGTTTGATCGATTACTCTTGACTTGTTTTGGACTAACGTCACGTCACTCACTGATCGTTTGCTTCGTGTATAACGTTAAGTAACTATGGCGGGCGCACAATTAGCTAGAGAGTTACAGCATTTAGCCAATGAAGTCGATAACCATGCATCAAATGACTATGTGTCATTCAGATTAGATGCATTTATTGATGATTTATTACAGATTGACGGCGAGATAAATGACAAAGTTCTCCCTCGGTTGTTAGCCTCTTTGCAGCACATTCAAAGTCTGTGCGAGTCAGAGGGTGCTATGGTGGTGTTACAGTTCAACTGGTGAAAATCATAAAGCACAAAATGTAATAAGGTTTAACTACACAGATGAGCTTGTAAACCGAAGTCGCAAGCTAACGCTTTGTCAAAGTGATAGTTATAAGCAGCCTTTCGGTTAGAAAAAGCGTAAAGATTTAATGTAACATGATGTAACATAATGTAAATGAATTGAGACATAGTGAACTTAAGTCACAAGTTAACACGGTAGTAATGAGCATCGTTCTTTCACTACAGGGGCCATCAAATGGAAACCATTCCTTCTAAAAAGACGTGGTTACTAAACGGTACTCGTAAACTACATTCCATAAGAGATAAATAACACAGAGGTCACAAGTTAAAACGGGCATATTCCCTTGATTCATCCAGCTGCATATTGTTGTGTGACATCTTGATATTATTGCAAAGATCCGCAGCAGCTAGCATTGCGAAATAGCTTAGTGTGATTGTTACCGTAGTGACACGCTGCCTCGCTTTATTGTATGGGTACGAATCCCGTGTCAAATCGCTTTATTTATTTTTTCACCTCGCTTCAGCCGTTACGGGCGATCATACCAATAATTTGCAATCTTAACAAGAATGTCAAAATCATGTAACAAGAAAGTCTGTGTTTATTAGACATCTTAATATCAAGTCGTCTTGTGCTTTCAGAATCGACGAATCTGCTGAGGTCGTTCATGCACCTCTTTGGCAGAGGACCTGTAACCGGAACTTGGTCACCACCTTAGCACCCCCTGACTCGCACAGATTTTGAAGAACTTTGTCATTTATCTCTCCGTCAATCTGTAATAAATCCTCAATAAATGCATCTAATCTGAATGACACATAGTCATTTGATGCATGGTTATCGACTTCATTGGCTAAATGCTGTAACTCTCTAGCTAATTGTGCGCCCGCCATAGTTACTTAACGTTATACACGAAGCAAACGATCAGTGAGTGACGTGACGTTAGTCCAAAACAAGTCAAGAGTAATCGATCAAACGCTTCAATCTACGCTGAACCAATAGTAGGCAAGACCAACCCATCTAATTATCATACAAGACACAGAAAAGTAAGAATAAATACAAGAATAAATAAATAAAAGTGGAAAAAATACATGCGATAATAAATAAATATAAAAATAAATAAACGTATAAATAAATAAATGTAAAAATAAAAGGAAATGATAAATAAAATAATCTAAAAATAAATAATAATAATAATTAAAAATAATTAAAAAATGGACACAAAAAATAATAAATCAATTTAAAAAATGAAAAGAAAAGTTAAAGCTAAGATCAATAATAGCTAAAACGAATTATTTTGTTTTATCAAACCATTCATTCCTTTATTTATTTTCATATTATTACATTTATTCGTTTATATATTTATTTATTTATACATTTATTTATTTATAATTTTTGCAGGTTTAGTCCTCCATACCCTTGACCTGCTCGGTTAACATCGCAAATCAAATCCCATAAAGCAATACTAAAATACACCGGATTTAAATGCTGCGAGATTTCAACAAAGGCCTGACAGGCTCCTGATTCCTGCCCTTCATCTGACCATATTTTAGTGTTCCTAAGAACTGCACCTGTGGAACTTTCAGAAAAACTATTGAGTTGAGAACCGTGGCTGTGGATTGTGAATGCCAGCATCCTCCAGCCCCCATCAGCTCCCCAACACCACAATTAACCAGCCGTGACCGAAGAGCTTCTCACACCTGAACACATGCTGATGCCAGTCTTCACAATTTCATAATCGCCACCATCATATTTACTAGAACCCAAAACAAAACCCTACAAGTAAAAGAAAACATTCTGCATTTTTATATATCTACAAAATATATATTGTATAATCCTTTCTCCCACTTTAAAAACATCCCCAAAGGAAAGTTTTGTGATGGCAATATATAGACATTTTTCAATTAGGGGTGGAACCTTAACACGATTCATTGTTTATATTCCAAGTTAATTATATTTTACATACCCCAACTGTACATCTACCCTTAAATCTTACCTTCACAAAAATCTTTTCAGAATTATATTATGACCTCTTTTTTATTGTTTAAGATGTTTATGTTTACTTATCTATTTAAGTTAGGACATTACATACACTGTAAAAAAAACTAATTTTACTGTTTTTTTTACAGATTTTTCATGTTTTTTTTTAAATATGGTAAAAAAACGTAAGATTACAGAAAAAGACATTTACAGGGAAAAAACGTTATTTATGATTTATTTCTGCCAGAAAATGTCTGTTTTTTACAGGATTTTTTACAGTTTATTTTAGAAAATATGGTCAAAAACCATAAAATTACAGAAAAAGACCGCAAATTTACAAGTGTGTCCGCGACACTGATTTGTCCATAGATGGATTCGGAGCTCCCTTTCATCTGGATCGGCTGGCAGAGGTAACGGGGAAGATTCAAGGAGGCGGGGTATGTCAATAAATTATACTGTACCTCTGTGACTGTCAGAGAGTCAAATGTGGAATTTTTACCGGTATCACTTCGACCTTTCTATCTGGCTCTCCTGCCTCTGGTACCATCTTTGATGTAGCACAGAGACTGCAGTCGATCTCACCGGACGCACCTAACTTTATCCTAGGTGACTTTCATCGTGTTTCTCTTAAACAGACTCTTAAAACATTCCAGCAATATGTCTCCTGTCCTACCAGACGGGATGAGACTTTGGATCTCTGTTATGGGTCTGTAAAGGATGCGTATAAATCTCTCCCACTTCCTCCCTTGGGCTCTGCTGATCACAGTTGCATTCATTTACTGCCCATATACAAGACTGTCTTAAAGAGAGAGAAGGCAAAGATTAAGGACATAAAAGTATTGTCAGAGGAATCTTGGGACATTTTTACACAGTCCTGTTGTGATGATTTAGATGACTCACTGGCAGATGGTACATGTTCATATGTGGCTTTTTGCAGGGACATGATAATTCCCTGTAAGCGTGTGAGGATATATTCTAATACCAAACCCTGGGTTACTAAATCTGTGAAGCCCTGCTTGCAGAGGAAAGAACTGGCCTTTAAAGGGGAGCAGCTGCTGAATTTGTGTATTTTAGCACTATTCATTGACAAGTGAACACACACCGCATGAGCGCCATTTGTGAGAAGCATAGGATCATGCACTGTTTGCTGTTGCGTAAAAAGATGAAACTTAGAGGTGTGAACCTACAACGGTATCACGGTTCGGTTCAATTACGATTATCATCATGACGTCAGAAAAACGTAAGTACGTAATAACCAGTTATGGTTTGTTACTGAACCGATACCGAATTGTCCTCGTTTGCATCGCGAAGCATCGTAAAAACGATTAATTTCGACACCCCTAATGAAACTACAATAAAACTAATCGGAGGAGCAGGAGACTTCATTTATCCGTCGATTCCCTGAGACAGCGCTGGGTTATTTCTAATTCATTCACAAGAACGAATGAAAGGCTATAATGCTTTTATGTTTTCTTTTCATTTATATATTTACATTAAATCACATAAACAGACCCAAATCCGCCGTCATCTTAACTGCATTTCACAGAGACAGATATCATTTTAAGGGACGTTATTTAGGATAAAACGGAAATTTAAATAATGGAGAATAAGATGCAGTTAAAGGTTTTTTCTACTGAACTAAAATATCTCTTTACATAAAAGATCTCATTTCATACTGTAGCCTACGCCTTACAGAAAAGTTTGGAAGTGAATGAATTTATGTGTAATGGTTTCGGTTTCCATACTCCCGGTCGCGTTGAACACATTTAAAACCATTCCACCCTGCCGATAACTTACAGGAAGGTTTCGTTTGAGCATCAATGAATTTTTAGATTGAATCAATGAATTATCACCGCAGTTATACATGAAACGGACGGGAATGGAGCGCTGCTTCGTTGACTGAATATCTTCTGACAGACGTCTTCTTTTTTCCTCATTGCATTTGCACGTAGGCCTACTTAAAAAAAATTCTACTTTCTTAAGCATTTTTTTCTTGTTGTAACTAATTTTCTTTGATCTAATTATTGTTCCTCTTTAACATTTTCAATCGTTAGAGGCAGTAAGAATGTCACTCTCAGTGCGGTAGAATGCGGCCGCGGGGATGCGCATTGTCTAAGCTGAGCGTAGCTGCGCCTGGTCGTAGTTTTAGACGGTGCAACAGGTATAAATATTTATCACAAGTCTGGACGTAGTTAGTCCCGACGTTGGGCTTACACCCAACTTTTTTACGGTCAGCTGGTGTAACCGGCCCCAGATCCTGATAATATCTGTGGACAGCTACTTAAATCACGTGTAAAAGAATTAAATCCGGTATTTCATCTATAATAAGTCATTGCAGACAAAACATGTACCTACTCTCTGGAAAGATGCTGTGGTTGTCCCAGTTCCAAAATGCAGTGGTCCTAAAATCATTAATGATTTCAGGCTGGTCGCTCTGACTTCAGTTTTAATAAAGATCTTTGAAAAACTGGTCAGGTCTGAGATCCTGAGGCAGACTGAACATGCTCTGGATCCCATGCAATTTGCAGATAGGCCCCATAGAGGTGTGGTGGATGCTACAGTTACATTGCTTAATTTGCTTTTTAGACATTTGGATGAATGGGACACATGCAAGACTTTTTTATCGACTTTTCCTCAGCTTTTAATACAATCCAACCCCACATTTTAATCAGAAGGCTCTTAGAACAGTTTCATTTAAGTAATAATTTAGCAGGTTGGATTCTTGACTTTTTAACAAATAGGATTCTGTCTGACCGTAAGAGCTCTTCTACGGGGTCTCCTCAAGGGTGCGTGCTGTCACCTTTGCTATTTATTCTTTACACAAACGTGTGTCAGAGCAGTTATGACAATAGAACCATCATAAAATATGCAGATGATTCAGTTATTGTTAGGCCGTGTTCACACTTGACTTCTTTTTTGACCAGAAAAGTTGACAGTGGCGCTTTTTTAGTAAAAAAAAAAGCTTGCAGCATTGTAGTCACAAATAGCAGCCGGCAATGTTCAAAAACAACATTTGTGCACAAAGGGAGCTTAGAGAGACAGGCTTCATAGGCAGCGTGACGGAAGTCTATTTGAATTATAAACAGAGAGCATCTTTGCAAAAACCAATCACATATTTAAAAACTGCAATACTAATTTCTCGCTAGAAATGCAATCAAAAGTTATTGAAAGTGAAAATTAAACTACAAAACTATGCTCAAACGGAGGTTTCTGCCGCCATTTTATTTTTCCGAGCTTGAGCAGTCTCGACCAATCACGTTCCTCGCATGTTGTTATGTAAACGACAGGTCTCTGTCATTGGTTAGCTGTGAAAAAGGTGCTTGACGTAGGGCGTTTTTTTTTTGTCAGAAAAGCTGAATTTCTTTCAACCTCAAAAGACGCTCTGAGCTGCAGAAAAAGACGCTGGAGTTTAAAAAAGCGCTCGTGACTTTTTTCGAAAACACGGTTTACTCTATAGGATTATATTGTAAAACAGACGCTAGCAGCTTTCAAAAAAGAAGTCAAGCGTGAACACGGCCTTAGTCTAAGAACAGCCACGGTCCAGTTATTGATGACTTTGTTCAGTGGTGCGAGGAGGACTTAGCTACAGCTTCATATATTGAAAACTAAAGAGATGCTCATTGATTTTAGGAGGAATACTCATATGCACAAAGCTACATTAATCACAGGTCAGACCGTTGAGCGTGTGCAATCCTATAAATACCTATAAAATACCTATAAATTACTTGATGAAAAATAAACTTTGAAGCTAATTGTGCAGCTGTGTGTAAAAAAGTCACCAGCGCTTGTATTGCTTAAGGAAGCTATCACACTTTCATATTGACCGAACGTTAATGATTATGTTCTATCATGCTTTTATTGAATCAGTCTTGTCTTTCTCTTTGGTCGCATGGTTTGGTCACATATCCTTAAAAGCTAGGAACTCTATAAACCAGATAATCAAATGGTCTAGTCGACTGGTTGGTGAGTCACAGGTGGATCTAGCATCCCTGTACACCAAACAGTTACAGCGAATAGCTACTTCTATTTTAAATGACGACTCTCACCCTTTTGCATAGTGAGGTTTTTAGTCCCAAGATGTAAGACAAAGCGGTATAAAAATAGCTTTGTTCCCGCTGCCTTAACTGTGTTAAATAAACTGTAGGATGGTGGATTTTAAGTATGTCGCTTGTTTTAGGTAGCATGTGAATGTATGTTGTATATGTTATTGAAATTGTGTGTCAAGATGGATGTTAATGTCTCTCTGTTTTACTGCAAAACAAATTTACCTTCGGGTATGAATAAAGTAACCTAACCTCACACTACATATCTATGATTGTACCACAATGTAAAATAAAAACAGACTTAATAAAACCCATGTAATATATATTTATATTAAAACAGAAACACAGAAACTTCAGTCTCATGCTGTAAATAGAAGTCACGCCCTTGTATCCTTTCTGCTGTCGTCCTTCTGCTTTCTCTGTTTCTCATCATGGCCACTCCCCCACACTCATCTCTCCCTGTCATCCGCCTTGGCTCGTCCTATCTATCGTAATCTATCTTTTCTACCTCCCTTTTCTCCCCACAGCGAGATCATCTGTTAACATCTGTTGTCTATGCAGACCGTGGGGTCGTGGGAAACCTCGAGATGTTTTTGGACTGTAGATGTACACACACACACACCTGTGCATGCTCGAGTTCACATGCAAACACATACATAAAGACAAACACACACAATTGAATATAAATACTATCTTGTTTGATCAGTATGAATGCAGGTATTGTGGCTGTAATGTTTGTTGATTTGCTGCTGGGACTTTAAGACTTGTGAAATGAGAAACAGGACTTTATGTGTTCTTCTTTCAAATTTTTGTGCTCCATTTTTTCAATAACAGCCTTGTTGCAAAGCCACCATCCCATTGCGACACATTCACAAAACTGCCAGGATCACACTGAAATGATCACGGACAATAATCCCTCCCTTTCTTCGCTGTGACTGTTTTATGCAAATCAGAAATAAGCCATTTATACAGAACTAAACAACTCTCCTCTATGTTTCCTTTTCTCTCTTCACACAGGTGTCTCTTGAAATTGTTGAAACTCATTGTTGAAGTTGTTTGTATCTCAGCATTTCTCATATTATTGCCTCCTTAAGACGAATCGCTTCACTGCTCTCCTCACATTTATAAATTGTTTTGATTAAAAGCATCTGTTAAATTTATATGTGTTCTTCAAATGCATTTTCACGGTACAAGTTGTTTTTTCCTGATTCGACACCGTTGAATAAGAAGCTCACCTTGCAGATGTCTGCTCCTGTAATGGTCCTTCGCTTTTTTGGGATGAGCTCTGGCATTTCCATCACATTTCGGTTGTTCGTATCTACAAGCAGAGAGAAGACGAAGCATTTTCTTTTTATTTCACTCACAAGTCAACAAGGTAAAATTGTCTACCAATAGTGAGAAAAAATCTTTGGAATGAAGCTAAGCAAATATGGGTTTTAGGGTGGACAACTTCGTCTATAGTTAACATTATACATCTTTATGGTTCGGCAGACACTTTTATCCCAAGCTCAGCTCATTACAATGCCTTCAATCTATTGAGAGTATTTACAATATTTCTGATCTGTTAAATAAGGTCATTGTGCGAGTAATCTCAAAATGGGTAAATAAAAGCCAATTATTTGGAATGGTTGATATGTGACCCAGTCCATGAAAAACAGGCTAAAGTATAAAAATCTAGGCTTAAAAAAATCTAATTCTGAAATAATGACCAGTGATTGAAATTTCAACCAGTAATTTCACTATGGTTTTAATTTTTGACAAGGCTTTACTCAGTCAATATTAAAGATATTAAGGTTCTATTGTCTTTACATTATGTAGGACGGTTTTATGTAGAAAATTGTAAATCACAAAAAATGACTTTAGCTGGGTTTTCACAGAGCCACTCTGAAACTTTGAGACGAGAAGACGCTCCTTTCCACCTCATGCATTCACACATGCAGTGATGGTAAAATGCAATCACAAGAAAAAATGTGGAAAGAGAGAGTGAAAGAGAGTTGGAAAATAAAAGCTTAGCACCCAAAGCAACATTCATGGCCCCGCTTTGAAAGTAAACACGCTCATTATGACCTGTCCTAGACCAGAGTAAAAGAGTGAGAGAGAGAGAGAGAGAGAGAGAGAGAGAGAGCGCGAGAGAGAGAGAGATGGGAAGGTAGTACTTCTAAGCATGCTCTAATGCGCTGTCTGGCAAACTGCCTGGCCCTTTGTTAACTCAATACTACATTCGGGGATGCTCAGCAATCCTCAGCAACGCTCCATAGCTCTCCTGTGACTCATTAACTGAACCCCTGCATACACCGGACTATCAGCAAACACGCAACGATGTTCTGTCAGCCTTGATCTCCAACAACTGTTGTAGGATCAGACCACCGATTTAACAAATGAAGCATTCTGCTTCGCACTACATTCAGTTTGACAGACCGCTGTCTTTTACTTGTGAGCAGAAATGTGGTCTTACTACCTCTCTGAACGACCTACATGTTAAAGGAGACTGTATCAGATAGGGCCAAGTATGGGCCCCTGAGGGACGCCAAAGCTCAATTTTGTACCCCACGGTAAGGTAAGGTGAATAATGGGGCCCCGGGTGTATATTAGATGTACTGGCACCTAACGTTTTAAAAGGCAAGTGGTGGGTTTCCCCTTTCAACACAGAAGAAGCGTTCAAGTTGGATTTTGGCAACTAAAAATGGAGGGATTAGTTTCTCCGGGGCGCCAGAAGTGTTTAAAATAACTTACAAAGCTAAGGTTAAGAGAAATGCTGCAATGAGATCTATTCATCCTGGCAGCAGTATACGAGTAAATTCAACTCAAATGGTTGGATTATGCCATAGCTCTGAAATGCACGAAAAGCATTCTCTCTCACCTTGTAGATGTTCCAGGTATGGGCCGGCCGGTGTCCACCAGAACACACCAGCAGTACCCAGTGGAAGGATGACACTGTACTGGCTTGTAAAGGCCTCCATGAGCACAATCCGGCACAAACACAGCATTATTTTTATGTTGTCTTGCCTCTTCCTGTGCCGTCAGCTTCTCCTGATCACATGAGGTCGCTGGGGTAAAATAAGCCAGAGAGAAACACAGAAAAAGACACAATATGAGCGTCAGTGTTCAGTGGATGAGTGATGTTTAACAGTTCACTGTGGAAAGAGGAGACAGAGCATCTGTGTTTACTCTGATTCAGATCATTTACCACAAGAAACTAATAACCTCACTACAGTCTCGGGTTTTAAATCGTATCATTTGATTTTACCTGGCAACCCGAAAGTGTTTTTTCCCCATTAAAGCGAAAGCAGACAGTGACCAAACGAACACATGCACTAAATTCCAAGTCAAAGAAATATAACATTTTTATTATATTTATATTATTATTTATTCAATTTTAAGGTTTGAATATATCTATACTATTTATACTATACTTTCATTATACTATACGTTTTAAAGGAGCAATGTTGGATTTTTAGGAGGATCTATAGACAGAAATGCAATATAATATACAAAACTATTTCTTCAGAGGTGTTTAAAGACCTTACGTAATGAGCCGTTATGTTTGTATTACCTTAGAATAAGCTGTTTATATCTACATACAGAGCAGGCCTGCATACATTGAATTCGCCATGTTGCGCCGCCATGTTTTATACAGTAGCCCTAAATGGACAATCATCTCTACAAAGCGCGTTTCCTCTTCCTCTCCTCGGGTTTGACTCGTTCGTTCACGAAGTGACAGCTTCGTAAGCAAAACCAATGCAGTCTGAGCCGGAAAGAGAATTGATTAGTTCACCTCTCGAGTCTTCGGGTTCGAGTCGTTCGTTCATCACGTGACAGCCCCCTAAGCTTTACCAAAGCAGTCTGAGCCGGAAAGAGAATTGATTAGTTCACCTCTCGAGTCTTCGGGTTCGAGTCGTTCGTTCTTTTGTCACAGGACCCATAGAATGTTGCGCAATGCGCATGCGACCCATCACTACTGTTAGCTCTGCCCTCAAACGTACTGTGCAATGCAAGCATGAAATGCTTAGCTTTATCATAGCTTAGTCCACGCAAATAATCATGCAAATGAATCAAATAAGCGAAGACGACACAAGTATATACAAGCAGCACACTGGTTCCGGATAAACAATGACGCTCAAAACTGCTCAGTTTCACGGCTAATATTACAACATCAACAACATATCTTGGTTCTAACAAACAGAAAAACCGATGTTACCCACATACTGATCCGAATCAAAGCAAACTCCTCGGGGGTGATTTTTAGACGATCTTTCTCTCCAACGTTTCTCTGCTGGAAAGTATCTCCACATAGATATCTGTGAGTATCACCACTAAAAGCAAAGTTGTACCGCGGGTCCTAACGCGTCTCTCCTGGAAAGTCTTTATAATATTAACGCGGGTCCTGACTTTTATCCTTCTTTTTATACTTAAAATCTACAGACCCTTAATTTTATGTAATAAATAAGACATCGCTCTTTCTACAGTCTTTCTAATGCCCGCATGATCTCATCCCTGCGTCAACACACGCTGTCTCAGCCGACGACATATTTTTGTACTGTGGCGGCCACCATCGTGTTTCGAAAGGGAGGGGTCAGCAGAGGACTGAGAGATTGGTTGCAATTCTCAAACTCACCGCTAGTGGCCTTTAAGTAACTATTTAAACTATGATTTAAAGGTCCAATTTTTGGAGGATCTATTGACAGAAATGCAATGTAATTTACATAACTATGTGTTCAGACAGAGGTGTATAAAGACCTTACACAATGAAGCGTTATGTTTTTATAACCTTAGAATGAGCTATTTCTATCTAGGCTACATAAACCGTGGGTCCCCAACAACAGTAGCCCTAAACGGACAAACGTTTTATAAATACATCATCTCCTTCAGCAAAGAAGGGAAAACGTGACGACATAGTGCTGTGTCAGCCACCGTAGTGCTTCAAAAGTAATGGGTGGAGTGAGCTGGTGGTTGCAATTTGCAACCTGTATGACTTTCTTTCTACAGCAGAACACAAAAGAAGGCATATTGAAGAATGTTGTTAACCGAACAGCGGCGGTACCCATTGACTTAACTGGTTTTGTGTCTATACAATAGAAGTGAATGGGTACCGTCGTTGTTCAGTTTTCTTACGTGTTTTGTGGAAGAAAGAAAGTCATACAGGTTTGATATGACGTGAGGATGAATAAATAATGACATCATTTTCATTTTTGGGTGAATTATCCCTTTAAATATATGCGAGGGAAAACCTGGAACCCATGAATGGACCGTATAGAGCACAAACCTCGAGCTGTGAGGTTCTGTGCATCAGGAACCCATCATAGGTGTGTGCTGTGCCACATTAAAGCTCTGCAGCAAAACTCTGAGCCGCCTTATATAATGCAAGCAAGATTACTATACCATACAAAAAAAGTGCTTTCTCAACCTCCCTTTTCTTGTTCTTCCTCTGTGACACTCCTGCGATTCTATGGTATTCTTTTAAGAACCTTATATTTGGTTTGTTGTCTGTCTGTCTCTGAGCGGGTGATTTTCATCCTAAAGATGCCAAAGAATGCACATAATCAAAACCATCAGTTTTCAATGCACCGCTCTGACATTTTTATTGGGTTTAAATCAACAGAACTTTGCAATCGAGCTATTCACACAAACACAAAATGACTCTAATAAAGAATCATGTAAACTGTGTATGTCATCAGGATCACTGGATTGTGATGTGCAGTTTATCCCAGATGGGTTTTATCAACATCTCGGCTGATTTCTTCATCGGATCAACATGACAGACAATAGCTAAGCTGAATCTCTGAGCATCACTATCGTTTTTCATCTTTCTCGCTCAACCGTACCTTATCATGTGAAGTAAACACAACTGACAACTTTTTTATGCTACCAAGTGCTGAGAACTGACATTCAGTTTTGGAGCAGTCAAATCGGACGGCCAGTCTGCCAATCATCTATCGACGAATGTCTTAATTATATCTAACTGATTCGTTTCAGACGGATTTCGAAAGAAGCACTTGAAAGAGACATGGTAGTGAAATTAAATATGAAGTCTCCAGATGTCTAAAAAAACAACCTTTGAGCAATAACTTTTCGCTCAAAAGCCACTATCACATTCTTCTGATATGCTGTCAAAGTCTCCGTTCACTCAAGCCGTGAGTCAAACAGAGAAAATGTGCTGGAAATGGACCAAGATCAGACCTGACGACGAAGTCCAAGTTTGTTTTTATACGATACATGAGAACAGTTAACATGTTATGATTTTCTGTCTTCTCCAAAATACAGAAAGCGTCCCAGCTCAGATTATTCTTGTTAACGTTGTTGTGTTGAAAACTGGTAACAGATGTTTGTTGCTGACTCACATTGTGTTCTGGTCCTGTTTTGTCGGCTCCGAACCTGTTCTGTCCACAGTGTGGGGTACTGAGAGATGATATCTAAAACAAACACACGAGACACAAAATATGAACTCTGTTTTAAGCCTAGTGAGCTGTCTGCCTAGAGAGCATTCGAGGGCATCATAGATGTACACCTGACCTAAATGCTGTTCAGAACAGTCAGATGTCTTCTAAAATGTGTTGTTTGGTCTCAAATCTAAAGCAGAATTGCATGCTTCTGTCACAGTTGAAACAATCCCAGAATGCTTCGCAACAACCTCAAGTATTCGTCTACCCATACAAAAAGGTTCAAGTGTGCTATTAGTATACTTCTTAGCTTAAAATGAGAATGCAAAGTTTCAGTTGACAGGTAATCGCAGAAATATATTTATAATATAGATATATTTGTCAGTATATACATCAAGTATACTGACAGAAAAGTTTTTTTATGTCTTATACTTGTAGTCAATCTTTTGATCGAGATATACTTCAAATCTACAGTCAATGGTATTTTTCAAGTATAAAAAACTTCAAAACTTGAAGTGCAAAATAATATATCAATAATATGAAGTTCACTTAAAGAAAACTTACAAGCATACTTGCAGTATAAAAACTACTAAACTAGTAGTTTACTAAGAGTACACTTTCGTATTGTAAAAATGAGATACACTGTAAAACTTTGCTGTAGTTTTTGCAGCAGGTTTGCCAGTAACTTACTGTAGATTTAATTACAACTTAATATACTTTCCAATTAGTACTGTGTTCAATTACTTTAATCAAAACTAAAACACTTTGACGTTTGAGATTCAAAATGAGCAAAAAGAGACTATGGCATTAGCACAGCAACACTGCAAAAAATGACATTCTTCCTAAGCATTTTTCTCTTGTTTTCTGTAAAAATATTGAAAACTTCTTGTTATGTAAATGTATCGTAATTTAAGAAAAGTGACCCAAGATATTTGGTCTTGTTTTATGAAAGAAAAATATATAAACTAGGTAAGTTTATGCTTAAAACAAAATTGTACATTAAATCTACAGTAAGTTACTGGCAAACCTGCTGCGAAATTACAGCAAAGTTTTACAGTGTATATTCAGGACATAAACTATCAGTACTTCAAAACATGTAGTTGTGCACTTTAAGTTTACTACACCTAAAGTACACTTTCAAGTATACTTTAGTAAACTAAAAAGTGGGACAGTTTAGCCCAAAGTAGCATTGAATGGTACACTAGTGTACTATTAATATTGATATTAATATACTTACACAGAGTATCCTTAAAATATACTTGAATTAACCTTTATAGTATACTTATTTCTTGTAAGGGCATTGTCAGTTCAAAATAAACTTCAATTGTATTAAATGCAATTAATAAAACGGCTTATTTCACTGAATATTTGTGTGTACTATTAATTTGTTCATTATTAGGTGGCAAATGTTCTTTCATTTGTAAGTCACTTTGAATAAAAACGTCTGCTGAATGAATAAATGTGACACTCACCTTCCTCATCTGTGGACGGCTGGGGTTCCATTACGACAGTGACCGAATCATCTGCATTCAGAATGGAGAAGAATTGCGAAGAAACTACAATTACAAGAGTTAGCTAGACAGTCACACAACATCAGCTATAATGCATTTGCACATTGCCCGGCCGAGAGAAATTTAAGAACTAGAGAAAAATCATTAAAAGGTAAGAATTATGGAAGAAGAGAATAGAGGAGGAAAAGTGGTAATGAAAGGCACAGAAAGGGTCAAAAGGGGTTTAGTGGTTGTTTTTTACACGAAAACTGTTGAAACACTCATGTTTATAAAGACAAACAGCAGAGAGCTACACATACAGAATTCTGTAAACGCAAGAGCTCAGAAATCTGTGCAAAATATACTGGAGTGCTGCAAAATAAAACACTTTTTGTTTAGTTTTATGAAGAGATCAGGAAAACAGAGATGGGAGGACACACACACATACAAAGAGCAGTCGCAGGAATTTTAACGCTGAAAGTCGCAGGTGTGGTTAACCTCAGCAGAATCACCATTAACTCATCAAAGAGCAATGGAGAAACCGCACCTTTCACTCTTTTGGTGTTTGTTTCTTTCCTTTATAAAAATAAAACCTCTTTGAGCATCCTCGGGACACAGCAGCTGTTCAATACAACAAGAAAAAGTGAATCTAGAGATTAGGTGATCCATTCCGTCTTAAAATGGAAATGAGTTAGGGAAGATTTCATCTGGACAGAAGAGACATGACGTCTAGGTGAAGTGCTTCGTGCTCTCCGGGGCACTGAGACAAAACTGTGAAGCCCTTCGATTTCATTTAACGACTGTGAAAGGCCAAAGCTGTTATTATGGCGTCTCTCTGTTTAACGACTTGAACATACGACCATTTACTTTCAGCCCTGAAGCAACTCCGGCACTCTCAATTCACAAAATATTAGAATGGCAAGCCTCAACCCGTAGTGTAGACACATTGAAACAGGTCATTATACAAAACATTACTGTCCACCATAGACATACTGTGTATAAAAAACAACTGATAACTTAACAGCAGAAATTTACAATTGCATTACTTTATAATGTTAAAAAAAAGTATTATAGCTGCAGTTGATAATTGTTGAATTAAAAATTAATTCAACACTGGAAAAAACAACTAATAGGATTTACTTATTCTTTGTGTTATTTGCGCAAGGTTTTTTTTTTGTAAATTTTATTTATAAAACTGTGTGCAAAAACTTAACACAAAAAAGTAAGTAATATTATACTTAAAATATATAAAAAATTGTCACGATTCTGGAAACTTTTTTTTACAAAAACGAAAAAATCGTATTAGGCCGTGTTCATACTTGACTTCTTTTTTGAAGCGGCCAGCGTTTGTTTTACATTATAATCCTATGGAGTAAACCGTGTTTTCCAAAAAAGTCACAAGCGCTTTTTTAAAAGCCACTGCCGGCGTCTTTTTCTGCAGCTCCGAGCGCCTTTTTAAATTGAAAAAAGTTCAACTTTTCTGAAGAAAACGCCCTACGTCAACATCTTTTTTGACAGCTGACCAATGACAAGCGAGTAGCGAGACCTGTCGTTTCCGTAACAACATGCGAGGAAGGTCATTGGTCGAGCAGGATCCTTCTCTAAAAAATAAAATGGCGGCCGAAGCGCTGCTTTGAACATATTTTTATATGAATTAAAGATTAAAGAATTAAATTTTGTACCTTTAATAACTTTCGATTGCCTTTCTAGCGAGAAATTAGTAAGGTAGTTTTAAAATATGTGGTTGGTTATTGCAAAGACGGTCTTTGTTTATAATTCAAATAGACTTACTCTGCCTATATGAATCCTGTATGCTGAGCTGCCTTCAGGCACAAACGCTGACAGCTTTTCTTTTAACTAAAAAAGCGCTCTTGTCAACTTTTTCTTGTCAAAAAAGACGTCAAGTGTGTTCATGGCCTTAGTTGTTTTTTCAGTGGAAAATAATCATGAGTTGAACTGTCAGGTACGATTTTGCGAAAAATGTCAGACCGACATCATTTTACTTTACATGAACCCACAAAAAGATGTTAATGTTAAAAAGTAACCTTTTTGTAACTTGCAATTTCATGTTTTAAACGTTAAAATTTTTGCGTTTGAAATATTAGCATTGCGTTTTCTTTCTAGGCGACACTTTGAACTTTCACTACTTTAAGCACAAAGCTTATAATGTCAGATAGTAAAACTTTCAACCCTGTTACCTTTCTGAATGCTTAATTGTATCTTCATGTATTAAAATATGTTAATATTACCTGGGATTAATACAGAACAAAATTGAAACATTTAAACATAACTTAAAACTAGAAAACAGTAACGGTAAGGGCATTTACCTGCTTTTCCCGGCTCTTTTGGATTCCCCTTTCCGTTCTTGGAACCTTCAAATCAACAGGACAATCACACTTACTGCTAACATAGCAAACATACACCAAGAATCTGTATTCATTATTCATAAAGTTGTACATTCAGTTGTGCACGTCTCTGCCAACATATAAAACCCTAAATGTCTCCCGCAGATCAGAGCACGCCTGTCTTCCAGGAAGAGCTGATCATGTGCAAATTTTATTCTCGAAAAGTGACGTACGTTTTTAATTGTGTTTTAGGCCTCTACGAGGGAAAAGAATAATATGGGGTCTGCAGGGGGTAAAAACCATATGACACTATCTTGGAGTAAAAGAGATGTTTGGGCTCGAGTGTTTCGCCTGCCAAATACACGTTGGGTTTGTGATGCTCCTCCAGACCTAACTGATTAAGCTGTTGCATGTGCAATTACATCTAATTGGTCTTTTTCTAGTGATCTTGTGGTTCTGCACAGCCAAGCCAACAACGTCATGATTCAGAAAGCCATGGCCTGCAGTGATAGAGTCTGAATTTTTGTGTTTGTGAGTACTCGGGCAGTTTACTGACAGCCGACATGTGGCTTTGGTTATGTAGTATTGTTATGATGTAAGGTTTTTGTAGATTAGGATTAAGGCCGTTCTGGCAGTGCTTCTCAAAGCATGAGGCTAGTTCTTGAGTTTCATTCGGTTTGGTGCATTCAGATCTACTGAAATGATGACACACATGAGTTCTGACAACACAGCATTATCTCAATTTTAATAAATCAAGACATTTGTATTTTTATATATATTTCAATCTGGAAAACAACTGAAAATAAGAGGTTTAATCTTGGTCTCAGTTTGTTTTTCAAAGGGGAGATTTATACTCCGGCTCGCCCAAATCTGGCATTCTTCTGCCAAAACACAGTGTTCTGTCAAAGATCACTGCTTGATCACATTACTGATGATGTTTAAATCTCCTTTGCAAATAAAACAGATCACTTTAAACAGGCACACAATGAAACAGAGCCATAAACAAACACAGCAGAGGCAGAAGCGGGTGGTACCTTGACATTGAGGTTTCTTATTGGCTACTGCAGAGCCACTGATTGGTCGGCCACAGGGCGTTACACACCAGCAGTAACCAGTGTAGCTGTGACACTGGATCTGTTCAAAAACACAAACAATGATAGGAGAAAAATCCTTAATCATTTAATTTACCTAAAATCAACCTCTGACAACATCTGTTTGGCTGTCTGTCTGTCTTTCTGTCGACCTATATATCTATCTGTCTGATTTGTCAGTCTGATCTATCTCTCTGTCTGTCTGATTTGTCCCTTTGATCTAGCTGTCTGTCTGATATATCTATCTAGCTGTCTGTCTGATTCATCTATCTATCTTACTGTCTCTGTCTGATCAATCTGTCTGTCTGTCTGTCTGTCTGTCTGTCTGATCTATCTATCTATCTATCTGATTCATCTACAGTATCTATCTTACTGTCTGTCTGATCTATCTAGCTGATCCACGTATCTGTCTGATTTGTCTGTATGATCTGTCTGTCTGTCTGTCTGTCCGTCCGTCCGTCCGTCCGTCTGTCCGTCCGTCCGTCCGTCCGACTGTCTGTCTGTCTATCTGTGTTTCTGTTTGTCTCATCTATATATCTGTCTGATCTATCTAGCTGATCCATGCATCTGTCTGATTTGTCAGTCTGATCTATCTGTCTATCTATCTTACTGTCTGTCTGTCTGATCTATCTACAGTAGCTGATCCACGTATCTGTCTGATTTGTCTGTATGATCTGTCTGTCTGTCTGATCTATCCATCCATCCATCCATCCATCCATCCGTCCATCCAACTGTCTGTCTGTCTGTCTGTGTGTCTGTTTGTCTCATCTATATGTCTGTCTGATCTATCTAGCTGATCCATGCATCTGTCTGATTTGTCAGTCTGATCTATCTGTCTATCTATCTTACTGTCTGTCTGATCTATCTACAGTAGCTGATCCACGTATCTGTCTGATTTGTCTGTATGATCTGTCTGTCTGTCTGATCTAGCTATCCATCCATCCGTCCGTCCATCCATCCATCCATCCATCCGTCCAACTGTCTGTCTATGTGTCTGTTTGTCTCATCTATATGTCTGTCTGATCTATCTAGCTGATCCATGGATCTGTCTGATTTGTCAGTCTGATCTATCTGTCTATCTATCTTACTGTCTGTCTGTCTCATCTATCTGTATGTATGTATGTCTGTCTGTCTGTCTGATCTATCTAGCTGATCCATGCATCTGTCTGATTTGTCTGTCTGATCTATCTGTCTATCTATCTCACTGTCTATCTGTCTCATCTATCTGTCTCACTGTTTGTCTGTCTCATCTATCTGTCTGTCTGATCTATCTAGCTGATCCATGCATCTGTCTGATTTGTCTGTCTGATCTATCTGTCTTACTGTCTGTCTGTCTCATCTATCTGTCTGTCTGATCTATCTAGCTGATCCATGCATCTGTCTGATTTGTCTGTCTGATCTATCTGTCTATCTATCTTACTGTCTGTCTGTCTCATTTATCTGTCTGTCTGATCTATCTAGCTGATCCACGTATCTGTCTGATTTGTCTGTCTGTCTGTCTGTCTGATCTATCTAAATGATCTACCTATCTGTCTGGTTTGTCCATCTGATCTATCGGTCTCTCTGTCTGTCTGATCTATCTATCTGATATCTGTCTGATTTGTCTGTCTGCCTGATTTGTCCGTCTATCTATCTGTCTGTTGTAACTCTTACCTCACTGTAGGTTCCGTCAGGGTTGCAGACAGGTACAAACACCTGCGGGAAGACTTTCTTGGCTTGCTGTTCTGTGTACTTCTTCTCCACCACACACCTGGACGTATCTGGAGACACAGCACAGGTAAATCCGCAGGTCAGATGGTTTATAAGTTTATCTCATCATCTAGGTGGTGCTACGTAGCTGTCAGACGAGGTGAGCCGAGAAACAGTTGGAGCTCTTAAAATGTACTACACTTGATGATTAATTTATCCGCAACTTCTATCCTCAACCAGTTCCCTTCTATATATAACTCCAGTTTCCCATCATTCCACTTTATACGCAGTTACCATCCTGCTAACGTTGTCAGCATGATATAAAAAGCAGACCGTCCGCGGAGAGGACGCATTAAATTCAAACCGACAGGCAAATCTTTCCCTGACTGATGTGGCGTCGGTGTTTTCTTTTCTGGGGAAAGGAAAGAATGGTTATAGCGAAAGAAAATGAAGCAGGAAATAAAGTTTCTTCTTCAACGACCTCTCAAACACAGAACAATTCAAGATGCTTCACAAGTGCTGACGGCATGTGTCTGGGATCTGGACCAGACATCAATCCGCTCGCTCTTTCTCCTTCTGTATTGAACTGATGGCGTTCAGCAAAACGTATGTGTGTGTGTGTACATACTTGCGTGTATGTGTGTGTGTTGTGGTCATTACTACAGCTCGGCAGAGAAATTCACAGACTGAAGTCTCACCAGTCTTGGAAATGAATTTCAATGCAGACATATAGTCACTCTCTCCACTGGGCAAACCATTAAAACCGTCTCGTTTCGAGATGACATGCGAGCACCAACACAAACAAAACCAAGACGAATGATTAAGAGAGGAAAATAAAACAATAGCAGACAGTTAAAGTCACATTCAAGTGAAGTTTTGAAGTCACTAAACTTCCTTTAATCGTCCAATCATTCCTTTTTATCTTTTTGACAATTAGACTCTTTTGTGCCCCTTGTCCCCTCCGTCATTTTTGTCCTCACATCCTTTTAATCTCAATGTGAGAACGACACATTGTGCTGACTAGTAGAAAAAGAGAAGTGTTCCTGCCGAGCCCAAAACAATAAGAGGGTTTGTGAGCCGTTTGACCTTTGACCTCTTTGGGCACAGACAATATTTTGGCCCTCCCCTCACACAAATGAGCCCCAATCTCACACACATATGAATGCAGCGCTGCACATTTACATCGACACTGACTTTGATAAAAGATTATGAAAAGAAACATTTTGATTTCATGCGGTTTTGTAAATCCATGCTTGGGTGCGTTGGCTGACAATCTCTTTCATCCCCTCGAAGAATGACTTATCTCCGGATGGATTTAACCCCGTCTACCTCACACCCTGACCCTCACGGGGCATCAGCCCAACCAGCAACAGATCACACATGATTGGTGAACTCTGACCTTTGCACGGCCCTCGGCTGTCCTCCAGCTGAGGGTCGTGGCACTGTGCACGGAGAAACTCGCAGCGGGAAGTGAAGGTCCGGCCGTCGGATGCGCACAGCGGCTTACGATCAGCTCCGGAACAATCCATGATACATTCTTTATCCTGATCCACACGCAGAAACTACAGAGAGACAGAAACAAGAGAGAGAACGAGGAAAAGGGATTGTGGTGAGTTAAACTGTACAAGCAACAAGCTATACAAAACACACAAATATGGCATAAAATAGTATTTTAGATTTCACATATTATTGAATGAATTAAGAGCATAAACGTACAGTCCTAAATTTTAATTCCTATTCTTTTAGTTTTATATTTATGTTTTATACTGTACATGTCTCTTGGTAAAAATAAAGGTGCTTTAAAGGTTATTCACAGCGATGTCATAGAAGAACCATTTTTGCTTCCACAAAGAACCATTCAGTCAAAGGTTCTTTAAAGAACCTTTTTTCGCCACAAAGAACCTTTTGTGAAACAGAAAGGTTCTTCAGATGTCAAAGGTTCTTCATGGAACCAAAAGGTTCTTCTATGGCATCAAAGAACCTTTTGAAGCACATTTTACCCTGTATTCTGTGTATTATTTGGTATGTTCTTTTTCTTTTTTCATATTTTATTGCCTTTGTAATTTATGGGCAAAATAGGAATTGAACTGTAATAAAGTAGAGACGATTATTGAAGAATATTGAATCTGAAATAGTCCGATTTTCTGCACAGCTATTCATGGTACGACAGCACAAAATAAACGATGGTTTAATGAGAGTTCTGGTGTTTGCGTTCTGAAATAAATGCGATGAGAGAGAATAACTGGGAGCCACAAAAGAACAGAAAAAGAAAACATCAACACATCTTTCTATCGTGTTTCATAGAACAACAACCCGACTCTGTAATGAACACAAGAGAACCTTTAATGGAATCAATACGGATCCATTGAAAACAGATTGATGAAATTCCTTTCGATCCCCATCTCTAAACACACACCTCTTTTTTTAGTCCACCCTTAAAACTCACAACACGTTACATTCTCCGGCATTCCGTCGTTCACGGACTGATTAATCCAGAAACAAATACTCAAACACACACGCAAACAAAACCCAACACAGACGGTCAAATAACGCGGGCGCTCGCTGACCCCTCTGACACTCGCGTCCTATGCCAGGTCTTGTTTGTGAATGAGGGATCGTGTGTAAGTGACAGAGGTGCTGACGGCTTCTCGTGTAGCGCAGTTATCTGTCTGACGCCCTCACACCTGCACAGGTACGGCCGCAAACAAAACGCCGATTGAATACATGGGAAAGCGCTGTGTATTTTATTCTTTGTCCTCTGCAGGAACGTTCATCATCGCAAATATCAGCTCACAGGAAATGGACTTTCTTTGTGCTGGGGACATTACCTACGCAGGTGTGGCTTTAATGTTTGGGTTGGTTAGCATGGAAAAACTCAAGAGATCTATTGGCACAAGCCGGAGAATGCAAATCCGACTTTAAAAGGCCGCGATAGACGCATGCTCACCTGTGGCCAATAAATCAGCCGGCGGAAAACAGCGAATGAAAGCGGCGTTGAAAGGAAACAGATCCTTCATATCAAACGGATGGGTAGGAACATTAAGCACTCAAAAATTAGCACTGGATGACATGCTACAAATGACTTTGTGTGTGTGTGTCGGCGAGGGAGCTTTGCACCTGGAAGATGGTTTCAGAGGGGGTTTAAAGATCAGCCCTTTGCCCCTGGCGATGGGAGACAGAGGTGCTGTCATCTCTGATCGTAAATCTTCAGCTGGTGAATGCTGGGGAAGTGCATGTGTGTGTGAGGGAATAAGCTGCTTCGGGCACGTCGGATAAAGACCGTGAGTGTACAGCATGGACTGAACTAATCTTATTGTTTATTGAGTTTTGAGTCTTTTATTATTGCTGTCGTGTTTGTGCCCACAATAGAAATGAATCGCTCAAAAGTCTTTCATTTGAGAGTTGACGACACGTAATAGAGCGATAGGATCACATTTGTGATTTCTCTGGGTGAGTAGTTTATTCTAGGACAAATCTTTCATGATAAAACATAAAAAAAATCTCTGTGTTCACACACACAACCTTACTTTGAAAGTGGACTCAGATGTCTAGTTGTGAAAAGAAGGCAGTTTACTTTTGATTTATGCACACGGTTGTGTTAGAAACAAAAGAAACGTTGTTATTTCTGTGAGAACGCTCAAAACGTGTTGTCCTTAACTGAACGGATCTCTGTGTTATTCTGCGACAACACATTTTGTGCTTTTAACACAACTTGTGTTGTCACTTTCATTTATTTTACACAAAATAAACACAAAATGCGTAACGTAAAACAATGCGTTAATAATGAAAACATGCTTTATGAGAGTGTAGTAATGTTTGAAACGACTTTAATCAGAGAAAAAGATATAAATAGAAACGATTGCAGTTTGCATGTCTATGCATGTTTGGTTTGCATGGCCTGATCTCACACAAAAGTGACTGTTTTACGAAGCGGCTAATTCATATCGTACCTTGTGAATAAAAAAAGGAATATTAAAACAATAATAAAGCTCTATAGACCGTTTCAGCATCAATGACAAATGTTATGTGGCCCAAACTTAACATTTGGTCTAGAATCTGTAACTGTTGAGTAGTTTTATCTATGCAAAAAATATGAATATAAATGAATATGAATGTAATTAATTATCAAATAAATTGTTATAACCAAACACAGACCGGAAGTTAACTTCGGCCAGGTGCGTGCATGACAACGTCATACCCACTGCGAAGAGTGATAAACCTAAGAATGTACAAATTCATACAAATTATGAAAATAGATACCATTTTGTTGGTTTGCAATATACAGTCAAAGTTTTAGGTTGCTGCAGATAGCAGAGAGACGAGGCTTTGTTTCGTGGGTTAATTTTCACTTTTAAACTAATTTTAATATGATTCAACATTAATGATATAATATTAATATAACTTTAGGCATTATTGTACCCCATATTTCTTTCAATATTGTGCAGCTCTCTATTGCAGTGTAATAACTGCAGATGACCATACTGCCATTTCCATTTTATTTCAAGTAACGTAGAGTGAAATGTGTGACAAAAGGACAACGGTTCTCTTCATCACTGCCCACTTTTTAACTCAGACTACTTCTGAATGCATGAACATTAAGTCTCATGTTTGTGACTGACAGACTTCTGCTGTCTGAGATAACGGCTCAACACTGACCCCCCGCCGCCACCCCAAACTCTTATTCCCACCACAAAATCTCTTTCTTTCCATCTCTCTCTTTGTCTCCTCAAACACACAGTCTTTCTCTCTCTGTTCGCTCTCTTGCCTTCTCTTTGTGTCTCTCTTACACACAGGCACTTTCTTTCCCTTTCTATCGCCCTTTCGTTCCTGCAGCTGTGACCCTGTGGCCCTTCCGCTTCGTCATTCTCAGCTCTTCTGTCAGGGAGCTCGCAGGAGGCCCGACAGAGATGTCAGGAAACATATTCTGCCCGGAGCGCCGTCGACTGAACCACAATCGCCATTTCATGACGCCGGCCAAGGCCTGAACTCAGTCAAGCGATGGCCGAAGAGCTCTCGCGGCCAACGCGGTTCAATCGGGTCACAGCTGGTGTCCCAAACACGGACAAAACCAACAAGACCACCACAGAGGACTCATCACAGCCAAGACACATTTAGTGTGTCAACAGTACAGTCGGGATCGTCCCAAACTAGACCCCACGAACCCCCGAAGCAGCCAAATAATCACCAGCTAATTCAGAGGCGGCCAAACCAAGACACGTCTATTGAAAGATCGCCAGGGGAATCTCGAGCCACCCACGACAACTGTCTGGATACAGGATCAACAGCTGGTCACAAAAACACCACAACAGAAACCTTTCGACTTAAGTTCAGATACAACGTTTAAATGAATTTATAATGCTGGATTCAATGATCAACTTATAGATTACTTATTTATACTTTTCTTTATATACAGAAGTGGCCAAAAGTGCTTTAAATAAACCAATCAAATATAAGATGCATAATACAAAATGGAGAAAAAAAACTACACTTGGTTAAAGTATTTCTCTTTTTTTTGGACAAAATTACCTTTAGGCTAACCACAGTGTATCAGGTGTATGGGTTAAAGCAGTGGTTCTCAACAGGGGGGCCGTGGCCCACAAGGGGGCCCCAGCTGACTTTCAAGGGGGCCTCAAGATGACTTACATTTTTAAATTAGACAAAATAAGCATTGAAATACATTTACAAAAACTAATAAACAAGATATTTCTTATTATTTGGCCATTTTTCTGATGAATAAATGTTTTTCCAGTTAATGTCAAGCTCTAAAATATTTAATTGGGTAGGAATTTTGAGTTTTTGTTAGGGGGGCCTTTGAATATTGTTGAATACAATGGGGGGATCTTGGAGTCAAAAAGGTTGAGAACCCCTGGGTTAAAGCATATAAGACTATAATTTTATCAGTTATTAATATTTTGTTGATCTTTTCTTGTTTTTGAATACAGCAGCAATTCACCTGAGCCTTGACTCTATAAGTGAATGTTAAAAAAATATCAAACGTGACCTCCAAGAGATTTTAATGTCGCCATTCTCAACAACAAAAGAAAAAAACTGTAAAACAACATGCTTTTCATGGCATTTTACGCCAAACTTCTAAATTTGCAGTTTCTTCCTGTAATTTAACATTTTTTAACTGCATTTCCAAAATTTGTGAAAATCCTGTAAAATTATTGATTTTTAACAGCAAACCTCACCTACACAATGCCAGCGTCTTCTGGTCGTTCTTTGTTAAACTTGTTAAAAATGTTCTCCCATAGCATCAAAACTGCTGCAAAACTCTTTTCTGGGATCCATATAAAACACAAAAATATGAATTAAATATATATTTGATTATATATTCTAACCAGATTTGGAACTCAGCGTCTGTATGTGTATCATAGTAACATATCTCCTACACGACATCCATGACACTTCCACTAGTCATTCACATCTGCCAACACCCCCTCCTTCAAAGCAAAATCATTTCAGATAAAAGAGAAAGAAAAAGAAAAAGGCACCAAAAAGAAATGAAGCGAGACGGACAGAAAAAAATGACATATTATTTTCAAGGACCCACCAGCACACAAACTTCCAATCCTATTACCCCCTTTTGGCAGTGAAGCATTGTGGGATTGAAAGCAGCGATTCAGAGGCCAATCTCCAGCAGGGAGAGCATTGTGGCCGACAGAGGGCCACATGGGGGCCGAGGGGCCCCAAAAGGATGGGGGGGGCGCCCAACCACAGACCCGGAGAGGCCCCTCACACCTTGGCCGCAATGGGTCAATGGAGGCCCGGCCGAGAGCGAGAGAGAGGGCGAGGACGTGTGAAAGGGTCCCAACGGGGGCTTCCTGGGATTGGCTAGGCATCGTTAGTCTCCAGCGTGGTGAAAAGTGACAGCCTAGATTCAGTCTATTAACTCAATCAAAGAGAAAAGCCTGTAATTGCTGTGAAAAATGGAGGCGAGAAAAGGGAAAGCCCTGCTGGTAGTAGAACGTGAAGAAAAAAACGTTCCCGTGCAGGTGCACAGTTTTGCGTATGAATACAGGCACCATTTGAGCCGGAGCTGTTTTCAGAAGAAAATTTCAGGAGAGATGTGTGAAATATCACAAAAATGACAAACAAAATGCATCTGATTCTCCAATTTGCTTTCTTGAGAGTCACATCAGATTCACACAGAATTCTTCCTTTGACACCAAAAACAACTCTCTTACCAGCCTCGTCTTACCAATAGGAAACCTCTGAAAGGTTTTGGAGTCAAACTAAAAGCAAATGTGGAAAATGTGTAGAAATACAGAAGCATTTCTGCCGTGATGATTTTCAAAGGTACTTGGCACAGCCGAGTTACGAATCTCCTGTGTCCATGTGGCCTTATTGTTTCCTACACCCTACTTCCTTATTACTAAACCGCAGCTGAGCGGACCGACTCTCAAAATAACGAACTGATGTTGTTGGCGTGAATATGAAATCCACAGAGGTTTCTAATACAATTTCGGAATGTGCCACATCAATAAGCAATGTTTTTGGGGGACTGAGGAGGAAGTTTTCACTTTTTTGAACATATTTCGTACGTATATATCATTGTAAATACATTCATTACTGCACGTTTGCCAACAATCGGATTTTTAGAGCTCATATGCACCGAAGTAAAAACAACAGCCTGATGCTTTATCTGGAAGGTCTGAGGTACATCAAACTTCTGAACAGCGTCTTGCTGGTTTGACTAAACTTCGACAAAACTTTTTGTAAAACTTAAATAAAATGTGTTTCTCCGCATCATAAAGTACAAAAAATCTCATAATTCAGGTTAGGGTGAAGAAATATCATTAGCTTGGTAGGAAAACAACAGAAGTCTATGAGATGTCCTCACTTAAACAGACTTAAAGGAACACTTCACCCGAAAATGAAAACTCTGTCTTCATTTACTCACTCTCAAGTTCTGTATACAATCTGTATAAATGTCTTTGTTCTGTTGAACACAAAAGAAGATATTTTGAAGAATGTAGGAAAGTTCTGGGGCTCTTTTGACTACCGTTGTCATTTTTCCTACTGTGGCAGTCAATGGTGGCCAAGAACTGTTTGGTTACAAGCATTCTTCCAAATATCTTTCTCCGTGTTCATCAGAACAAAGACATTTATACAGTTTTGAAACAACTTGAGGGCGAGTAAATGAAGACCGGATTTTAATTTTTGGGTGAAGTGTCCCTTGAAGAAACTTTGACTAATTGGTTCTTCTATGGCATGTCTGTGAAGGACCTTTTGAAGCATTTTAATACATGAATGCCTGTAACTCAGTAAAGAGTCTATTATGTTATCACCGTAGAGGTCACAGGTTCAATCCACACGGAAACCTTTGGATAAAAGGGTCTACCAAATGCATAAATGTGATGCAAATGAATTGCACAAAATCTGACAAGATTTCCCATTTGAGGACATGTATGTTGTCCTCATTTGCAATTCATTTTTTTCAAATTGTACAAATACTAAAGTTTTAAATAAAACCCCAACATATGTATGGTATAGCTCAGAAAACGTGTGTGTGCGTGTGAATCTAGATGAGGGTCTGCAGTGCACAACTGCATCTCTGCCTCCCACATTCCGCTCAGCCAGGCCGTGTAAGAAGAGTGAGGTGGGACGACCTCCGACCCCCAGGTTAACTACCCACAGCCATTTGTTAACGTTTAATGTAAAGGCATCTTTTCTCAGCCTGTAAATAATGAGCAGAGGGGCGTCGGCCATAGCGTCTCTCCGTAAATCACGGCACTCCGAGTGTGACACCGTGCATTCCTTCCCATAATCCACTTCACCCGTGCTGGATTGATTTAGCCTTCAAATATTTTCGTACGGCACGGGATACACCCCGACCGAGCCCGTCGATGGACCAGTACAGGTGAATCACAGATCGCGGGACAGTTAGCATATTTAAACAGGGCTACAGTGAAACGAATTAGCATGTTTACTTTCTCTCTCGCTCTCTCAAATAACAGCATATCTTCTCTCTTCCGGCACGGGCTGATGCAGGTGCCCGGGAGACCTCTTCATCACAGGCCCTGATTCATGCCCGTGCCACATAGCTGCCATCCCAGAAGACCGAGCTGTAGCATATGCCAGCAGAGGAACATTGACAGCGACTGTATCTGTGCCGATGGTGCTAACAGCCTCCATCAGCACCACGCAGGGAATGCCAGGTGAAAACTCCAGAGCGAGCGCTGCTCGGTCTCAACACGGGGATTAAGAAAACAGCTCTTGGGGGATGACACATATAGACCTCAAATATTAAACGTGAAAACTGAAATCATGTGAGAAGCCTTCACAGATTCAAAGCACAATCCAAAGTTCTGTCCATTTTACATTCAGCAAAGGGTTACAGAACAAAACAACGAATCTTATTTGCGTAGCGTTGGTAAGGGCAAAGTGTGCACATCAACTGCAAGGCACCCATAGTTTAAAGAATTTCTGACAGGTACACAAATATTGAGTATTTACCAACATTTATGGATTAGAAAGTGGTCCGTTTCATGACTGAGTGTGCAAACCTTCAGGCGTTCAGTGTGGGTTGAGCTGGTTGCACATAAATGCCTGGGCTTCGTAGTCCGTCAAAGCCGCTCTGTGTCCGAACCCATGCGTCTCTCTACCAACCGTGTCCCACAGGGGACGAGCTTATACACTCTCTCTCTCACTCAGTTAATGGGGAGCGGCTTCCCGCAATCAACAGCTCTAACCCTGTGTACACAGGCTGGCATCCATGAAGAAACCAGCGAGAAAACCTCAAGCTGTTCATACGGCGCAGCGGGCAGAGCCAAGTCCCCGTATAACGGGTGAAGCATGAGGTTGGAGTGCACCTGTAGCTTTGTGCGTGTTTGCTATCATTCGAAAGAGACCATGTGGATCTCTGGTTACCCTCCTAAAGAATTTTGAGTCAGTGAGTACACAAACATCTCCACTGCAAACAGGATTACCGTGATTACTCGTCTCATCTTACACTAGCGTCTGAGCACAAATACTTGAGCAAATATCAACCTGATAAATGCCCCACACACAAACTCTTCTGCTACCTTCTGTGAGATCGGGACAATGACCCTTGAGCTATAAAACAATGTTAAAATAAATGTACCTTGAATAAAGCCATCTTATGTAGGTTTGAAGAGAAAAAGCATGTCAACTTTTCATCACAATATCAGTGAGATCAGACCAGGATATAAAAATATAATAAATGTCTATTAGCCCTATTAGGGAGAACAATTACCAAAGAATAATAAGCCAACAATGTATAATGACTATAATAATTTCCACACACCATTACATTATAGCCTATAAATGCTTCACGGGTTTAATGGACATTCAAACCTCAAACTAATTTATACAGTATTTAAACGCACTGCAGTTATGATATTTTAAATAGAAAAATAAATCAATAATAGAGTAATAATAAAAAATGTGTCACGGTGACCCACCGTCAGCGCGGAGAGTTTGTGCGCGTTTCCTGCGTAAAGAGCGCACAGCAGCACCAGCAGGACGGAGACGCGCATCCTTACACCTCTCCAGACGCACAAAATCCACAAAAAACTTTCTTTAAAAGTGAAGATGAATTCCTTAAATCCCGTCCTTTCTCAGCTCGTGATAAAAATATAGCTTGATAGTGAATTTATGGACTCGGTACCGTGTTTTCCCGCGTGGTAATGTGTGCGTAATGAAGTGAAGCGCTCCGTTTTGTGTCTTTGCTCTGTCCTGTCCTGTCCTGTCCTCTCTCTCTCTCTCTCTCTCTCTCTCTCTCTCTCTCTCTCGCGTTCTCTCTCTCTCTCTCTCTCTGTATGTGCGTAGGTCTTATCTGACGCCCGTTTTGTAGTCGGGAGGTGAGTTTGGGAGGAATCTCTTATAGATGCTGGTAGGTGAGGGAAAGGAAACTCTGTCGTCTTATCCGCCGTCTCTCTGTTCTTTTCATCAGCACACGTGAATCGCTCTCTGTTTGGGTGAGCTGTACTGGTTTAAGGAGAAGGCATGAACAAGGGGCTTCTTTTTGACAATTTCATCATGAATAGTGTGCTGTAACTTTCATTTAGAAAATGCACTGACTGCTCAAAAGTAAGGGAACACTTAAATCCATTATCAGATTTCTTAGGAGAAAAAAAACATTCAAGTTCAAAAATCTTCACTAGGCTATTATACATTGCAAAATGTATTGGAAACAAAATAATGTGACTATTTATGTGACCTTTATTTTAACTTGAATGTTTTGTTCGTATCTAATATGTGATTTAAGTATTTGGACGAACCCAATCTTGTATCCCAAATGGATATTTAAAACATCTCAGCACCAGATCTAAAAACGTTGTAATCTAACAATATTGAAATAACGTCGATGTATTCTGAGCTCTTGAGTTCTTTTTCGTAATTGAAAAATCATACAGAATCTATTTATAATTGTTTATTTAGATTTGTCTACAAATTAGTCCCAAATTAATCTTAAGACTTTAGAGAAAAGACATTTCTTGAAACATTTTCAGTCAAGTGTGCCTAGCTAGGCCTATTTGTCAAAATTGCATGACGTCACTGATCTAACGTACGTTAAGTCATATTGTTGAACATAATGTGATTGTTGATGTCATTAATTCGCGGTATTACGTGATCGCATGTGATTAAATGTCAGTAACCCAAATTGCCCATGACACCATCATCAGAAAAATCACCATCATAGCCTTCATCACTAACATTTCCCCTGGTATCTCACTGTGTTTTGAATTTCTTTAACCACTTTGGCTTGTTTGCACTAACGTGCCAAAGTGGCTTAAACTAATTCAAAACAAACACTTGGAAAACATGGAACAGCATTTCTCCTATTCTCTTCCAGCCAAATAAGCAAACAGATGGCAGCGGTTACCGAAACTCATAACAGACGTCATTCCAACGACGGCGGAGACAAAACTACACAACCTCACGTATTTATTTGCCGTTTATTCAAAGGGTATGAATTCATCTGCACTAGGTATTGAGTGGCTGGAACAATAGTCGTGTTGTAGACCACAACGCCAATATAGCAGACGAAATGTTTCATTGTAGAAGCCTATAAAACTCTTCACAAGCGAACTTGATGAAATACAGACTGCACACAATGTTACAGCAGCGGAAGATGTTAATGCTCAATTATAGGAACATCTGCGCCATCTGCTGGACAACTACGGTACTACAACTCGAAATTATAGCCACAGTCTGTCCGGGTAAATACATTTGTTTTTAAAAACACATTTCAACTCATAATGCATTATATAACCAAAATGATACGCACAGGATGAATTCGGGTAAATTGGACATTGAGATGACTGTCAAAAAGTGTCCCAGTTTGCCAAATTTGACCTTACATTTTCAGGACTCGTGGCAAACATGACATGACTAGATTTTTGTCCCCTTATACAGTGTGTGTTTTCATGTAGGGTTTCAGTAACATATAGAGAACAGTCTGTAATCCAACAGTTTTAGATGTAGTCCCTGGAGAAGTCGAACTGGCCTTTTTGTGCCTTTAAAGGGCACGACTGGATGAGGCGCCACAAGAAGGGCCGCTGCAGATAAAAAAGCATGTCGTTTTGTTGTTGGTTCCTTCGCAAAGTGGAGATCTCATTGGGAATTCTCGCAAGTGTTACCATTTCAAGGTTCTCTGTACTTAAGGGTGAGTAGGACAGCAGAGGGATGCCAACCTCCGATTGAAATAGGCCCTTGCGCTCATATGAACAAACAGCACTGCACCTTAGTTAGTAGATACTAATTTGTAATCCCAAACACTGATTGTGTGAACATTGTCAGTCATGATATCAGAAATCAGAATCAGAAAGAGCTTTATTGCCAAGTATGTTTGCACATACAAGGAATTTGTTTTGGTGACAGGAGCATCCAGAACACAGAAACAGCAACAACAGTACACAGAGACCATAACACAATAGAATACAGTACACAGATGATTTAAATAAGGGCCTATGGGTATAAAAAATTAAGAAATACAACACAATAAACTTAAGATAAAGATATAGAGAGTAAAGCTATGTGTGTATGTAAATATGTAGGCTACAAGTAAAAAATAAGAATAGACGATTGTATGTACAAGGTATGTGCTATATACATCAGAATTAAATGTAATTTACAGAAAAAGTTGTATAAAAAATAGATAGTGTATTATCTGGAGGATATAATTATTATTGCACAGAGTTATTAATTGCACGGTGGGTAAAAAACATGTAACTGTTCAAGAGGTAGATGGCCTGAGGGAAGAAGCTGTTTTGTGTCTGGTTGTTTTGGTGATCAGTGCTCAATATAATTGAAATATCATTTGTTATAATCAATCAATATAAAAAACGGGGACAAAACATTTTTGTCTTTTTTTCCGTTGAACATTATTATTAATGAGTTTTTGTACTATTGCAATTAATTACAATAGTATAATATTGTTTGCAGATCAAACTGACCATAACTGGCTTATAATAAAGTTTACCAAAACTATGGAAAAATAGTCCACCGTGAAAATAGTAAATAACCATGCAAATGATCAAAACAGTTAACACAAAATTGTATAACGCCACAAAAATATGACAAATACGAAAAAACAAATGACAAATAATACTGTAGTTACCATTTTTAACATTCTCTAATTGTATTTAATATTTTCATTTTTACAAACTGTATACAGTCATTACAACCAGTAATTAAAACTTTTAAAATAACTTTCTATGTTTGTGCTTTTGGAAATATACCTTTACATTAAGCTTTTTAACTTGCATTTTAGGCTCATTTTGAGCACATTTGTCCTTTCTGCTAATGTAATAGTTGTGTAATTGCTATTGCTTAGATCAATGTTTTTATTTGTTTATATCGCTGCGTACTGTCACCAACTATGTGTGTGAATCACTAGACCAGTGGTGGGAATTCTGTGTCGTGACGACGGAACTTAATGGTAAAGTTTAAAATTTCGTGCAAAACAATTCAGCTCCCTGGCCTGACCCTGTTATATAACAAATACAAACAGTTTTACTTTCATTTAACATGAGTAGTTAGTACTTTGAACCCGATTACGTTGATTCTAGTCTTTTGATATTTGATAATAACTTGATGACGCTTTCTCATGTCTCGTCGTACATTCGTCATCGCTAAGCGGCGCGCGACCAAGTAATTAGTGTAGCTTACAGCCCCCTCTGCTGGTGTAAATAATCACTACATAATTGCTCTGGTACTCCGCATGATATGTTGATCTGGCTTTTTCAGTGTTTTCTGGTTGTTTTGGACGTGCTGTAAAACGGAAACATTTCCGGGGACAGAACACCAAAAACCGGGACTGTCTTTGCTATAATGAAATTGACCAATATTGGCTAATATTTTCAGCCTGATACCAAAACAGACGTTCGACGTAAAAGCGTATTTTTAATAACGCCTCATCAAACAACAAAAACACGCTTGGGCTTTGTTCCGTAACGAAAAAGAAGGCTCGCCAGTCGCGACACTCCGCCACTAGCCCACAATGCCACACGCGCCCGGCGGCTGTCACCGGAAGTACGTAGCCTAGACTTCCTCTCTTACCCCGTGCGTGGTCTGCTGGTAGCAGCGAGGCTTATTAGCTGAAAAATAAACTAAAATAGAGGAATAAACTTATTGTCCTACCAGATGGAAGAAGAGGAGGTGAGTGTAAGTTACTATGGTTTTATTTAGACACGCGAGCGCTTGTGATAGAATAAAGCGTGTAGCGCATCCTGTTTTTTTATTACGTTAACTGACCAGTAGGATACTAACGATCTTTATCTTTGTGTTCTCGTGCTTTTATAATGTACATGCTATTAGATTAATTGTATTCTTTTTGTGTGTGCAGTATGACCCTTATACCCACCCAAGTGACTATGACTACCACACGGGTGAGTAATGGAACCGTACAGTGTGATGTATAACAACAGTCAGTGTATGGCAACAGTTATTCAGTCAAGCTGGCTATCTTGCTATATGAATGGACGGACAGGTTGTAAATGGGAAAAACATTAGTAAAACAAGACAATAAAACAAACAGCAGCTGTGTTATGTAGGCCTGTCATGAGTGATTTTGGGTTAATAGAGAACAATAGGCAATGTAATGAATAGTCAACGGGACCGCATTTAAAGGTCCAGTGTGTGATTTTTTTGGAGGATCTATTGACAGAAATGCAATATAATATAAATAACTATGTCTTCAGAGGTGTATAAAGAGCGTACACAATGAAGCGTTATGTTTTTATTACCTTAGAATAGTGGTTTTCAACCTTTTCATGGTCGCGCCCCCCTGTAAACCCATTTTAAGAACTCCCCCCCCCCCATACTGTGCATTGAGGATAGATAAGATAATATGTAAGATATATAAACTATATATAAAGAAGCAAAAAATACCTGTATGTGACAGATTGATCTTAAGAGATCAGATTATAAATGTAACAACCCTGCTGAAAAAAACAAAAGAAACCATCACAGAAATGAATGGTTTCATTAAAATACCATTGTGAACCATTAGCTTTTTGCATGATGTAGAGGTAATTGCTGCTGCTTCCTGAGTGGACGTTTGCCTACTTTGTAGATATTAAGCTTTTGTGCGCAGCCTAAAATTGCACTGTGCAGGACCTACAATGAGTCGACAATGAGCGCGGCCGCTCACGCATGCAGCTTCAGACGGAACATTGCCCTCCGACAATTTGCAATCGCGTTCCTCCGTGCATTCGCGATCGAGTTCCAAAGGTTGGGGTTTCAGGGAACCGTCACGCCCCACCTGCAGTACTGCGCCCCCCTGGTTGAGAACCACTGCCTTAGAATGAGCTATTTCTATCTACATACACAGCGGGTCCACTTGCATATAATTCGCCATGTTCTGTCAGCCGTCGTAGTGTTTCGAACGGGAGGGGTGAAATGAGCAGTTGGTTGCAATTCGCAACTTTGTCGCTAGATTTCACTGAGTGGACCTTTAAATAATAAAGCTATATTGTGACTTATGTAATATATAGACCACTAATAGCCAATGATGTGAGAATTGATTGTCTGTTCTACAGGTGACCCTAAAGCTGATCTGGCTTTTGAACGCCAGTATGAGCACCAGCAGACGTACCACGTGATCCCTGAGGTCATCAAGAACTTCCTGCAGTATTTTCATAAAACCATATCTGATCTGATCGACCAGAAGGTTTATGAGCTGCAATCCAACCGCGTGTCCAGCGAGAGCATCGAGCAGAAGATCTACGAGATCCAGGATGTTTATGAGAACAGGTGCAGATGCCTTTAATGATATGAGCAGTGAGCACCACCATATGGTTGAACATATCATTTGTATGCACATTTAACTAAGTCATCTTTGTTTCATTTTAGCTGGAACAAGCTTACAGAACGCTTTTTCAAGACGTCTCCATGGCCAGAGGCAGAAGCCATCGCTTCCCTGGTTGGAAATGGTGAGTGGAATGATCTGAGTGTTGCTGTATTGAGTCATCAGTACCTCTTAATTCAGCAATATATGCAAATTTGTCCTATCGTTTGATGGCAAAAATGTAGAAAAAAACTAACAATGAAGATGCATTTCTCTTATGCTATTTGATATTATTATATATACATTATAATAAAAATATTAATAATATAAAACAATGAAATGTGAACAGTTTGTTTCCTAAATTTATTTGTCAAATCCCCGTATACAAAGGCTTTTTATTTGTGGATCTGGAACTGTTATTTAATTATTATTTTTTGCTTATGCAGATGCCGTTTTCCTGATCCTCTATAAGGAGCTGTACTATAGACACATCTACGCCAAAGTCAGCGTGAGTGTTTTTGGGTTCTTCAAAATGTTGATATATGTCTAATTGTCTATCATAGATGACAGTTATTTGCAAATCTAAATATATCTTCCAAGATTACGTATCTGCTCTGATATGAAGAAATGACCGTCTTTCGTGCTTGTAAACAACGAGTTTTGTTTTCATGTGTAGGGAGGTCCAACTCTGGACCAGAGGTTTGAATCCTACTACAATTACTGCAACCTTTTCAACTATATCCTCAGTAAGTAAAGACATTGTTTGCATGTAACGACATCAAAATATTAGGACAATATTTGAAATATTCACAATGTAAATATGGTGGTCTAACTTGAGATTTGTTTTTTTTTCACAGATGCTGATGGACCAGCACCTTTGGAGCTTCCTAACCAGTGGCTGTGGGACATTATTGATGAGTTTATTTACCAGGTAAATAGAAAATAGTTTTAGGATGCCCTCACTGTTTGGGCAGTGTTCTTACATAGAAGTGGAAAGCTGTGTTTATCTCTCATTCTCCAATGAAACTGTCTCTTCCCATTTTGTAGTTCCAGTCATTTAGTCAGTATCGCTGCAAAACAGCCAAGAAATCTGACGAGGAGATTGAGTTCCTGAGGAACAATCCCAAGATCTGGAACGTTCACAGCGTGCTGAATGTTCTCCACTCTCTTGTGGATAAGAGCAACATCAACAAGCAGCTGGAGGTGTACACCAGCGGAGGTGAAGGACGACACTGACCTCTCACGCACTGCATCTTTGTCTGGGTTGTTTGTTTATCTAGTTGTCAGTGGTGACGGCTGTGTGTGGGTTTTTACTGTAGGTGACCCTGAGTCTGTCGCTGGGGAATACGGCCGTCACTCTTTATACAAGATGTTGGGTTATTTCAGTCTGGTGGGCTTGCTGAGGCTTCACTCTCTGTTGGGTGATTACTATCAGGCCATCAAGGTCTTGGAGAACATTGAACTCAACAAGAAGGTAATAAAAAGCTCTGGAATAATGGTTTTATGTTGAGAATTTATTTGCCCTAGTGCCATAGAAAACGGTGTCTGCTCTGTGTGTTTCAGAGCATGTACTCACGAGTGCCTGAGTGTCAGATCACCACCTACTACTACGTGGGTTTTGCGTATCTGATGATGAGACGCTATCAGGACGCCATCCGTGTCTTCGCCAACATCCTTCTCTACATCCAGAGGACCAAAAACATGTTCCAGAGATCCACCTACAAATATGAGATGGTCAGTGATTCATATGCTTGTTGCCATGTAAATGCCAAAAAGAACTAAGTCATGTTCAAGATCTAATTTTGGAAAGAAATATAGGGGCGGCAATGTTCTTTTGTGAAGTATGTTTTTAAAAGCAACTTAAATATCCTAATTTAACTAAGGCCTTGTCCTTACTTAAGCTACTTCCTGTCCGGGAAACCGCCCCATAGATATTACACCAAGTCTGTCTTGATATTTTGCACATAAAAAGTGCAAATGTTTAAATTCATGTCATCAAGTCTTGACTGTGGTGTCATTCTGATTTCTTGTGGTATTCAGATCAATAAACAGAACGAGCAGATGCACGGACTGCTGGCAATTGCTCTTACCATGTACCCCATGCGCATCGACGAGAGCATCCACACGCAACTCCGAGAGAAATACGGAGACAAGATGCTGCGCATGCAGAAAGGGTGAGAGCACATAAACTATACCTTCAAGTGACCATACGTGTAATTATAATTATATTATATAACATCTAGCATTATGGTTTACATTTCTCTTTCAGAGATCTTCAGGTGTTTGAAGAGTTGTTCAGTTTCGCCTGCCCCAAGTTCCTGTCCCCTGTAGTTCCAAACTATGACAACGTTCATCCAAACTACCACAAAGAGCCATTCCAGCAGCAGCTGAAGGTGTTTGCTGAAGAGGTTCAGCAGCAGGCGCAGCTCTCCACCATCCGCAGGTACAACACACCGTTTGTGTTTTGAGTTTTCATCGCCCTCCCAGCTGATTCTGTAAAGCCACCTTTCCCACATCACAGACGGCAAGAGCTAACATCTGTTTCTCTCTCAGCTTCCTGAAGCTCTACACCACCATGCCTGTGGCCAAGCTGGCCGGATTCCTGGACATGACGGAGCAAGAGTTCCGTATCCAGCTGCTGGTCTTTAAACACAAGATGAAGAACCTGGTGTGGACCAGCGGCATCTCTGCTCTGGATGGAGAGTTTCAGTCTGCCTCTGAGGTTGACTTCTATATCGACAAGGTGTGATTTCTCTCCAAATTAGAGCTAAGAAAATGTACACTTCGGTTTACGAGATTAAAAACGTATGCTCAAAATTGCATTCTTGTTCATCTTAAAACCTATCCCTATTAAAAATATTGAATGCTCTATAAATGTTTGTTACCTGTTTGTCGTTTAAATATATGCGCTTGTCACCACTTTCTCTTCCATCAGGATATGATCCATATCGCAGACACCAAGGTTGCCCGTCGTTATGGAGATTTCTTTATCCGACAGATCCACAAGTTTGAGGAGGTAAACACAATCTTACAATGTTTCAGATTAAGACTGGTAATCTAATTAAACATTTTATGAGATAAACACTATAGACACTAAACGGGTAATAAACAATGAAAAATGTGACTTTCATTCTTTATAGCTCAACCGGACTCTGAAGAAAATGCCTCTGACTGGAGCAGCCTCAGGTTCCAGCAGCGCTGCAGCACGTGCCACATAATAAACACCCCAGTCAGAAGCCGTCTTATTGGACTGTGATATTTCCTGAACTTCTCAACCAATCAGGAATCACCTCTGATACTGCTGAACCAATCAAAAGGCTATTTCGGAAGTATAGCGTCTCATTCAGCTTCAAGTTTTTTCTAAGTCATTAAACTTTGATGTGGCTAAAATTGGAGTTGCCTCAAATTATATTTTTTAATAGAACAAAAATAAATGTCATATGTAACCAAGTTATTGAAAGCAGTGGTAAAGATGCCACAAGATGGCAGAAGAACTTTGTATTTGTAGTGGCAGGAATCTGAGACAACAAAGCTAAAACATTGATTCTTGCAATATATGCTTTTGTATTACTACAACTAATTGCCACATTTAATGTTGTGACGACAGGAACAACGGTTATAGTCTTCATATCTCATGGGTGTCTGATGTTTTTAATTGTTGCAAGTTGTGTACACCTGCATTTTAAGTTCTGCCTTAGATCTTGGCTTTAACCACATAATACATGACATCAACATTTTGTTCGAGCTTTTCTTTTGAAACACAGTTCTCAGTGCAGACTGTCTGTGTTTCCTGTTTGTAAATGTTTGACGCACACTCTCTTTAATATCCTGAAAACATGCAGCAAAACATACAGGAATGTAGTCGCCATGACAACTGTGTGGTCAATATCTGATCTGATGACCTGAAGGCAAAACCATTTCATATTTCCTTTTATTTCAACATGATCCACAAAAAATGTCCATAGACAGCCTCAACTCTGGTGACCGGACAAAAATGACCACAAAAGAAAACCTTACAAAAAAGGGAAATATAAAAAACAATGCCATACTGACAACGTACTTGACAAATAAAATCATCTGGCATAAAATAAGTTTAAAAATAAATACACTTATATAACCATTTACACTCAACTGGGTTTGGTAGGTCAGCAGTTTTTTTTTTTCAAAAATATCTTTTGTATTCTTTCATTTTTTAAAATGTATATCAAAGAACGTAAAGAAAAATAAAGACATGGTATTTTTCCCCTCTCGGCTGGCAGTGTTCTGTCAATGGCCGGGCAGAACCGTAATAACTTTACTTTTTATTTATGACAGGCTGACTTTCTTCTTTTCCTTTTTTAAAGTTCAAATCGAGTCCAGACGACTGGTGATTTGAAGCTATAATACCCTTGTTTAGTTTCACTGCCGTTTATAAAAACACATAACACGAGGTCTCCCGGTTCAAGTAAAATGAAATGAGAGTTTTGGTTGCAGTCCATCAGACACAAACCTCTGGCCTCTGTACGTTCAGTGGACACAGTGTTTGGTCATTTCCTCATTGGTCCATGAAATAACTTTGTCCAAACATTATTTTCTGTCTTGAAAGTAGTCTCTGTTCAGACAGTTTTGGGGATGAGTTCTATCGAAGGTTTTTATTTTCTTTGAAAATGATTCTTTTTCTCCAAAAACTTCTGCTTTCTTTTCATCTGTGAAGGACTCCAGAAAAGAGCAGCTTGCTGTACAATCTGTTTTTACCTGTTGTCTTCATACGATATGAGCTTTTCACACTTCAATTAAGAATCATTTTTACCCTGGTTTAACATAGTTATGGGTTATTTTGTATCTTACCGTTCAAACTAAAGTTTTGTGAAACTATTATTTGTGCAATACACAAATATTGTGTATTTTGCGCATTCTCTCCAGAAACCTTTTAAGTCTCCAGAAATACACTTTAAAGCTGCAATCCAAACCTTTTTTGGGTAAAAAAAATCAGTTATTGAGAAAGTACATTAAGAAAAATTTGTGTTGTCTGGGATGATTTTGCATTAAATGTCAGTTTGACTAACTTCAGACTACATTGATATGTAAAGTAACCTGCAAAACAGAGATGGCGATAGAGAGGCAAAAGTTACAGATTGCATTAAGTAACGGTAAAAATAATCTAAACCTAACATAAAACTAAACAGCAGCGATTTAAAGTGCATAAACGTTTATTGAGTCGACTATTGTTTAGTTCTCGATTGAAGTCGCTGAATGAGTTAAACGTAGGTCAAAGTTTAACACCTTGAACCCTTGGCACAGGATTAAAAGTAGTGCTGTTTGACCCAGGGTTAAAAAAGATGCTGACCCAGGGTTTAAAAAGATGTTAACCCAGAGTTAATCACAGTGTGAAAAGCCCTAGAGATAAACTCTTAAAACAGTTCAAACTGTTCATCATTCTTCATCCTAAACTCCCTGGTGCCCCTTCAAATATTAAAAACGAACTAAATAAAAACTAGAGTCAATGTTCGGCCTTCCACTGGTCTGAGAGCGCATTCATTTCTTCTGTTTTGCAGGGTGTGTGGTTGAGAGTCTCTTAAAACAGCTCTGACAAAATCCTCCGAGGTCTTCGGACCCCTCGATTTGGGTAATTCTAATCCACGCACACCCTCCTCACGCCTGGCCCGTCCAAACCCGACCTCCGCACCGCAGGGACGTGCTCGCGGTGAAGAACGCAGAGCCAGGAGCGGCGTGCACGCTGTTCTCAGACCAGTGAGGCCTCGGCTAGTCATAACTCCGTGATCTCTAACGGACTCCCGGAGAGAGTGTCGCTGCCCTTGTTCTTGTGTAAAGGCGTCGATTTTGCGGATTCTGTTCGGGCGTTCCGCTCCGCGTACAGTCCGCCATCCGCGTGCAACGCTTCGAGAGAGCGCGCCAGTGCACGCTGGTCATCTTCAGGCAGGCTGTTGAGGTCAGAGGTCAAGAGCGTGCCCGTGCTGCCGTGGACCGCGTGCACGCCGTCGGGACCCCTTAGCTCGATCGGGAGCTTGTGCTTGAAGCGAAGGGTCCCTCGACCGACGCGCTCATCATCTTCATCGTCCATGTCGCTCTGGATCAGCTGAGAGAGGAGAACATGGGGGTGAGGGAATGAAGAAAGTGATGATGAACGAATGCATAGATGTGGTGAGGAAGAAGAGGAGAAATAAAGATCAACAACACAAACTATGGAGCGTTTCACTGCACACAGCGAGAGAGAATTGCGGCACATCTGTGAAGAAATCAAGCGAGAGAAATTGAGCCCGTGTAGGAAACATCAGCAGGGTCACGTGACTACTGATATGACAGGGTCAGCCAGCGGTGAGGTAAAGGGGTGTAGAAGATGAGCAAACACAGCACCCTGTTACATCGCCCACCTCTGTGACTGATGATTGGTCACCCTGGCTGGTTGACTTGGTGACCAGACGAGCGGCGAACAGCTTTTTGAGCCTCAGGTAGTCATCCAGAACCACATTGAGCAGCGAGCCCTGATTGGATGGCAGGATTGGTCATGTGACGTCTTTCAGTACAAACATGATCTCGCTTTCCCAAACTCACATTAGGTCTTATTTTAAACATAATAATGAAATTAAAATAAATAAAATCACAAATAAAAAACTCACTCAGCAGAACAATTTTTTTTATAATAAATGAGACGCGTCTCATCTTTGTATTGGTTGATCCTATTTATTCATTGTTTGCTTTAAAACATTATAATATTATATATTTTCATCATTTTTTTATTGAATTACCTATTTCTCGTTTGCTATCAAAGATTTTAAGTTTGTTTTCAAAGGGCTGTTCAACGATTTATCTGTGAACTGTGCATATTATTTTGCACTTATAAACAACACATACATATATACAGTATATTAAAGGAAAAAAGGAATAAATGTTTACATGTAATCTAAATTATATATGAATATTAATATACACATGCAAATATTTCCTAAATATATACATGTACTATATACATTATATGTTTATAAATACAAAATAAATATGCACAGGGCATGGACAATATATTACGTAAACGCAAACTATTCATCTGGATGAGATTCATCGTTAAACAGCCCTAGTTTCTTGTTTCTTGAGATGTTCATGCAGTGAATGAATGTGCTCACCTTGATGGGCCCCTCTCTCATGATCTGTCCCAGTTTGGCGATGTTGTCGTACTCTTGAATAGCAGCTCTTAGATATCGGTCGTCTTCTGGTTTGGAAGCCTGAGGCTCACGGCCAAATGTACCCTACATACAGGTAAGATATCTGGTTAGAGCTCTAGAAATCTGGATGATGTCACTTGTGTATTGTACGAGTGTATTACATGTGTGCGAGCTGGACTGTTCCACAGGTCTGTGATGTCGCTCAGATCTTCAGGCAGATCGTCCTCATGTTCCGCCTGTGCAGCTAACTCCAGATTCCTGCAGAATGGATCCAGCCACACCGGATTCGCTCTACAAACACACACACACACACACACACACACACACACACACACAGCAAAAAAATGAAATTGTGTGATAGATCGTACCATTGGGCCTTATTATACTACTAGACAATAACCAACACTGGTAAGATTTTTTTATCGACCACTTCACAAGATTTAAACACTGGTCCAGAAGCGCTTATGGTTTCAGTTTTTTATTGATTTACTATTAAATTAAGAGACCATTTTAAGTTGTTTTATTAAATCAGCATTTCTAGATGTGTCATGGTCATTCCAGTCCGGTGTCTGTTGAATTTCAACAAAATCAAACATCAGGAGTGACAAAGTCATCCAACAGCAATGTGAAAGTCTGACAGCATGACAAGACGCATGAAAACTGTGATAAACATCAGGATTATAACATAAAATATTTTTTGGAACTTTTAACTTTATTTTGTGCTGTTAATTTAATAAATATATAATACATGCAAATAGAAACAATCTTTTCATTTGAAATTTGAGAAAAATATTGTTCGTAATTCACAGATTTAAACAAAAATGATCGTTACCACATATCTATAAATAGTAAATTCAAAATAATTTTTAAATGAAAATAATTTATCTTATTTTTGTCAGCGTATAATTAAATCTTGAAGATATTTTTTTAACATTTTACATTATTTGACTGTAATATTCTGTTGGGTGTATTTTGTTCAAACGTTTGTGTATTGAAACAGGAAGTTCTTCTGAACCAGCGTTGATGACCTCATCCGAAGAGGTCTATAGGTAAAGTAACATAACTGGGGAAAAAATCAATGTAAGATAATGCATACTAACAATGTGTCCCAAGCAGGCACGACACGGCACAATAAAAATATCAATGACAAAATATTTTTGGTGAGTTGTCTAAAATAGAGGGTGGTACTGACAGCACCGGATCTTTTTATGATCTGACCCAGGTCATGTCCTGACCCATACCCCTTCCTCTCACTCCTGTTTTCCTGTCTACACTATAACATACAAAAGAGCTCGATATTAAAAGAAAGAAGCGGTCTTGTCGTGTCTGATACGTGAGTGTTAGCTGAGTATGTTAACTTAACATCAGAAACCGTTCTGGTGTGTGAGACACCTATCACAGGTTTCAACAGAAGGATGCTGGAGAACTGATGACGAAACACTGGCTTGCGAAACTTGTTTCACTTTTTTTTGTATTTGCGTTTTTGCGGCCTGGAGCGTGAACGTACGCAAACAGGCCAGTGCTTTAGAAAGTGATGTGAAACCCAAGCAAATGAGTGACTTCAGACAAAACACATCACAGACGTGCAAGTCAGACTTTGTGTTTAAGACAAAAATCACACTGTGACCGCAGTAGAACTAGAACTACATTTGCGTGTGTTGTGCGTGTCAGTTTTTGCCTCTCACCCTTCAAACGTGTACTTGTTAGTGTTGGGCATGTCCAGAATATCCATCAACCCATGATTTCCTGCAGAGAGAGTAAAAAATGACCCAACACGCTGCTACGGTAATGACACAAACACAAAGCCACGTTTGTCTAACTTCTCGGTTCACGTGAGGCTCGTCTGCATTTCCTGCTCTCAGGAACAAGACATTCTCCCCGGCTTACCTGTGGAGCCGGCAACAATCGCCTTTAACTTCCTCTTGTGCCTGCAAAATACACAAACATGCAAACAGATGCTTATCAAAGATTTAGGACATAAGTCCAAAAACAGCTTTTATTGAAGCCAAGCTGTCAAAATGCTTCACGTGAGATTTTGTTCGTATGAATTTTGACTTATAAAACTATATTACAAGTGGACCCTAAAATGTAGTTAATGACACATTTAACCAAGCTGTGAATTTCTCAAGAGAGTCCAAAACCCCAGGAAGTGACGAAGCGTCACAACAGAATGTGATAGGCTACTTCCTCAAAGATGTTATATTTTTATTTAGAAACTCAAAATGATAATGCGTCTAAATTCAGGTTAGTATATTAGGCACCCCCTCAACGGTTTATATCAAGTTTACAACAAATCCATCAGACAAACAGGGTGTATCAAAGCAGGCATCAGAACACTCACACTGTGCGGTAGTACCAGTTCATCAGGATAAACAACATGGCCGCTAGGAAGAGCAAAACTGCCAAGATGATAATAGCCATCTGAAAGAGACGAAGAGACTTGCAGCTTGTTTACACAACTGTATTTCTGATTTTATGAATACGTGTTGACAAGCGCACACACCTGTAATGTGGTGAGGTCATCAGGAGCACGTGCGGTCACGGCGGGCTGAACGTCAAGGATGTTGTAGTTTCTGAACAGATTCCTCAACTGCTCCTTATTCTCATCGATCATCTGAATCACTCTGACAATCAAAAGAATGAATCAACCAATGAAGTAAATCACATTTTGGATCAAATTAGGCTACCGATTGGTCCTTTACCTCTCCACATCCAGAATACGGTTGGTCTGCTTGTTGACCACATGAATCAAAACATCGGTTTGAGCGAAGTTCACTCTTCCTTTTTTATCAACATGAAACTGTGAAAGAAAACATTTAATTGACTCATAGTGATGTGAAACATGGTCGACACATCCGTATAAAAATAAGACAAGTAACATGAGTTTAAAAGAGCTTTGGCAACTCATAAATCATTTCGATGCGAACGTTTACAGAGGAATACGTTTCTGAGAGAAAATATTTTTTAATTCACGTTTAATGAATAAAATCACAGTTTTAATTCACTGTGTTGGTCCTTATACATTTATGCATTCAGCAGGTGCTTTTATCCAAAGTGATATACAAAATGTGGGAAAAAAATACAATTCGTCCCTTTAATTTTGGAAATACTTTTCTAAGCGAATGAAACTGGCGATGCTTTAATGCTGTTCTGGCTAAAGCCTCTCGTCCGATCAGATTTAAGGACCTTATCTAACTGTAGTATAATGATGATTTAACCACACAAGTTCACCTGCACATCATCAGTGTTGACTATGGCTCCTGTGATGTTTGACAGCAGGTTTATAAACTCCTCCTGGAAGAGCCGGACCCGCTCTGGTATCTCATTAATGACGATTTTCACCCGCTGGTCGTCTCTCAGGATGTAAATGCCCACCAGAGCCACATCGCTGTGCCCGGCCAGATCTCTAGCCAACACCTCCACAATGAAATACCCCAGATCATATGCCATGAACAGATCGAACGTCCGGATAATCCCATCAGTTTCTCCTGAAGAATGAAGAAAAGAAAAAAATCGGACATTTTCTTTATACTGCAAAATAGTTTGGCTCATACAGGGCATTACTATAAGGCTGCTAGGTTGTTTTGGGTGGTTGCTAGAGCGTTGCAATGTGGTTGCTGAAGGTTTTTGGGTGGTTGCTAGAGAGTTGCTACGTGGTTGCTAAAGTGTTTTGGGTGGTTACCAAAGCGTTGCTACGAGGTTGAAGAATGTTTTGGTGTTTTTGGTGGTTGCTTAAGTGTTTTGAGTGGTTGCCAAAGCATTGCTACGAGGTTGAAGAATGTTTTGGTGTTTTTGGTGGTTGCTTAAGTGTTTTGGGTGGTTACCAAAGCGTTGCTATGAGGTTGAAGAATGTTTTGGTGTTTTTGGTGGTTGCTTAAGTGTTTTGAGTGGTTGCCAAAGCATTGCTACGTTGTTGCTGAGGTGTTTTGGGTGGTTTCCAGAGCATTGCTACAAGGTTGCCGAAGTGTTTTGAGTGGTGCCAGAGCTTCGCTAAGTGGTTGCTGAAGTGTTTTTGGGTGTTTGCAAGTGCATTGTTACATGGTTGCTGAAGTATTTTGGGTGGTTGCTAGGCGTTGCTGAAGTGTTTTGGGTGTTTGCCAGAGCGTTGCTACATGGTTGCAAGAGCGTTGCTGTGTAGTTACTGATCTGTTAAGTGGTTGCTAGAGCGTTGTTGTGTGGTTGTTCAGATGTTTTTGGTGAATGCCTTTGCTATGTGGTTTCTAGGGGGTAATGAATGGTGTGTTTTTCTACTGTTTCATCATCTGGCAGATCATAAAACCATAAGCCTCATTGAGAAGCAGCACACCACTTTTCAAAAAGACACATGAAATGGAGTAGTTATGAAAGCACTCAGTGTGTAGAGCTCACAGACCGATGATGAAGACGTTGCCCATGTCCTCAGAGTCATTGGACTGAAGTTTGATGTAGCGGATGGACAGAATGTGATACAGAACAAGACTGTTGTTGGCAATGTCATTGTCCACCGCCTGAACCCGGATCAGATCAGAGCCCACCTTCGCATCTGCAGCCACACCTGACAGAGAGAGAACAGCACAAAATAAGTTCAGGGAATTCCTTTTCATTCCCTTTCTTTTTCATTCATTCAGTTCCTTTTTATTAAATTCAGTGCACTGCGTGTCGTGTGCAGTTCAATTCAAACTCAAGAATTTAAAGAGACAGTTTAAAGACACACTGTGCTCTTACCTGCCGTGTACTCCAGTTTGGTGAATCTAGGAGACTGGTCATTGATGTCTTCCAGGAAGATTCTTACTTCCTGCAATGTGGGGTCACGGCTCGGGTCCAGAACTTGTGCCCGCTGTGACCTCTGACCTCTTGGAGGAGACCAGTTGCGGTTGCTAGAGGCTTTAACAATGATGGAATAAAGTGGGATTTCCTCCCGATCCAGATCTTTCTTGACCCGTAAAACGCCGGCCACACTCATGCCAAAGTTTCCTTCACTATCGCCCCCTAAAGAGCAAAACGGGAAGTGCGGTTAATGCAGCGTTCGCACGGTTTGGTTTATCAGAACTGTGAATTTCAGCATCTGCTGATGCAAATCTGATTGTGCAAACTGAGCAATTCGTTGCTAACTGTATGCAGAAATGTTCTATGAAGAAAGAGTCTTGACCTTCTGCCCTGTAGCTCAATAAAGAGGTTGATTGGGTTTTAGATATGTTGTATTCTTAAGAAAATTGGTCAAATTCATTCTAATGAGCCCCAAGCACATTTCACATGAACATAAACTCTTTTTCTACATTGGGTAAGCATGGTCTACAAGAGTACATTCACCTGCAATGAAATAGTAGACGATGGCATTAGATCCCTCGTCAGCATCAACCGCGCCGGTCACATTACCCACAACCGTCCCGGGAGACGAGTGTTCAGGGGCCGACAGGGACTGATATGGTAAACTTCCTCTCTAAGATGCATGAAATACAAACACAAGTGATGGGAAACTTTACTGGTTAAAACCATAACAGAAGAAGCTGTGATTGAACCATAAAAAACATTACCGGAGGTTTAAGGAAGACGGGTTCATTGTCGTCGATGTCAGACAGAGCCACCTGTAAAGGCTGCATGGTCTCATATGGAACCGGCTGTCCGAGATCATACGCCACCACGACCAGCTACACAGAGATACACAGTCACAAACCAAACCAAACCAATCGTCTACAAAACAAATCCCAACGTTACAACTTCTGACGCGAGAACTAAAACAAATCTAACCAAGAAAGAAAGAAAGAAAAACGGGGGTACTCACGCTGTACAGGGCTTGTTTCTCTCTGTCCAGTTTAACCGCAGTGGTGATCACTCCGGTCACAGCATCTATATGGAAGTTCTCCCAGTCTCTGTTTCCTGCTCCGGTCTGAAGAAAGCTGTACCGGACCTCTCCGTTCACTCCCTCATCCTCATCTGTGGCGAACACTTCATACACCACCAGTCCAGGAGGCTGTTCCTGAAACCATTCACACAATCACGTGAATCGTCTTGCACGCTCAGGTGGGTTGACATGTCTTTGGCGGGCAGGGGTAGAGTTTTCACTTTTCACGAAATTTACAAGCCAATGGAGACGTATTCTTGTAAATCCCATCCACACAAGATGTTTTCTTTAGAATTGTTAATCGCAAACGAATGTAAATCTCACGAGATAATAAGTACTTCATAAGGCGGCAATTTCATCTACAGTACGTTTAGACAATGCAAATCATGCAAAAATGCATGCAAGCATCTATCTAAGCTCGCCACTAAACACAATGCCACTCATTCGTCCGATTTTGTGTTACATTTTCGAAGTTTGGACAAATCTGCTAACTTGTGAAATCGTCACGAATTGCCGTGAGATTGTGTTGAAAAACCATTTAATAGTTTCAAGTCATTTTTTTCCCTCAATTTAGATTTCGTTTGATACGTTGTTAGCTTTGACCGCATCAATTATGACTTATAAAATTGAGGCTTTCGCCACAGCCATAGAGTTTTGCTTGTAATGCATTTAAGAGGAATTTAGCGTTGCTCAATCGAAGCACCTAAAATATAATCTGTTTTGACAGGGCTTCTGTTTTACACCCCTGACTCACTTATTTCATCACTTCTGCTCAAAAAGACCCAGAACAATGACATTGATGTCTAGTCCACCGTGCACCTAGATGTGATGACAACCCTTATAAAGTGCAACCACGCCGTGCATTTCTTAACAAACATTTCACACAGGACAAATAAAGTGAACAATCACCTCTAGTATGTGCATGATCGTGCCATTGGCCGGACGCACAAAAATGGGCCTGTTATCATTCACATCTATGACTGTAATCTGGAGACCGGTTGTGCCCCAAAGGGGGGGTCTGCCGTGATCCGTCGCCACCACGGTCAGATTAAACCTTTCGAAACTCTGCAGAAATCGCAGCGAACGCATCAGCCCGGTGTCAGGGTCCAGAGAAAACGCATCTATGATGAGAGAGAGAGAGGAAGTGACATCATAACAATTCATCGGGGGTTTGATTTTCAGGGAACGCGCCTATATTTCTAAAAAGTGCGCAATGTTAATCTAATATAATAACAATTAATCTTTGAAATGGCACCTATAGAGTCTTTTCTATAGATGTGTAATGTGTTATACCTGCTCCAGGACCCTGCAGGCTGTAGGTAAGTAACGCATTCTCGCCCTCATCCAGATCTGTGGCGGTTAGCGTGATCACTGATGTGCCAACCGGCTCATTCTCAAAAACACTCGTAGTGAAAACCCTCTCTGAGAAACGCGGACGAAAGTCATTTACATCCAGCACTGTCAACTGCACCTGAGAGAGAGAGAGACAGGGGTGGTAAAGATGGAGTAACACGAAAACCGGTTTACATTGTTGTGTTGTTTATCTGAGATCTGAGATCTGATTTACTTGGTGTGCAAATGCAAAACTGTTCACATGAAACTGAAACTTCCTGCGCACAAATGTAACCATGCAGAACAGCCAAGCAGGTTTCAAAATCAAAATCTGGTGGACAAATGGAGAACTTTTACAGGCGATTTCTTTCTGGACGACTTAATTTCTACATCATGCGGCCTGTGCACTGAAGACAGACTAGATGTCAAAGACATGATCTGGGATTTAAATGCTCTGCTTGTTTTGCTTTTAAACTTCCCACTTCCTCATTATATCAGAATAACAGAGGAAGTGTGAACTGAACGCTCGATCAGCTCACACTCTCCGCGGCTTGTGAAACTTCATTTGCACAGCTGATGTTTTCTTCATATCCTCCTTCGACAGGAACAGGAAGTGAAGCGAGTCTGTGCCAGAAACCTCTCTTGTTTAAATCATTTTCTCTGAGTTTGCTTTTGCCTAATAAGACTGCTCACAAAATGCTAAATGCTAAAGTAAATATCGTTTTTCTGGTCTGTACCTGGACTGAGTTCTCTCGTCGGTTGTTGGGGCTGCCGCCAGGGTTGTCCCTGGCATACGCCGTAAGGGTGTAGCGGTCTTTGGTCTCTCTGTCCAATCGAGACAGGATGTAGATGTCACCCTGATAAGATAATACATTGGATCTTGTAAACATGTCAACACAAAGCGTTGCTTCACAGACATACAGAAATGCTTTTTGTGTTTTCACACTTGCATACCGTAGTGGGCGTGATGCCAAACTTGCCCTCTCCGTCCACCAATCCATATTCAATCACAGAGAACAGTCCGGAATCTGCATCGGTCGCACTCACGCTCACAATAATGGTGCCGAGCGCAACATCTTCAAATAATGATTTCTGCACACCAACACACACACGCACACACACACACACACACTGGTATTAAGCAAACTATCCAAAAACCCTTTGAGCTTCACACCTCATATCCCATCCATCAGCCTTAAAACACTCAGAATAAAACAAAAAATAACAAAAAGTTAGACTCAATGATCTACCTTCTAAAAACAAGTGTGCTATTAATATACTTCTATGTCTACTTTGTATGTACTTCTCAGAAATGAAGCTCGAGTATACTTGAGCTTACTGACAAAAAGTATACTTTGAGCATATTTGTCCTATACTTGTACTCAGTATTACGATCAAATCCTGTATACTTCAAATCTAAGTACAGTTATACATTCCAAGTATAAGAATTAATACCTAAACAGGAACAAAGTAGTATAACAAATAGTGTATATAAATAACAAATAAAAGTATTATGTTACATTCACTTAAAGAAAACGTTGTATATTTGCATATATGTATATTTGCGTGTATATCTGGAAGATTGTCAAATCTCACCCCCCACTGACTCCTACACTATTTATGTTCCCTACTATGGCAATGAATGGTGGGTGAGATCTGACATTCTTCCAAATTTCTTCCTGAACAAATTTATACAGGTTTGGAACAATGTAAGGGTGAGTAAATAATGACAGAATTTTCATTTTTGGGAGAAGTATCCCTTTATTATACTTACTCCATAAAGCATACTTCAAGGGGTCATATGGCACGAACACGTGTTTTTCTGTGTCTTTGGTGTGTTATAAGTTGCCCATGCATGTATTAGACACGTAAAATTGCACGTAAAAATGAAAGTGTGGGAACAAAAGATGCATTCTATCTAAAAGCGAATGCTCACCCAGACCTGCCTGAAACGCCTCGTGTAACCACACCCCCACAAATCAACATAATTTGGTGGTCTGATTTGACTAAGACCGCCCAAATGTATACGCAAGTAAGGTGGGCGTACCTGTCAGTACAATTTTTTGCCTGATGTTCCAAATATGGTAAGAGGCGTTACATTTCCCTCACACGCTGGCAGTATTCGACCAATCACTACGCACTGGTTAACTGGCCAATCATAGCACACCTCGCTTTTCAGAGCCATGAGCTTTGTAAAAAATCTGCGCCCCATATGACCCCTTTAATATACTTGTTCACTTTAAGTTTATTTAAAGTATACATAATAAAAATGTACTTGAAGTACACATATTGTGTACTATGATGTACCTGATACAAAGGCTGTTGAAAGACAGGGTTGTTGTCATTGACGTCTACAATGCGCAGATAGACAGGAAGTTCAGCGAAGCGCGGAGGCGTGCCGTGATCCTGAGCACGAACCGTGAAGTTTAACCACTGCACCTGTTCATAGTCCACCGTCCGATTAGCCACAACTTTACCTGTGGATGTGAATCATGTTTGTACTGGATTGTGATTTTAAAAAACATTTAATCAGTGATTAACAACAGGGCCGGCTCTAGGCATGGGCAGGGGTGGGCTGAGCCCACCTAAATGTTCCTGCTTGCCCACCCAATGAAAATAAAAAAACAACACCAAAAATTGCAGTATTTTCTGTTGGCTGAAAGCAACGTCACTCTTCGCTCACAGAGCGGCTTTAGTTTGTAACAGAAATAAATCTGTCTCCCTCCATCTCAAACACCCCAATTCATGCTGCAGGTGATAGCGAAACACTAGTAAACGTTTAGGTTAGGCGCGCTGCACGCTCACGGACCTCATAAACAACAGCAGATATGATGTAAAGTTCATTGTGCAGTGTAATCAGATTCATTCATTAAAACGGGAGTTTTTTGCGATATTAAACAGAATTCAGTGATCGTTCAGTGATGATGAATGTTCTAGCTCGCTTTCTTTATATATAGGCTTTTATTTAGGCCTATGTCCAGTTTACATAACTGCTTTATTAATGCGTAAAACATCAATAAAATCAAACACACACAATTACTATATAAAAGGCAATAATCAACAATAATTATTTTTGTTTTAATCTTGCAGTCTTCTGTAATGAATGTCTGTTTGTTATATTTATAACATCCTAAATCATTTAAATCCTGCATGTATTTTGGTCATATATTGCAGTGTTTGTTGAATTCCAACAAAAACAAACCTTAAGAGTGACAGTCAACAGCAATATGAAAGACTGAGAGCATGATAATAAACTCATTTAAAAAATCAGGGTTATTTCATAAAACATTTTTTTTACTTTCTCTAATACACGCACAAACATTAGTTTAGTAAAACTAAATATGAACTTTTTTTGCGATGTTTCAGATCTGATCATCGTTTATGCTGTTTTGACCTGTTTTTTTTCCAGTGAATTTTCTGCAAATAAATGCTAATAAAAACAACATTTTTATATGAAATTTGGGAGGAATGTTGTCAGAAGTTCACAGAAATAAACAAAAATGATCATTTTACCAATACACATTCTTATCAGAAAAAATGAAAATACTTTTGAAATGGTCTCTTGATTTTTTCTGCGGCTATATAATATAAATATACTGTATTTGTATTTGCGAGTGTAACCTGTAGATGGATCTTCAAGTCGTATGTAGTCTCCACGCGGCAGGTGTAGCAGCTGGTAGATGATCTGACCGTTCGGTCCTTTGTCCGGATCAACAGCCGTCACTGACAGCAACGTTGTACCCGGATGGGCACCTTCTAGAATGCTCTCAGAGAAGTTTGTCACCCCAAAGGGACGAAACCGAGGAGAGTTGTCATTGACATCCAGCACATTGATGGTCAGTTTGGCTGTGGAGAGAGAAAAATAAAAAATAAAGTAAATAGAAGAAATGAGAGAGAAAAGATGTGAGATGTGCAGACACAGGGACGTCTCTTACCGTTGGGGACACTGACGGACATGTCAATCACTTCACTGGCATTGTCATGAACTGAAACTATGATCTCAAAAGTGGCTACCAGCTCTCTGTTCAAGGGGTTTCGTACAAACACAGCACCTGGGAACCAAAAAAAATATTAATTTGAATACATATACTGTAATTAATGGGATTCTTACTCAACTCCATCACAACATTCAAGCTTGAATATTAAGAAAGCTTCATGCTTAAAACATGAAAAAAACTTGCTAAACAAGTTTAATATGATGTTTAATTATTAATAGTGGAAAAAAGACAAAATACTAATAACTACTTAGACAAAACATAAAATGCTCTCTTTGGAAAAAACGAAACGGAAGTGATATTGAACACACCCGTGTGAAAGTCAATTCCAAACGACTCCTGCAGTCCATCCACCGGTTTATTCCCATCATCCTTTGCTTCCACCGAGATGATGTAATACTCCAGGCGGGGTCGTAGGTCAGGGTCTTCAGCGGTCAGTGCGGCGACGACCTCTCCTGGTGGAGTCGACTCGTTCACGCTGATGGTCTGCACGGGACGAATGAACTGAGGACGAGAGTCATTCACATCGTCCAGTACGACAGACAGCGTCGCCGTGCCCGAGAGCGGGGGCGTGCCCCGGTCGGTCGCTATGACGACCAGGCGGTACGAGCTGCGCTCTTCTCGGTCCAGCGTAGCGTTGCCGACCAGAACGGCACCAGAAAGAGCGTCGACGATAAAGCGGTCCTGAGCACCGCTGTCTAAACGATACTGCAGCCAAGCGTTGGAGCCGGCATCAGCGTCGCTCGCTGAGAGCAGCGTCACCACCACACCTGAGAATGCGCAGCCACATTACAAACACATACAATTATGCACATATATGTACAAGATGAAAACCTAAAATTGTACAAGTACATTTTGTTCCGATTTTTGACATTATATGTTTTATTAGACAGTTCAAAACAAAAACCATGTAGTGAAATGTTTTGCCAGAAAATGTGTTTATTATTTCACTTGCCGGTTTGGCGGTCCACGACTACACACACTTTCACTCATTCATTAAAGTGACGACAACCAGCAAATCAGACCAAACTAGTTTGACGACCAGTTGATGTCATCACATTGAACAGTGTCTCTCTCACCGGTGGGGCTGTTCTCAGGCAGACGAACAGTAAAACTGGGTGGACTGAAGACGGGTGGGTTGTCGTTCTTGTCGAGGATGGTGATGGTGAGTGGAACGCTGCTGTTTAACGCCCCCACATCCTCCCCGAGCAGAAAGAGCTCCACCCGCGGTTCAGAGAAAGCCTCCCTGTCCAGCACAGCACCGCCACGCACTGACACCACGCCTGCGGGGGGAGAGAGACCAACTACTCAGTACAAAGTCAACCCATGCACATCTGTCTTTCGTTGTTCATAATGTCATAATGTATATTTATACTGTATATTTGATCATTTCTCTAGCTTATTTTATTCTTGTTTCTTGTCACGACTTGTTTTGGCCGTTTTGCCGATAAAGTTTACATTGAAAGAGCAAGTCTGAGAGAGAGAGAGTGAAACAAAGAGAAAGAAATGTAATTATCACTTCTAGTACTCACTTTTCTTTTGCTTATTTTACTTTGTGTTCTGCAGAAGTCACACAAGTTTGGAATGACATGAGGGGGAGTAAATGATGACGGAATTTTTATGACCCTTTAAACCTCTAATGACCACGAATGGACCCTGCATTAGTTGTTTCTGACCTGTGAGAGGATCTGCAGAGAAGAGATCAAGTCTGGCCCCCAGGAGACGATATCTCACAACTGCGTTCTCCCCAATGTCCCTGTCCTCTGCCAGAACAGGGCCGTTCAGAATCACCACAGTTGTGCCTGAGAGAGAGAGAGAGAGAGAGAGAGAAATGGTGGGTCCCATATAGTCTGAATGCCCTCACTCTTCAATATCAGCCTCTCTGTACATTAGCCATATTATTGTTCACCAAACAATAAGTGTAAAAAAATCTCTAAGAAAGACCAGTTTTTCACACCTCTTTCTCAAATATAGCAATCTCCACACAATCTTTTATTTCTGAGTCAGGATTTGGTTGTCAGTAAGAACTCAGTTAGAGAACAGAGACGGTGTTGTTACCTGCGGGTGAGTTCTCGCTGATTTCCCCCCTGTAGCTGGGCTGACTGAATATGGGTCTGTTGTCGTTCACATCCAGGATGGTCACCACCAACAACTCTGAGTCCTAAGTTGAGAAGAGCTTTGGCATTTCAGTATTCATCCGACTTGGCCATTCATAGGGTCAGATATTAGTTACCCTGCGGGTGTTTTGGATGTTGTGCTGTTATGTGTTGTGATGTTATTTAGCCTGTGGTCAATTTGGGTATTGTGCTGTAATGATGTGTGGTGTTAGTTACCCGGCGAACAATTCGGGTGTTGTGCTGTCATGTTGTGTGGGTTTAGCTAGCCTGCTGGCGTTTTGGGTGTTGTGTTGTTATGTCATGATTTGGGTGTTGTGATGGTCTGTTGTGTGGTGTTATATAACCTGTAGGCGATGCCGGTGTTGTGTGGTTATGTTGTGTGATGTTTGTTACCCTGCAGGCATTTTGGATGTTGTGATGTTATGTTTTGTGGTGTTAGTTACCCAGCGAGCGATTCGGGTGTTGTGCTGTTATGCTGTGTGGTATTAGTTACCCTTTGGGGGATTTGGGTGTTGTGTTGTGTTAGTTACCCTGTGGGTGATTCGGGTGTTGTCTGGTTTTATTTACCCTGTGGGCGATTCAGGTGTTGTGTGGTGTTAGTTACCCTGTGAGCAATGCGGGTGTGGTGTTGTTATGCTGTGTGGTGTTAGTTACCCACCGAGAGATTCAGGTGTTGTGCTGTTATGCTGTGTGGTATTAGTTACCCTGTGGGCGATTTCGGTGTTGTGTTAGTTGCCTTGTGGCCGATTCGGGTGTTGTGTAGTGTTAGTTACCCTGTGGGCGATGCGGTTGTGGTGTTGTTATGCTGTGTGGTGTTAGTTACCCTGTGCGCGATGCTTGTGTGGTGTTGTTATGCTGTGTGGTGTTAGTTACCCTGTGAGCGATTTGGGTGTTGTGTAAGTTACCCTGTGGGCGATTCGGGTGTTGTCTGGTTTTACTTACCCTGTGGGCGATTCGGTTGTTGTGTGGTGTTGTTATGCTATGCAGTGTTAGTTACCCAGCGAGCGATGCGGTTGTGGTGTTGTTATGCTGTGTGGTGTTAGTTACCCTGTGGGCGATTTGGGTGTTGTGTAAGTTACCCTGTGGGCGATTCGGGTGTTGTCTGGTTTTACTTACCCTGTGGGCGATTCGGTTGTTGTGTTGTGCTGTTATGCTGTGTGGTGTTAGTTACCCAAAGAGCGATTTGGGATTTCTGCTGTGTGGTGTTACTTACCCCGTGAGCGTTTCGGGTGTTGTGCTGTTATGCTGTGTTGTGTTGTTTAACCTGTGGGCGATTCAGGTGTTGTGCTGTTATGTTGCGCGGTGTTATATACCCTGTGGTCATTTTGGGTGTTGTGTGGTGTTAGTTACCCGGCGGGCGATGCGGGGGTTGTCTGGGTTGTCCTTGACGGTGATGGTGAGCCGATATTCAGCCACTCTCTCTCTGTCCAGTGGCCTGTTCACCTGAACCACACCTGACTGAAGACAGATGCACGTCAGTCAAAACTACTACATCACTTGAAAAGTTTCAGTTTCGTCCCTTGACACCCCCTCACCGTCTCATTAATGTAGAACGCTCCATCAGTGTTGCCAGCAGTGATGTTGTACGTGAGCAGGGCGTTGCGGCCGCTGTCAGAGTCATACGCCCGCACCTGAGCGATGGAGGTGTGGACCGGCGCTCCCTCGCTCACGCTGGTGTTAAACGGTAAGTTGAGCAGGACCGGGTCATTGTCATTAATGTCCAGCACCTGCACGCCCACCACCACCTGATGTGCACGAACAATCGCATGAATTATGGGAAAAACAAACTCCAGTCTCAAGTGTGCGAATGATTGTGTGTGTGCATACTGTGGCGCTCTGTGCCGGCGTTCCGAGATCTTTAGCGGTAATAGTGATGTTGTAGTAGGAGATGGTTTCTCTGTCAAGTTCAACGTCTCTCCTCACTCTCAACTCTCCCTCAACCGATGAGATAACAAACTCGTCTGAGGACAAGAGACAAAGAGATCAGACAAAAGCAGAACAACAAATTCTAAACAAGTTTCCCATCAGGCAAACACACTTTTCAGGTCCCCTGCCGTGATGCTGTACTCCACTTTCCCATTAGAACCCGAGTCAGCATCTGTGGCTCTAACGGTCCAGACACGGGGACCCGGCTGACCCTCTGAGATTTCAAACGGCCCCTCGAACACACGCGGGAAAATGGGTGCGTTATCGTTCACATCCACAACATTGACCAGAACCTGCGGAACAGGACAAACACAATAGCTGTGTGTAAGGATTAAAAGAGACACAGAGCTATTAAACGTGTGTGTAGCAGATGTGAACTCACTGTTGTGCTGGAGGTAAGTCTGAATTGAGGTATAGGACAATGATCTGTGGCCGTGACCGTCAGCACATAATGACCATTACTGATTTCATAATCCAGCTCCTTTATGACCACGATCTGACCCTGTGGACACACACAGTGCTTTATTCTCAGTGAAACACAACATGCGTTCTCGTTTCATCAGCATTCTTTTTTTGGTTTTTCCATTTTTGACAGGACAGTTTAGACAGACAAGAAGCGATGGGGCAGCAGGATCGGAAAAGGACCACGAGCCGGGACTCGAACTCGGGTCGCCCGAAGTGCACTTGCACTTCATGTCTGGAGCAATGTTTTTAATGGGTTATTAGAAATAATTCAATCATTTACGTATATACGTTTTTTATTGAAAGGTAAGTAAAAAATGTAATGTTTGCACTGAACTTCAACCCAAAAACACGTTGGCTCAATCATTGCCCCGCTCACCGTTACGTCACTGATCTGAAACGTCTGTGCCAGGTTGCCCTTGGAGATGGCATAACGGATGGTTCCATTGAGTCCCTCGTCAGGGTCGATGGCTGTAACCGTGGCGATGGTGGCCCCCACAGTGTTTGGCCCCTCTCTGAGCTCTGTTACGTACTCTTCCTCCGGAAACTCTGGCGCGTTGTCGTTTTCATCAATGATACGCACCCACACGGTGGTGGACGTCTGTGGAAACAATGATGTGAAATGAAAGTACCAACTGTATACTTCAAGTAACAAAAGACGATTGTACAGTATAAAATAAAAAAAGCATTTCTCTCTGTATGTTTTTTCTAGAAACCATCATTGATTGAAAGTTTTTATTTTTCTATTTGTCCAGTTAGCAGCCAATGTTACAGTCTGATGAAATGTTTTGTCAATGTCAAATTTGCATGTTGTGTAGATCAGTGTGAAATAACCTATATCTCTTGGTATCGTGGTTTTGAACTGGCGTAGCAAGTTTGAATATCATTTGCATAACCCGATAGTGTGTGTGTTTGGGGGGGGGTCACTGATGTGTGTGTCTCTTCTGGTAATTAAAGCTATCAGCAGACATCAGATACCTCGATGTCTCAACAAAACACACTCAACAAGTCTTGCGCTTAACATGGAGTTTGCTAAATAACAATAAAACTATGAATATGTCACTTAAAATGAACACTGTACAGAGCCCGCAACACAGATAATTTTCTGCTCTTGATGAACAATTGCTGCTCTGAGATATACCGAAAGTAGTCAGAAAAGCAGTAGACTTTAAAACATGATAAAGCAATAAGTATTTATTAGCAAGAAACTTGAAATAGTACATAGAATTTACAATTCTAGATATAAATTGTCACTCAATTTAATAATAATTGTAGATTAAAAATATTCTATTTTTATTTTATAATGTATACTTATAATTTATTATTTTAATAATAAAAAATGAAATAAGAAAATATAAATATTTATAATGAAAAAATACTGTAAAATATAGTATGGTATTTACTAAAGTAATGTAGTATTATAGCAAACTGATCAACCATGCTGTAGTATATTCACTATAGTAAGGTAAATTAATTCAATAGACTTTACTACGGTTTACTATACTTAATACCATACTTCATACAATTATCATTTTAAATGTTGGATTTTTTATTATATACAATACAATAGTTAGACCAAATTAATGAAAATGAATACATGATAAAAGATGGTAAAAATAATATTTGGTATGGTCTTTCAATGCCTAGATCACCACAGCATTTTTTTTCAGGTGCATGGAGGTGTCTTCTTATTTGGTGCGTATGCAGGATGGGTGGAGTGATCAGGAGGGAGGAGGAGAAAGAGTGTGAACTGGAATTTCTTGGTTTTCTGTCTCACAAATGAAGTGATTGTAAGATGTTTCACGTACTGCAAGAGGTCAGCCAAATTACCATTATCCAGGAATAAGAGGAAGACTACATTACATCTGTCTTCACAGCTGGAGATACTGTCAGGAACTTTGGACATACACTGAAGACTTTTAAAGGATCTTTTTGAAAGTTACAGCAGATCAGTACTGATGGATGTATTTCCACCTCTGTGGCTTTGCTTTCATCTCTTTATTGCCGTTCAAGGTAAATATACTATGGACTATATCTGTATTTGCGTTCTTGCGTCCTGTCAGCGCTATTATTAGTGCAGACGGCCGTCTTTGGCTGTCGCGTCGAGTATCGCTGTTTTTAATAAGGGGTTTAACGCATTTGATAACGCGTCGTATTTCGCGTCTTTATGAACGCAAAACGCATCCTACATCTCTCTTCAGATAATTGTTGTCTTGTGAACGTTGTCTTAAGGCTAAATCGGGCGTGCGTTAACTTGTTTCAACAACCGACAACTACTTTTCCCCTCTCTCAACCTTTGGGCTAAAATTGACTTGCACATTTGTTGTGACTTCAGGGAAACTTTATCCGTCATAGTTTAAAACTGTCGATCAATTTCATATTACAATATCACTGTAAGTTATACTACAACTTTGTGGCAGATTATTGACATGTCATAAAAATAGTTGAATTAATGGTTCACTTTTCCGAACGCAACTTTTAGAACGGTTTATGCACGTGCATCGTGGAGGCAGTAAAATGTTCCTGACATTACTTTAAATATTTGGCTCTGGTTTGAAACAATAAAGAGGTGAAAATCGCAGTGTAGTTCTGTCCTAGCACGTTAAATCAGATCGGATTCTGCCTCACATGTATTAAAACATCTGTCGTCTGATCTTATTATTGACACGGCTCATCTAATGAATATTAATTACGCAGCCTGACGTTGGGCCGGTATGGCTTTGTGATTGGCTGCAGTGCCGTAGTGGGCGTTCTACAACGATTTCTACAATAGTGGTCCAAAATAAAACAACACAGTTACGGTCCGATTACAAGCATTCATTTTTTTTACAATCATGAACGCTAATGTTGTCCATCTTATACATCATTTGCAATAATGTCATGTGTTCTTTTCAAGAATTTCAAGAGTACATAGTAGCCTACTATATATGTAGCCTACATAGAAATTATAAGGTTAGCCTATACAATACATTTTTAGAAAAGGTTTTTCTAAACTCCTGCATTATTTAATCTAGTTTTGCCTGAGCAGAAACCAAGCTTTGTTAAGGTACTTCCTTCCTCATTTACACGCACACACACAAACACAAACAGTAACACTGCTGCTATGTCCAAACCATAATATAATGAACGTCAAAAACAATGTTTCATCCACAAAGCAACCTAAACTAACCCAGCTTCAGAGGAAATACACTCAACCAGTCTGATCAGTGCTAGTTTTAGAGCATCGGAGGTTAATCTGTATATCCAATAATCTAACAGATCACTCCTCTATACCGGGGGTATTGATTTGTTCCTAACCATGTCCACTTCCTCATCACAGCAGGGAGAAAAAGGCTGATCGTTCCTTATAACCCAGCTCAGCATGTGTGAAACACGAATAACATGTAACATGGTGATTTTGTTAAGCAAAGTAAAGACATGGGGATGCAAGAATGATGCCAGATGGAATGGGAGACCGACTGGATATTGCTTCTGAATTACATTCCTGACCCCCTGGGTCCTCATGAGGAGACATATCCACATTGACTTTACTGTAAAAAGCAGACAATCTGATTAACTGCGAGTCATTTAAGAAAAATAACATGATGGTCATCAGCAATGTTTTCGAAGACAAGCATCGCTATTTTGATGTCTTACTTGCGGTTATGAATCTGAGCAATCCCCCAACATCAATATTGAAATTCCGTCTGTTATCTCACACTACACAGGCACATGAATGACAACTTAAATTGTTTTCGGATAGTCTGACTAATAATATTGGGGCAATGTTTGAAAACTTTAATCAGACATTATTTTTGTGGTTCTGTCTGTTGAACAACATTAAACAAACTTTCTGGAAGATACCGAATACTGCATGAGATCCACGTGAGGTTTCAGGTGAAACGGGACGGCCCCTCGCTGTTATCCTCTCTGCAGAGGGGGAGGAGATTTCTCAGTCCCCCGCTGTTTTCATTAACACCTCTAATGAGATTCTTACATAAACACTGATACAGAAAAGCCCTGAGAAACTAGGCGAAGACATGAGGGTGGGGACCGGGGGAACAATTGTCGCTATGATGAAAAACGGAAAAGTTTTTCCTTTGCGTTTCTGAAAAGTTTCACGTACACACGACAGCGTTCTTTAAACGATCTGCATAAAAATGCTGTATTATGCATGCCAGGCCAGTGGATGGCGCTGTTGCGCTATAAAGAAACCCTACGTTTCTGCGCATATACGCATACCCTTTTTTAAGATAAAAGCGCTTTTAATACACTTTGCCGCCGTGTATGTGCGTTTATAGTTTGTGTATATAAATACTATGTCTCCGCTGGTCGTAGTGGAGCAGTAAATATACTTTTTGCTGGAGAAATGATAATGGAAATGTCACGCAGCACAACCAAGCAGCATGGAGGCCGCCATTTGTGTCTGGGGAATACTAGCGCATGCCTACAGACTAAACGCGTATACGCATGCGTATGACGTCATCGTTTTTGGAAAACACCGCCTTCAGAGTTTAAGGCCGTCGTTTTCAAAAACTTGCAATTTGAGACTCGTTTTCAAAAGTTTGCGTTTTCAGTCCCCCAAAACGCTGTTGTCGTGTAAATGAACAGCCAAAACGCATAAAAAGTATTCCGTTTTTAGTTGAAAACGGTCTCGTGTAAACGGCCTCTTAGTTCACCCCCCCAATTTTGTTTTTATAAATGACACATTTATTAAATCTCAAGTTGGGCACTCATCTCGCATGAAACACAAAAGGAAATTGTTTGACAGGATGTTCTAAACAAAAACATGTGAGACTATTCTATGGTTTCTATGGTATAAAAGTTTTAAATAAGTTGCTTTAGATGTCAGTGACAGTTGGTAAACCCTCTGTGGTAACATGACAGACTGGAAAGATAAACACATTTTGAGACAGGTACCCTCAGGCAGTGGACATTTTATTGCCTTTTCTCTCTTTTAAAGTTTTAAGTTTAAAACTTTTAAAGTTTTTTCTACGTTTTAAAGGAATGTTTGGGGTTAACCTCTCTGCTTTCCACAGAAAATCATTTTAACATGTCCCTTAGTTTGCGAAACAAAACATGTACTGTAATGCATTACAATGGAGGTTTATGACACTGCCTCAAAATAAACATAACAAACATTTAGTATAGCAAAAAGTCTTAAACCGAACTTCATTTTAAGACAATTTATGTGAAGCCAGGAACCTGTTTCTTGGATAAAATGGTTAGGACTTGTTATTTTTGTAAAAAACAAGGAACTTTCAAACATTCTTAAGGCCTTCATCAGAGACACCTGCTTACACAAAACATGAACACAAGAGTATTAGCCATGTTAAGTACAAAAATAGCCTCAGTAACGCAGACACTCATCCAACTGTAAAACATTTTTTTGACAACCTTATAGCTCAAAGCACAAACATTTTTGTACAGAAGAATTAACATAAACTCAAAAATACAAGAGGCAGATTTCTGCTTTTAAAGACACCAAAAAGCCACGTCCACCATTTTTGGATTCAAATCATTTCTGGTGGTCACAAGCAGAATTCCACACACAGTTCACTCTAAATTGTTTTGTTCTGTTCTGTTATTTATCTTACAAACTATGTCGAACAAATTGATGACTTTGTTTTTAAATAGACAGTTTAGATTGGCTCCGCCTCAAACACTCTCAAAACAAACTTTTCCCTTTAACCAAGCACGACCTAGATCTCAGAAGGAGGAGGACGTTAATGTCCAGTTATTCTAGCTAGTCACAACAAAGCGAAGTTAAGACCCCTGGCAGCTGCCTGCAGACCAGAGCCGACTCGCAGTACAGGATCTCACAGGCTGTGGAAATGGAGCACTGGGCCGGATAATTATGAACTGATTGGGAATATAACAACGGATGAGGTTTATAGGAATAATAGGGCAGGATTTCAATTGTATTGTGTCTTTGAGAGCCAGGAACAGACACGCCGCCCGAGCAGCTCGTAATCACACAGACGGCGTTTCCTATTGACCTTCCTGAGACACACACACAATAAAGTTAGCAAGAGTTTCTTAAGTAAGCAAGCAGCCATTTGCACGATGCACACGGATCTTAAATACACGGACGCAAATGTTCGTGAAGAGTGACGCAGACTCATTGTGCATTCAAGCAGTCACTCATTCAGAAATATAGGAAATATTTATACGTTTGTGAGAAATCTTTGTCCCCCGTTTCTTTTGTCTTTCTGATAAACATTCAGCTCTGTTGAATGTTGTTTTTGAGTGTCTGTATATGCGGTCAGGGTGTAGGTCTTTTTGGTCTGTTAAAAGATAGGAAACATGTTCAAAATTAACTCTGTCTGTTGGCACCCTTCTCAATAATAGCCACATATATACACGCACATATAAAAAATATGCACATGCAGACGCACGCACACATTAACAAACAGATGCAGCGACAACTGAAGTTACACACAATGAAATTGTAAGTGAATGATACATTTAAATCTATGATGTAAACAGTGTCCCAATAATGTTTTGTTACATAGTTTAAAATATTATTTTATAACAAGCTACTAAATAAACAAAAATAAATATCACTGCAATAAAATTGAAAAAGTACACTTTTAAGCCAAACATTTCATAAAAAGAGATTTGTTTTGTTTTAAATTTGAATAATGGTTATATATTTATAATCTATATAAATTATTTGATATAACAATGATAATCTTAAACTAAACTAAACTAAACTATAAATCTGGTATCGAAAAGATGATTAAGAGCTCTGATCCGTAACTTTTTGGGGTTACAAGTAAACCAAAAAACCGGCTACTTTTCTGCTACAATTAAAATAAATATTGACCTAAAAATTATTAAATTAAACTTCAACTAAATAAAAATTTTAAATGTTGCCTCAAAAATAAACAGAAATAAGTTCAAAGCACGTAAAACAAAGTAAAATAAAACTAAAATTAATTAATCTTATACAGCAACATAAAAAATAAACAAATAAATTATAAAATGACAAAAGCATACACCCAAATTGCTAAAACTTAATATAACTATAACAAAAATGAACACGAAACCTATAAATCTAAAAATAAAAGCTAATTTAAAATATTAAGAAAACTCAAATCAAAACTATAATAACTATGCAGTTTAACATACAGTATATACTGTATATATACAGTATATATATATATATTTTTTTTATATTGTATTTTCAGTTTTTCACATTTTACATAACAAATCCCCCCATTTTTTTTGAATATTTTATTTAAAGTTAGTGTGACCTAATTTGATCTCAACTCATGTAAACTAAAGTATGTAAAGTAACCTGCAATTTCATGTCTCAAACAGAGATGGCGATAGAGAGGCAAACGTTATAGAATGCAACATTAAACACTAAAAATGATCCGCTTTTACCGCAACTTTTATTTTTTATATTTACGTGTAAAATTCAAGTTCATGACCTGCCGCCTTATTTAATCATAAGCAATCTTTTCTGATCTCTCGTCTTCTCATTCTCTCTCCAGCGAGTGGTGAGCACCACTCTTTAAGTGTTTCTGTGCCCAAACGCTTCTACGAGTGTCCTGAGGGGGCCAACGTCACTCTAATATGTACCCAGTCCGGACTCAAGGTTGACCCAGGGGACAAGCTTCATTACAAATGGCTCTTTACGTCTCACACAGAGGAACACTGTCAAAGGGGCCACCATCCGCGCGGGGCCGGTAACACCAACCGCTCGCTGGGTGTACAGTACAGCACTGGCGAACAGATCTTCTCCATCACCCTGCAAAACATCAAAGCCAAGGACCAGGGCAGATACTGCTGCCTTGCTTTTGATGTCCAGGTCAGGAACCACAAAGTCCAGCACGATGCCCATAACTACATCTACCTGACTGTGATGCCAGGTACGTGAGCGAGGAGAGAGATCAGGTGTGCCCATGTTTCATTCATGTGTGATCTTAACATTGAATGTTTCCACAGCTCACAACGGCAGTCTGAAGTGTAATGAGTGGACCCACAATCCTTCCGATGGTACGTATAGTACAACAAAATACACTGGCCATTACAAACTAAAGAAAATACAAACCAAAGGAAATGACATGATGTTTATTATAAACATTTTATCCTTAAATAAATGAATAGTACAACTTATATGTTTTAATCTTAGATTATATTTAAAAATATGTTTTAAAACATAGCCATAACTTAAGCATTTTTTGCAAACATCTTGATTTTGTCTTTCAGACTCGGTGGCTGAAGGTCTGGCTATCGCGGCTTGCTTCGCTTTTATTCTTTGTCTCCCCCTCATACTGATTCTGGTTTACAAACAGAGACAAACATCAGAGCACAGCAGACGTGAGTACACACACACACACACGTCTGGTTTACTATCTCCGTGGGGACAGTCCATAGGCGTAATGTTTTTTATACTGTACAAACTGTATATTTTATACCCTACCCCTAAACCTAAAAATCGTAGAAAACTTTTTGCATTTTTAGATTTTTTTAAAATATTGTTCTGTACAATTTATAAGCTTTTTTGCCCATTTTTACATGTTTTTATATCCCGGTGGGGACCTAAACCTGAATGCACACCAACACATGGGGACTCGTGTCACCGACCACAATTGAGGTCCCCATGTGTTGGTGTGCATTCAGGTTTAGGTCCCCACCGGGATATAAAAACATGACCACTCACACACACACACTTACTCATGCATTACTCACACACTCACTTTGACCTACATTGTGAGTAAAGAGTGATACACGTATCCGTCATAGCACTGCGCGGTTTGCAGATGGAAGAATAAACGCATGCACTAATTGTTTTATAGCGACTGTATTTCCTTTCCCACTGTGAACCGTTTCCTGTTCCTGTTTTTACCAGGTGCACACGAGCTGGTGCGTATGGACAGGTGAGTGACCAGAATCACTTGTAAACAGATCATATGTAATCTCAAAAGAATAAAAAAATACATCAAAATATAAATAAAAGTTATTATAAATGAATACAATAATTTTTTTTTACAATAACAAATTGTTGATATTTTAAAAAATAAGAGACCGTTTCTAAATTATTTTCAGCTTTTCTGAATTTACTATTTATAGGTATTTGTTTAGGTAAAATGATCATTTTTGTCTGTGAACAACTAACAATATTTCACCCAAACTTTCAAATAAAAATATTGTTTCTATTTGCGTTTATTTGCAGAAAATGAAAACTGGAGAAACAGGTTAAAATAACAGAAAAGATTCACTTTTATTCAGATTCACCTTTAAACAATACAACAATAATATTTGTACATGTATTTAGGAAAAGTTCAAATTTATTTTTGATTAGTTGATTTAATTAATTGCTGTTGGATGACTTTATATCACCCCTGAGGTTTGATTTTGTTGAAAGGGCCACAATACATCTAGAAATGCTGATTAAATGAAAATTTGGAATGGCCTCTTCATTTTTTCCGCTGCTGTATACATATTTGTTATATATATATATTAATTATTCATTTAAATCTAGAATATATACACATAAATATATTTTAAATGCTTTTACAAATTTCATAAAAATATATGTGTAGATATTTAATAAATAAATATTTATTCCTCCGTATCTCTCTCTCCAGTGCACAGGGGCATGAGAACGCAGTGTTTTGCGGTGATTCTCCAGAGCCTAAACCACGGACTGTATCTCAAATCATGCGTCAGTCTTCTGAAACAGGACACCACCTCTTGTCGGACCCCGGAACTCCATTCTCCCCAAACATACAAGGGGACGTCTTCTTCTGTATGCCGGGTAGGGCGCATAAACACTCTCAGATGAAACTGTAACCCACTCCAGCTAGCTTGAGCTGTCAGCGCTCAATGGGCTACAAGAAACATCTGGAGTCTACACAAATGCATACACACACTGCATTGTTTCTTGAATTTGTTTTCGTCACAGGCTTCACTAAGCACACGCTGTACACATACGCACACAGCACCTCCCATCTAACCTTTAACTCAGTGGAATTTACAGAATGTCAGTTTCCCCTTTTCTCCCCCGTTTCTCAACATTCATTTCTGCTTCTCTGACGACACGTTGGATTCTGAGAAATCAATTGTGTGTGTGTGTAAGTGTGGAACTTTCATGAGTGTTTCTTCATAACACGCAACGTATAGGCCCAAACGTAAACAGTCTTACCAAGTGACAGACACGTTAAAGCCAGCATGAAACGCCAGTCACAAGCCATTTAACTTCAAACTAACACATTTACAAGTGAAACAAGATATTCAACTGTCTGGAAAACTTGATTTTGTTATTGGTGCGAAATTGAATTGGATTGTAAGATGTGAGACTTTATTAAAGGGATAGCTCACCCAAAAATAACATTTCTGTCATTCCTACTGATATAGTAGATATTTTTGTTCTGTTGAACACAAAAGAAGATATTTTGAAGAATGTAGGAAAGCAAACAGATCTAGGGCACCTTTGACTACCATTTTAATCTTTCCTACTATGGTAGTCAATGGTGCCCACGAACTGTCGGTTGCTAACATTCTTCCAAATATATTTTCTATAATCTATATTTTCTTAATTTATACACACAAATTGAGGGTGAGTAAATGATGACAGAATTTTTCATTTTTGGGTGGGATATCCCTTTAAAATTGACTAAAGATTACAATTTATTTTTTAGTTGAAGGGTACATACATTAAAGGGAACGTTCACCGGCTATATACCCTCATGTTGTTCAATAACTGTATATGACTCTTTCTTCTGTGGAACACAAAAGAAGATATTTTGAAAAATGACTTGGTGATTTTGTGTCCATACAATGAAAGCCAATGGTGTCCGGTGTTTTTTTTTGTTACAGACATTCTTCGAAATATCTTATTTTCTGTACAAGACAGTCATACAGTCATACAGGTTGGGAATAAGTAAATGATGCAAGAACTTTTGTTTTAATGATCTCTTTAAGAAAGTAAATAGGGTCAATTTGATTTCATGAAGATCAAAATGTATTATCATACAATGATTTTAAATCAAGTTTAGACATCTAGATTCAAACAAAACATTCATAATACTATACGCTTTCACCCAGTACACCAAACAGAATTAAAAAACTAAAAGTTAAGTAAAGAAACATTAGTAATAACGTTCTTGTTTTCCCCCAGAATTCAGTCCTGAGTCTCCAAACCTTCTTCAGGAGTAAGAGACGTTCACTCCCAGGAACACCGGGTGCTTTATCCTTCTCTGCATCATCATGCCTCTATTCTTCCTGTCTACTGCAAGGATGACGAAGAGTGACCCTCAAAACCAGGAGAACTCAACACATCGCTACATCACTGCAGATGTTTTCTGGTCACATGTTTCCTGCCCAGCGATCAGAAGGAACATCTGACTATTCCACAACTTCCGTGGACTGTCAGGGTATTTCACGAAAGCGATCCGAAGAGGACGACCTGTTTAACGTGTGCTTTCCTTGCTGTTTGGGTCAACTGAAACATAGCTGTAGATTTCTGTGGAACATTTTTAAAGTGTCACATACAGATTGTGGCTCTACTTGCACTTCAATGGCTGTTTCTTCCTCTTCTCGTTTCTCTCATCAGTATTTCTACCATCTACCATCCATCCTACCATCCTTTTCCTCTTTGAGATATTCATCCTCTGTTTTAGAGGTCAGAGATGGATTAATACCTCAGACCCTGCTCTCCCATATCAGTACTTTTATAATCCACACGAAACCAGTAAGACTCCGTAAAATTGGCCCAAAACCTTCAGCGATAAACACACCACTCTGCTACTCACACATCTGTATTTCTACCACTCATGATGAAAAAAATATGTGTTAAATGTGTCACTGTTTACCACTGAAATGGTGCTGGAATTGATGCTCTCTTGGGAATCTCGCTACTAGTTTTGAGAACTTATTTTAACACATTGAACAGAATTGAATTCGGTGTCTTTACTCAACAGATTGAACACCAGCACCGCGTCAATGGTAACAAAAGATCTTGCACCATCTCGACATCAGAACCGCTAGGTGCTGTTTTAAAGCCTCTCGCGGTGAGCGTGGATCTGTTGTGGTGCTTTTATCAGGTTTGTAGCTTACAGTGTATCATGCAGTTTGTGCAATTTCTTGTGATATGTTTTAATAGTGACAGAAAATGAAAATCGTTTCCTTGATGTCATTCCAAACCTGTATGACTTTCTTTCTTCTGCATTGGTAACCAAACAACCCCCATTGACTTTCACTGTATGGAAGCAAAACCACTGAGACATTTCTCAAAATATCTTCTTTCGTGTTCCATAGAGAAAAAGTGTCAGGTTTTGAATGACATGAGGATAAATAAATGATGAAAGATTTTTTATTTTGCGGTGAACTATCCCTTCAATAAGGGCCATATTGAGGACACAAAAGAAGAGATTTTGTATATTTTATATTGATTTTTTACACTGCCATATCTGGTGCGTGCGTGCGTGTGTGTGTGTGTGTGTGTGCGTGTGTATGTTTTACTATTTAGCTGGACCTCAATTGAAATAAAAAAGCAAAGCGCTGGTCGACTTTCAAGAAGCTTCGGATTCGAAATTCACTGCCATAGAGACTGCCAAAACTTTGCTTGTAGATGAATGAATGAATCACTGAATGGACGGATGTATATTAGGTGAACATTTTCAAATCTGCTTTGTACAAATGCTGATAAAACACTGTGTCTGTACGATATATGTAGCTCAAGATGACATATGTAGACAATGCTGTGCAATATGATACAACTGCTGATACAATCAAAGATTGCTTTTATGTCTTATGCCAATAAATATTAAGTTCTCGTGAGAGCTTTGAGCTTTGTTCTTTTCAATCATACTGAATCGGGATCAGTGAGAGGTTGACACCACAGGAACCGTCTGAGACAGGTAACCCATGGGTGACGGGCCTCAAACCAGTATGAGGAACTCAGACACACCAGAGGCCGACTAGACGACTGTGAGGCTCACAACAGCATCGAACATGTTTTTGCAAGTACAACTTCCTGTTTCAAAAGTAAAGCAGGTTGCGGTTTCCTGTTTTTCTTGCACATTGAGTTTTAAAGGAGCAAATACAGTATTTTATGTGTGGTGTGAAAAAAAAGCTGTTGAAATGTGTGATGGTGGGCGGAGCCGCTCAGTGTTTGGTCTTTAATATGGAAATGTGTGTGTGATTGGTGTTTAAAGAAGTGTGTGTGACCGCTCGACACGCACAAACTTACAGACAAAGGCGGAGTTCCGTCATCCTCCACCGTCACGGCCAGCGTGTACTGCTGTTGTTTCTCTCTGTCAGGAGGTGAGGGGCGAGTCACTATCTCTCCTGTCATACGGTCCACTCTGAAGGTCAGGTCCTGGTTCCCGCCGGTGATGTAGTACGACAGCATGGCATTGGGTCCGATGTCACGGTCTGTCGCTATGACACGCAGCACCGATGTACCGCCCCCCACATTCTGAAATTGAATTGTTTTTGGGAAGTCACCGATACTGTGAAACAATCCTAAAGCACTGAAGACATCGCATCATGTGACGTGATTCTGACCTCACTGATGCTGACGTTGTACCCGCGAGGGCTCTGCACGACGGGAGGGTTGTCATTCACGTCCATAATGTTCACCGTAAGCGAAAGATCAGTGAACCTCGCGGGAGAACCGTTATCCATGGCCCGCACCTGATCCAAACAAACAACACACAGCATATCCATGGTGACACAAAAACACACAAATACCTTAAAGCGAATTATGCAAAACATGCTAAATTTAACTTTGCATTGAAATTTAAGAAGGAAACACACTGATCAATGGCAGCTGTTATCAGGGACGAAAGTAATGCTCCACGTGAACGAGTGTGCTGCGTAAATACAATATTAACCTACATTTTCATAGTCAAATCAACTTATAGTAAACAAATACTGAAGACGCTGCCTGAACCCTGATGGAGACACATTTTGAATGACACTTTTTAATGAACTCTCCTGGTCAAAAGTGATTGAAACTTTGGTGTCTTTGATGCTATTTATTCAAATATATAGTTAAAGATGATTTATTAAGAGTTCAGATGCAAAACCCTCTAAATCCGGCAGACGACTTTTCGTTTTAAATGAGCATTTTTATCAGGCTGCTACTTTTATTTACTTTCAGCAAAAGCACATATTTCAATCCGGTCAGAGTGTCGTATTTAGCGGGTTTTGAAGCGAAATATTTACGCATACTATGTGTGGAAAACATTCACTCAACATCATAATCTCATTTTCGATGGAGGTTGCTTTTAGAGGGTTTTGCATCTGAACTCTTCAAATATTTGAGTAAATATTTTATTAATGTGTATTACTACAACTTTGCATGTTGCATAGTTGTATTTGGATTTTAAACTACAATTTGGAGAAGAATTAACAGATAAAACTAAAATCAATGTATACTTAATTTACGTTTTATTTTTTATCTATTTATTTATGCTTTTTGTTTTTCTAAACTTTCTTTTGTATTTTCAAATAAAACTCATATTTCCTGGCATGGTCTGGTTTGCTTTTTTTGCCCAATAATTTTGCCCAATAAATAACCTTAAAAGTTGAGCGCTTTCTCCATTTTGCATCATATAGTTTTATACTCATTTTGTTGGATTAATCTAACCCAAGGAGGCATTAAAAGTAAATATTCCCCTTGGACATCACTTTTGACCACTATAACTCAATTCTGTATGCGATCTTGAGATCCTTCACTTGGCTCATCACAAATGCATTCTGGGATGGCCTTATCTGGATGCAATATTGCTTTAAAATGTAGACCACAGTCAATGAAGTATATTAAAGGGTAACATCTAAAATACTGTCAGATGGACACTACGGTTTACAGAGCTGAGATCAGTAGGGTCTGAGTTGTTTCTCTTACTTTAAGCAGGTAGCGGTCCACAGCTTCACGGTCCAGAGGGGCGTTCACGTAAACCTCTCCATACGTGTTGTTGGCTGTGTTGATTTTGAACACATCTTGCATGTTACCCGCAATCAGGGTGAAATTTACCTGAAGGATGAAAGACAAGAGTATTAAAATAGTGTGTTGCAAACTTCAAATAGAAATAGACTAGATTTCGATTTTTCCATTAGCCCATTGATTATAATAAGCTTGAAGAAGTTTGCAGCAAGCTGCTTTATTTTTGTTCACGTTTCCAGTGAATTGCTTTATTTGTAATGCAAAAGAAACACCCACGCAAACCACAGCCCTCATGTCAGACATAAATAATGACATAAATGTTTGTTTCTTTGTATTGCTCACCAGTCCATTCCTTCCAGCATCTCTGTCTCGGGCCAGCACCACCGCCACTCTCTGACCGATGGGCGTGTCCTCTGGAATGTTCACAGACAAATCAGAAGTGATGTCAAACTCGGGGCTGTTGTCATTCTCGTCGAGAATGGTGATTGACACCTGACAAATGAACAGAGCAGTGGGAGCTGATGTTTATAAAACAATTCTCTTGCTGGAATATTACATATGTTGCATGAAGAAATGTATCTGTAATCTAGGAATTGCTAACTTACCTTCTACAAATGTACATCAGGCAGGGGAGAAAATTGAGAAAATAATGTAATCAAACATTTATATTGGTCATATCGAGCATATTTTCACATACTAACAGTTTTTTTGTGTGTGAGCTGTTTTATAGAATGATGCCATATTATTAGCAATTGTGTTTATTTAATGTTTGATTTATGATTTTATGTCTATTAAACAGAAAAGAGAGAAAGCTCAGTATTACCACAGTAGAGTCTCTCTTTGGTCCACCGTCATCAGCCACAATAGTAAGGGTGTATGAATCGCCCTCCTCTCTGTCCAACAGTCCCATCACCGTAATACGGCCCTGCGGAGGACACGCAATCCTTCTTTATATACACACAAAAAGCAAACTAAAACGACTCAAGCACAACGTTTGTTTCCTCACCGTGACGCTGTCAATCTTAAAGAGGGCCAGAGCGGCGGGTGAAGTGTCCGGGTCAAAGCGGTACGTCAGCTGGTTCAGGTTATCGGCCGACTGCGCCTGCACCTGGACCACCTCTGTTCCCGTGGCGATATTCTCCCTCAGAGACACCTCGTAACCGGCCGACAGGAACGCCACAGCCTCATCCAGCTCGTTGAGTAACGTGACGTAGACGGTGCAGTAGCCGCGGTGAAACGGGGGTGACTGATCTGTGGCTGACACGTTTATTAGGTAGCTGGTCTTGGTCTCGTAGTCCAGGTAATCTAAGGTAGTTACCAGACCCGTACTCATGTCGACCTCAAACTTACGGTCGGAACCTGAGACCAGAGCGTACGCCACAGCGCCACCGTTCCCTAGAGAGAGAGAGAGAGAGAGGTCTTTAAAGGGTAGTTCACCTAAAAAAGAAAATTCTGTCACGAATGACTCACTCTCTAGTTTTTCCAAATCTGTATAAATGTCTTTGTTTGGTTGAACACAGAGAAAGATATTTGGACAAACAGTTCTTGGCCACTATTGACTACCATAGTAGGAAAAATTACAATGGTAGTCATTGTGCCCCAGAATTGTTTGCTTTGCTACATTCTTCAAAATATCTTCTTTTATGTTTAACAGAAAAATATATATAATTTTTGTGTCCTTCTATGGTAGAACTGTCTGGTTATAAGCATCTTCCAAATATATTTTTCTGTGTACTCGAAGGTTAGTAAATGATGACAGAATTTCTATTTTTGGGTGAACTATCCCTTAAAATACATTTATCACAACTTTTACATTTTAACTTCACATCATTTCCTTATCCTCAGGTCATTTCAAACCTGTATTGACTTTCTTTCTTCTGCAGAACACAAAAGAAGATATTTTGAAGAATGTTTGTAACCAAACAACCTTGGACCCCATTGACGTCTACAGTATGTATATAACATCTGTGACATTTCTCAAAAAATCTTCTTTTGCGGAAAAAAACCCCAACATATGCAAGTTTTGAATGACATGAAACTAAACAAATCACAGAATTTTTCTTTTTAGATGAACCAGCCCTTTAAAAAGCACACTGAGGCCTGCAGAGATCCTGAAGGTCTGAACGCCTCCATGAGGAAGTGAAACAGGGAAGCAGTTATGGACGCAAGCAGAAGTGCAGAACAAATGTTGTGATGTTATTTTGAATTGAGTAGGAATGGAAAAATACACACAGATTTACAAAGGTCCACAAGAGAGGAAACGATCCAAAGACGAGCGTTCTTTTGTGATGTTTGGTTTGTTGCATTGTTTGCAGGATTTCTTTCTATATTTACTGCAGAATGTTACATAAACAGCCATTCAGAGATGGTGTTGGATTGAATGTGACGTGTGTGATGTGTACCTGTGTCGGGGTCTGTAGCTCGGACCACCACAACAGAGGTTCCGATCCCAGCGGTCTCTCTGAGCCCCAGACGATTGTACTGCGACTGTGTGAAGACCGGAGGCTCATCGTTCACGTCCTCCACATACACAATCACCTACAAACACATAATGATTTGTTACAGTCGTTATACAATCTGATAGATAACACACACACACACTACTACACAAGCAATCAATGCAAGCTTTTGAACGTTCATAATTGCTAGAATAAATGTGGAAATTTATACATAATCCGGAAGCTGAATAAATAAGATTTACATTGATGTTTGGTTTGTTAGGATAGGACAATATTTGGCCGAGATACAACAATTTGAAAATCTGGAATCTGAAGGTGCAAAAAAATTCAAAATATTGAGAAAAGTTGTCCATTACAGGCGCTGGAGCCGGCCGTTGCCAAGAAACAGATTTGTTTTAATGCTCTCTATTGGCTTACCGCTGTAATGACGTTGTAGAGAGTAGATGAACCCGAAAGCAGAAATTCTAAGCTTTACATAGATACCAAACTTGAGTGGGTGTGTTTCTGGCCGTTTTTGTTCACGATTTTGCTGCATCCACCCACAAAAATAAAGTTTCGATATATGTATGGTAGGAAATTCACAAAATATCTTCATGGAACATGATCTTTAATTAATATCCTAATGATTTTTGGCATCAAAGAAAAATCTGTAATTTTGACCCATACAGGGCATTGTTGGCTATTGCTACAAATATACTCGTGCTACTTATGCTTGGTTTTGTGGTCCAGGGTCACAAATAAAAATAAAACTATAAATATTATATAAAAGACAAAGTTCTCCATTAAATTCAAAATGTTCTAATGTACGACTGTGTCATTCCTAGAAAGAAGTCATCTGTGATCGGTTGACACAAAGTTCAAACACTACGCTCTGATTGGATGTTCGAAATAGTTGATATACACATTTTTGACCACATATTCTATAAAGTAAGGATGAGTCAATTAATGCATAACCCATACGCAGAAGCATCAACACACACACCCACCCTGACAGAGCTGCGCATGCTGCCCTGGTCACTGTTGAAGGCCTCCACCTCCAGCACATGTGAGCTTTGCGTCTCTCGGTCCAGAGCTTTATCACCTCTGCTGATGAGTCCAGACAGACGGTCCATGTTAAACTGACCGCTGTTTCCTACAGAGAGCACACAACACACACAAAATAACACATACTGGCCACAACACAATTCATACAGCCATTGTATGGGGCAGGATTTAGGTTTAGGCGTTCAGAGCTTCTTAACATGTCAAAGGATTATCTCACAAAACCAAGACTATGATCTCAAAAGGATGCTCAATTTCACCCAAAACTCAAAAGTGCTAAAGATGAAATAAAAGACATTTTTTAAATATTTTTTACAATGAATATGCTGCCTATAAACATAATTTTAAATCATTTTAAGATTCCTACTCTTCTCTTTGTATAACAAAAAGAATAACAATGTTGTGTTTATAGTACAATGTTGGAAGTGATCAGCACATCAAACTTGAAGTCAAACTTGTTACCCGAGAGAATTCTGTAGAGAACTCTTCCATTCTCCCCAGCGTCAGCGTCTGTGGCCTGAACCTGCAGACACACGCACACACACACACACACACACACACACACACACACACACGCACACGCGCACACACGCACACACATTAAAATGGTCAGAGTGAAAGTAACACCTTACACATAGGTGAAAACAATATTACACAAGACTGTTTTTTCACTGCATCATATGGTTAAAACAGAAATTATGTCATTTTGGCACAACTAACGGCACAGAACAGAATTGCAGTCTGTTGTTTAAATGACCTGATCTGTCTGAACATAACCTGTTTATTAAACAATGTGTGAGACTGTATTACAAGAGACAAGAGCGTGAGAGCCCTTATTTATTGCAATCCGTGACCTACAAACAAAATAATTGATTAAGCATAACATTATAAAAATAAAAAACTCATGCACAATTTTGCTGGTAATGTCAGTGACATCACAATTGAAAACAAGTATCAAACGTGACCCAGTTTGTGAAATCCAGGCTAGATTTTGAGAGATGATAAGCATCAAAATTTGATTTTAACCATTAATTTTGTTATCATTTCAATGCTTGACATGGCCTTAGTCAGTCAATATCAATGTTATACAGTTTTCACTGAATAATCTTTATGTAGGACGACTTTATGTTAAAAACCGTAAATCACAAAAACACGACTTTAACTGAGGTTTTACAGACTGGGTCACAAATTATATCTATAGAAATCATAAATTATTTAAGACATTTCAACTCGCTTCAATTACAATTTTATTAAAGCGACGTAAATTTCGGAATCTCATATATATATATATATATATATATATATATATAAAAAAGCTAAAATTGCTCAAATTATTTTTAGAAATTGTTTTGAAAGTAACCTGCAATTGTATGTTTCGAACAAAGGTTGAAGATTGAAATGTCGTAAATATCCAAATAAACAGTTGCAAGTAAAACCATTCGACTTTCAGCACATGAATATAGAATTTGGAGGTCATGTGTGCAGTTTTTCACTTTTAGCTGCTTCAAACATGACTCTTCACTATTATTTTTCTAAAACAGCATTTTTGCAGTTCTGTTTGGTGCCACTGCAGAGATGACGCAGTCCACTTCTAAACAGTTGTCATGACAACACTGGCATAACTTATAGAGGCCAAAGTGCCCCTATAACACTTCAACAATCACGGAAATCTCAGCCACATTCATCAACAATTGTTCCTGAATATATTTGCGCACATAAACGTATCATGTTGAACCAGTAAAACCTTTTACTGCGCACTGAATTAATTCATATATTAGTCAAACCCTGACAGCCACACACACCGAGCAAGACGGCCCCTCCTCGAGACTCATTAGCTTTATAAAAAGATGTTGAGAGCAGAAGAAAGCAGTAGGGGACGAGGGGGACGGGGGGATTTCTTAGAAACAGATGAATAGGGAAAGCAGATCGGAGCATACCATCCCAAAACCTGAGGGGGTTAAAACTGCTGTCTGAAAGTTTGGTTAAAAAGTGCGAGTCGCAGTGACCGTTCACCTCACGAAACACATCACTACTGTCCGCTGACCACAACACACGCAAAAAAGATTTTTTGAATACTTAAATACTTTGATAGAACATCATCTCAGACTTTCTGGATAGACTGTCCTTTAGGCCGCCTGTCTCTCTCTCTCTCAGTGTCCTGTCTGTCTCTCCATCTTGGTGACATTGTGATTAGAAACCAGGGAGCCTTTGGAGGACTCGCACACCGCATGCGTCACTAGAGGTAAAGTTAAAGATACTTCAATAACCGTCTGAAGTTGGTAGCTATATTTTTTAGCGTTCTTGGTCATTAGTTGGGTTCACCAGCTCCCATTTAACAAAAAACTGGACCGGTCTTTGACTAACTTGGAGTAAAAAGTAACCAAATAGCATATGCCAAAACATTGTAATCTTTCTTTTTTACTACGTGAAAAAGCGTGACCCGGATAGTCTTTAAAAATATGTTATGGGTTTAGAACAACCTCGTGTGACTTAAAACCATGAAAAAGGGTCTGGATCAAATCTGTAAAACACTACATTGTGTAAGTGGATTTTAATGCATTCATAACAAACAAACAAAAAACACCGTCCTTCTTAAAATAATGCATTCAAATAAAAAGTGCATGAATGCATTTTTAGCACCATCACACTCCGGTAACTAATGAAGTGTTTCTCCAACAATATTTCTCGTCTGAATGGCCTATTCAGTCTGTTTGTGGCATTTAAAATGAGGAATAATTTCATGTCTCAATGTGTTTCACTAAAGTGTTAGTCACACACAGAATTTCACATGCTGACATTTAAGAGCACGAAGGCAGAGTAATTGGTGACTGGGGTGCGAGGCTGCGTGTGTGTGTGTGTGTGTGTGTGTTTGATATGGATTGTGGGCTGTTTTAACACACCCAACTCAACCTCAAAAAAAAAAAAAAAGAAAACCATCTAGCCAAATGTCTCATCTGGCTGCTTGCTTAGTGGGGCATGAATGTTTCAAATGCCAGAGTATGGCTGCGACTCAGTTATGGGGGTCAGAAACATACACCAATGATGATAACTAAGTTTAAAAAATCATTTTAAAGATCTAGCGGATAGCAACAGCGGGAACGCAATGCATTTATGCGCAGCGTTAAGATTCGCTTTCTAACACGTTTACGAATGCAATGATTTATGAAATCACGCTTGAGTAATTACAAGCGCTTGTGTTTACACACACTGTGTTTCAGTCCTTGGGGGCAATTATCTGTATATACGTGTGTGAGAGAGACTCACTAATCTTTAATCCATACAGCACATAAACATCTATAATACCTTGACCCATCTTGACATTTCTTTACAGAAAATGCTCAGTCATTCTGACACTCCTGCAGAGAAATGCTATGAAGCTGAGTTTGTAGAGCTGGTAGATGGTAAAGAGATGAGAGGTGTGTAGGTGTGATGTTCCACCAGCCGCACGCCGCTGACGGGTGCACCCGGAGGAACATTTGAATGCTCTCAGAAGTTGCGCTTTCATAGCTCAGGGGACGTAATACAGCGGGTATGGTTATTGCGGTTATTTTAGGCGTCAACTTCATCCATAGGTATTTTGTCTAAAATTATGCAGCAGAAAATAAAGAATATCTGAATGTGTTTCAAGTGTTAGTTGTAGAAGTGGTGCTCGCACAGCTTGGGGGATGTAATACAGTCGTTATTTTTGGTATCAACTTTATCTCAGATGTTGCTCTTAGCTCTGCATTAGAAATCACAACAGAAATAAATGAGAGTATTGTTGACAGAGAGAAAGAGTATAGAGCTAAAAAGACGATTAAAACATATCAGACTTTTGATAACAGACCATATAAGCTCAGTTTCAGAGCTCTGAAGCTCACACCTATCTGATCACATCTTGGCACGTATCTGTCTAAAAAAAGGAATGATTCGAGAGATGTTTAAAGGATCGCCCAAAAATGAAAATTCTGTCATACTCACTCTCGAGTTGTTCCAAACCTGCATACATTTCTTTGTTTGGTTGAACACAGAGAAAGATATTTAAACAAATGCTGCAGTTCTTGGACCCCATTGACTTCCATGGTAGGAAAAATGACAACGGTCGTCAAAAGTGCCCCAGAACTCTTTGCTGTCCTACATTCTTCCAAATATCTTCTTTTGTGTTCAACAGAACAAAAAAATGATAAAGTAATTTTTCCTACTATGGGAGTCAATGGGGTCCAAGAACTGTTTGCTTACAAGCATTCTTTCAAATTTCTTTCTCTGTGTTCATCAGAACAAGGAAATTTGTACAGAATTGGGACAACTCGAAGGCGAGTAAATGACAGAATTTTCATTTTTGGGTAAACTGTTCCTTTAAGAGATAACATTTGATTTTTCTTTTCTATGGGTACACACACACACACACAAGCGCACTTCCACCACATCCTGCCGTCACTCACACCGTGCACAAAGCGAACAAAAAAAACATTTGACACCTACACCTTCACCATTATAAACGCACAGTACCTACATTTAAAGGTGCAGTGTGTAATTTTTGGGAGGATCTATTGACAGAAATGCAATATAATATACATAACTATGTCTTCAGAGGTGTATAAAGAGCGTACACAATGAAGCGTTATGTTTTTTCATTTCCTTAGAATGAGCTATTTCTATATACATACACCGCGGGTCCCCTTGCATGAAATACGCCATGTTGTTTCTACAGTAGCCCTAAACGGACAAACTGCTCTACAGAACGTGTTTCGTAAATATGTTATCTCCTTCAGCAAAGAAGCGAAAACGCAATGACATCTTTGTCCTGTGAGAGCCACCCTAGTGCTTCGAAAGGGAGGGGTGAAGTGAGCCGTTGGATGCAATTCGCAACCTCGCCGCTAGATGCTGCTAAATGTCATACACTGGACCTTTAACTCCTCTTTCCATTTCCACAGATCCTGTACCAACATGGACGTCTTCTCCAACCAATCTCACCCTTCCTCCAATCTCTCACTTCCCATCTCCCCAACTTCTCCACCTCTGGATCTCTATTACCCCCTCCCGACCATCATCATCATCATCGCGTGTCTCTTCGTGCTGTTCGCGGGCTGCGTGATCTTTCTCGCCGTGGGCTGTTCTCCCGGAGGATCCTGGGGTGTGGACGGAGACTGTGGCCTGGGAGACGGCCTCTCGAGTGGACACGCTCTGTCCAGCGAGCCCCAGCTGAAGTTCTGGAAGCGTTTGGGTTCGATGAGGCAGTCGTTCTCTTCCACGCCGACGTTCAGGCGACCTGTTCAGCCACGTGCGGCCCAGTGCAGAAAGCAATCGGTGTTGGCGGTACCGGCGGGGTCGAAGAGAAATGACTCGCATACGTATATCGCTATACCCTCTCTGCTGCAGTATGCAACAGAGATTTAAACTGTTTCCCTAAACGTAGTGAGATACCTTTCTGTCTACTGCCTACATAGAGAGAATCCGACTTTAACTGGAAATTCAAAAGCAGGCCCAGACAGTTTCTGCACACCTGAAAATTTAAGTTGAATGGAATGTATAGTAAAATGCATTATATTTTCATCAATACTTAAAGAAATACGAAAAATGAAAATTCTCAAAAATTGATTTTACAAAATCAAAACATTCACCGAGCGTATTGCAATGCATTCTGGGATTGACACTGCCTGAGAAATAGGCTTTTGTTTCTCGTGGTTGAGAATGCACTGGGGAAAAAACCAACAAGGTCGTAGAATGCTGTCTAGGTAGGCAGCTCACTGGGTTTTTGAACAAGCTATAGGCACACACTACAGGCGCTGAGAATGATCAGGCTGTGTACAGGAAGTCCTCGTTTCTTTCAACTTCAATCGAAACAAGACGTGACTCAACAATAGACCCAAACGTTTGACCGCAGCTCTATAAACAGCTGGACGTTCACAAGCTCTGTGTGCAGAGAACTAGAAACCTGCAGAACCGATTCTGCTGACTTGGAAATTTTTGTAGCTTTTGTAACATCGTCATGGTTGCCCTTTCACGTCATTCGCTGACAGCCTAGAGATCACCACGTTTGCCAGCACATTAAACAAGACATCAAGAGAAGATAAATGCTCGAAAACTCACACTACCAAACTTACAGCTCCTTGTGGTACTCTTCCCATAACTTATAACAAATGCATTTTTAGCCATTTTTCATGACGTTGCTTGTAATTCTTTATTAAATTAAGGATTTTGTACAAATGTTTTTTTAGAGATTGTACACAAAAAGAGGCAATAAAATCAAGGATGTAACTAAATATAATAAGATGCAGGAGGGGCATAATCTTAACAACTTTACTAGTAATGACACACAAGTTGCATTGGTGTTTTTCTCCATATTGTGATGTGTATCTGAGTGAAACGGCTTATGAAATGTGAAAAAAATGTATGGCAGGACTTGATTTCGTCCTTTAGGAATTGATTGGATCGTTAGAAGCCTGGTCATCGGACAGTCAATACAGTCACGCCCCCACGCCAAAACATGTTTGGAGACGAAGGAGAGGGTTAATGTGTTTGATTTAAAGATTATACCTGCATGGATAAATCATTTATAACAAAACGCAATATTTCACAAAAAGTAAGAATCTACTATTTTAATTACATGGTGATTTTAAAAGAACAGTTCACTTTCAAAATGAAAATTCTGTCATTATTTATACACCCTAATGTCATTTCAAATGTATGACTTTGTTTCTTCTGCAGAACACAAAAGAAAATGTTGGTAACAGAAAACCATCGGTCCTCATTGACTTGCACTGGTTTTGTGTCCATACAATAGAAGTCAATGGGGACCAATGGTTTTTGGTTACCAACATTTTTCAAAATATCTTCTTTTGTTTTCTGCAGAAGAAACAATGTCACGCAGGTTTGAAATGACAACAGGATGAGTAACTGATGACAGAATTTTCATTTTGAAGGTGAACTATTCCTTTAAGAGGTAAACTGTGATCATACGTGCACGTGTACCTGTAATATACTAGTTTCCTTTGGGATGTTCTCCAGGACGGTGGTTTCATAGCTGTTCTGAAGGAATATGGGCCTGTTGTCATTGACGTCCAGCACTTCCACATACACCGTAGCTGTGCCTGTCCTCCTGCTACCAGCTGGACCATTATCTACAGAAAAACCAACCATCAATCAGAAACAATATTTTTTACACTGTAATCAATATGCCGTACCATCATATCTGTATTTTAATACTATATTGAAAAACAGTAACATTCCCATGTGCCAAGTATTGTTTTGAGACCAAAAAGTGTACAACACATGGGCCTGCTGAAAATGATGCGTCTCTCTGAAACACTTAACTCTGATTGGTCAATCACAGCATCAATAGATGGATATTTTTGTATGTTTTTGCATAATGACAGTAACACTGACTGTTGTCCAACCGATGTTCTACTGTACAGTTAGCAAGTTTCATGTCTTTTTGTTCTTACATAGGCTAATAAAATAAATACAACTTCAGCATTCAGGAGTCAATGTTTAATATCTATTCATTTAATAGTTATTGCCCAAGTAACTGTGTATAAAGAAAATATAATGTAACAAGTTTAGGTCAGCCGATTGAACTGCAATAATGACCAGCTGACCGTACTTACTAAAATAGGCCAATAAGCTGTTTTCATGCAGACGCAAATGGCCTTATGTTTAAAAAAATACATAAAATTAGCATAATATTCCTATCTCTCTCAGGTGTAACACTGACGTGCCAATGTTTGTGTAAACGTTGCCATGCCCTGGAACTATAGTAACACAAAACCACTGCCATCATGACTCACATATTCACTGCTTTTGCAGAACGCTTTAAATAACCATCAGCTGTGCCAAATAACAACACATGCCATGTGAGAAACCACAAAACACAAACCATTTAAGAGCTTTTGCCAACCACATATACTGTTTGTTATTGGTGTCAAAGTTCCAAAGCATTTTTTTGTGTTTATACCATTTTATTGACTTGATTCCCGATCATGACATTCTGAAGTCTGTTATTCCAGATAAACCATTGCTAAAAAAACTGATAATTAGTCATCTTGACCAGTGCTAGTTATTTGTTTAAATGTATAAATTCATGCCATACTGTACATGAATTTGTTACATAATTTTTTTCAAGGGTTATCAAGACCCCAATGCGAATGACTTCTTGCCACATCAGTAAATAATTGAAAATGAAACATTTCAAATATTTGTCAGGGTTTATTTTGTCATAACAGATAGCTGATTGTCCTTTATTATTCAATCACATTGCAAACCTTATTGTAATGTGTAACCAAATTAAACTTTTTTTGTATGTTGGTGCATGAAACATCGTCGATCTGACATCATGTGTAAGTCCAAAATCAGAGAGCACACAAGCATTTCTGAATGCTTCACAAATCTAACAGGAAACCACAACGCTTCACATTTCACTCATTGTCATTCAGACAGGAAGCTGCATGCAAACATGTTTTCAACTCACCAATCGCTTCAATCACGAGCCTGTACGAGGCCTGCGTCTCCCGATCCAATCCCACAACGGTGCGGACCACGCCGGTCCGAAAACCCACGCTGAACTTACCATCTTGATTCCCGTCTGTTGGACACACAAGCGCAGATCATACCCATTATGATGGAATCTAATAATCTGTCTTGTTGTCTACATTATTACTACATAGGAAGTTGGCTTCACAGAATTCATGGGTCAGGACAACAAATGACAATATTTCAAATTCCAACCAAGACTTTAGGAGCTCTGACCTGTGATGAAATAACTGAGCTCTGCGTTTAGACCCGAGTCATTATCCGAACAGTTCAGTCTGACCAGCACGTAATCGCGCGGCACGCTCTCCTCCAAAGATATGTTATAAACGTTGGGGAAAAACGTTGGCGTCCCATCATTTATGTCCAAAACTGCAAAAAAAGGAAAGAGAGAGAGAAACAGAAATAAAGGACACAATTTACTCTTATGTTGTTTCAGGTTGAACACAAAGGTTGAATATTTTTTTTCATATATTGAAAATGAGGACAGGGCATTTAAAGCCGAAATGACAAAAGAATGCATCATAAAAAGACCAAAAACGTTATCCAAATGACTCCGTATTTCAAGTTTGTTGAATGTGACATCATCACATGAGAAATGAATTTCACACATGATAGCTTTCTGTGAAGAATACACCAAAATGTGGTAAAACATCAACGCAGTGTGCATCTCAACCGCTGCCGTAGATCATTGAGACAGAATGAAAAAGAATCCCCATTCATTTATATATTAATAAATAACCAACTTTTTCCATTTTTGTGTCTCATGATAGTGGGGTTGGGGGGGAAACAGAATTTTAATTTGTGAAACTATACTAAAGATCATTTATTGTTTGTATTTGTACTAGGGCTGTCAACGTTAACGCATGCGATTGATTTTTTTTCAGATTAACGCGTTAAAATATTTTACGCAATTAAGGCAGCATCGGTTTACTTTGTCATCCTTTGTCTAGCGTTACATTAAATAATCACGCTCTTATTCATATAAAGGCCTTTAAACCATTTAAGCGCGATTTGAAACATTGCTGTAATGCGTTCAGTGTAGATAGACAGCTTCCAGCTGTGGGATGCGGCACAACACGCAACGCGACAGCGGTCCAGTCTGGTGCATACAGCTTTCATTCATAAAATGATGTTGTTAAATAAATCTGTTGTTTCTACATTCATTTCGAGACTAAATGTGAAACTATTAGAATGTAAAAACATTAATGTTATGTGCGATTAATCGTGATTAATCACAGAAAAATGTGATTAATCAGATTATTTTTTTTAATTGATTGACAGCACTATTATAAAAGTTGCTGAATAGCACTAATTTTAAAGTTCATGAAAGCCATACACCGATTAGTTATGTACCTGTGATAGTGAGAGTACTTGTAGACGTTCGTGGAAACTGTCCCGCGTCATACGCAATGATCCTCAGATAATACTGGCCGATCTGCTCGCGGTCCAGCACTGCCATAGAGTAAAGGATTCCAGTGGTGATGTTGAGCCTGAAGTCCAGCCGTGGCATCCCCATCTGAAGCGCGATGGTAACCGCTCCGTTCTCACTCTCATCAGGGTCCTGCACCTGCACCTGTGAGAGGAAAACAGCAGGGGGCAGCATATCACCAAATGCCCTACTGGATTAGAATGCAAAGTCTAAACCAACAAAACATCTCGCTAACATTAAAGTACTTTTATACTCTGTTAAAAAGTTCATCTGTATATTGTTTTTCTCTGTGGAGATTTCAACCGATCATTTACTAACTCTGAACACGGACGATCCAATAGGAAGTCCCTCCGGGACCTCGCCGACAAATGGGAGGTTGAGAAAGGCGGGGTCATTGTCATTGAGATCCAGAAGGTTGACGTACACTGTAGCGCTCGCTGAAGAGCGCAGTGGAGGAGTCCCACCTGAGGGGGGCAGCACAACAATAAGAATACTTGCATACTTCCAAACAGAACAAGCTTTACTGCGATCATTATAATCACTGAGGGGGAAGGAATTCTAAAATCTGACATGTCACTTTAAATTGTGACACACGACTGTGACTTACTCCAAAAAAGTTTTTTTTTGACAAACTTGTAGACACGCACATCAGCTCTATTCCAAAACTAGTGTGCTGCCTCACCTACATAAACAGCTGCCTTCTAAGGAAGCATCCTAACCACAGCTGAATCTCCTAAATGATCGATGTGGGTTTGTTTTTAATATTGAGCTTATCGCAATGCATTCTGGGATTGCCTTCTTTACTTCTCTTCTCTCTCCCTTGAAAAAAATGAGTATACTTCAAGTTATTCTTATCAAGTATACTTAAGTAAAGTCAAAGTATATTTTAAGTACATTTTTATGTAGTAAGTGTACTACTAGTATACTAATATCATTGCACTAGAAGTATACCTGTAAGTGTGCTATTTCAATACTACTCACGATTTAATTGGCTCACTCTTTAGTTTAAGTATACTTTTAAGCATCCATTAAGTGTAAAAATAGTACACTTTGAGTACACAACTAGTTTACAACAACGTTTTTTGTTTGTACTACAACTATAGGGGAGTTTACATGTATACATGTGTACTGATAATACTTGTAGCATATTTTTTAGTACACATGGAAGTATTGTATACTCTCAGTAAACTAATAATTCACTAGTTAAGTGTAACAATAGTACACTTTGAGTACACAACTAGTTTACAACTACATTTTTTGTTTGTACTACAACAACTATAGATGAGTTTTCATGTATACGTGTGTAGTGATAATACTTGTAGCATGGAAGTATTGTATACTCTCATTTATTCATTCATTCATTCATTCAAGTTCACTAGCTTTTTTTAGTTTTTTTTCTTTAAGTGAACCTAACCATACTCAATTTTTACACTTGAAACATACCTTTAATGGTAAGTAGATCTGAAGTATTGAACTTGATGAAAAATAAAGTATAGACTTTTCTGTCAGTGTATACTTACAACTGTCAAGTATACGTAAGAGTAATTTTAAGCATGTTCCTGAGAAATACCTAAAAAGTATACTTTCATATTTTATAGTTTAGAAGTATGCATACTAGCACACTTGAATATAATTATTTTTGGGCAGTTATCTTAGAAGGCATCATCATTTAAAAAGCTTATCCTTTGGGATAGTGCCAACATAGACAGCTCACTAGATTTAGGAACAGAACTACTGAAAGAAATACACAAGTGAGAAAACAAACAGAAAAAGTGTACAACTGTCTTTATTATGACCCCAGACAAAGAGAATGAGGCATTATGGGACAGGTGAGAATTACTTACGGTCCGTAGCAGAGACAACGATGGTTCTCATAAGTTGTGCGGCTCTTGTGTCTCGACTCTCTCTGTCCAGGACCGCCCCGCTGGTGCGGATCTTACCGGTGCTTCGATTGATGGTGTAGAATGGGTTCTCTGGATTTATAGAGTACACCACTGTCCCATTATCACCATTATCAGGGTCCACTGCCAAAACCTGTGCAGAGAAAAGAAAAAGAGAGAATAAAAGAGAGATGAAAATGAGTCCTTAGGCACAAGCGGGAATCCTGTGGCGCAACAGAATTAAATCACAAATTCCCTGCTGAACGGCATGATGGGAGATTTATGCATGGGGGCGGCACGGCCGTCTAAAACTCCGGCAGTACTTTTAAAGGGCCAATCAATTATTCACTGTGCTAAAGGAGAAGCATTAAAATCATTTAATTGGTCATTAGAGAACAAAGGTTCGGCAGGTCTTTCATTATTAAAATATGAAGTGCCAGACGTCTCTGTTCTCAATTGATTAGAGAGAGTGATGTACAGCACAGGTCTAATGTAAAGTTGATCTAATTGATTTGAACGCTGAGGACGATATTTCTACCTGCACACTAATGTGCGTTTACTGACACTAGAAACAAAATATATGCACACTAGAATGAAAAATAAAGTACAAGTAAAACATTTATAGTAATGCATTTACAACCCAAGACTATGGGGCAACGCATTGGAAACATAACCAAGTACAACTGGTAAAGATATGAGCAAAAACACTACACAAGTAGCCTACACAGTACACACTTTTTAAAGCAATACAGTAATTGAGAAGCTTTATTTCGGCATTTAGAGTCTGCATAGAACAGATGTTTTGACCATTTCAGATCCTGATTTAAGATTATGAAGACATTAATTGTACATACTTTGTGGGGATTTTAAATCCCATGAATGCTTTAAAAAATACAATGTACAGTGATTTTTGTTTGCTTTTGTGAATTAAGAGACAAATCTGTAGTTTTTCTGTAGTCAAAGCATCACTTGAACAATTCAACACTGCTTTAAGGAAACTGGTTCTTTAATAGAAACATCAGAGAAAATGAATAGCTTTGTATTAATATGACGCATCTAAATTATTTAATTAAACGAACTAAATCTTTCCAGGAATTTTAAAGTCTGGGCAAATGCATGGGTTTTGCACCCGTCTCTCTCTCTCTCTCTCTTTCGCTACAGGCTATAAAAGTGAGTCCAGCAGCTCTGAGCGAACCTCCATGGCTCCGAAACTGTGAATCACTGGAAACCAGTAAAGAAGTTACAAGTGAAGAGCTAATTCACACCGAAATTATAGTAATTGAGTTGAGTAAGTATTTACTCCACCAAAATTCACTTTAAACAGTGGGTTTCTTTTTCACACAATGCAAGAATCTCTATGGTACTTTTGCATAAAATGAAATCTTGAATCCTCAAAAGTCACAAAAAATTTACACCAAATGGCTTTTGAAAACTAAGTGATATAGAATACTTTGACGGTGCTTTGACTGTCATTTTCGAGGAAAAGGCAAGGAAAAGCAAATGGTTATTTTAGTTCACTAAAATTAAAACTTTGAAAACTTTTCCGTTTAATGAAATCAAATAAAATAATGGCCTAAACATTATTGGAAACTTTTAAACTAAACAAAAAATTAAAATGCTGTCTCTAAAATTATAATAATAAACAAAAATAAAATAATAATAAAATTAATTAATCTAATGTAGCAACAATAAAAAATAAACAAATACATAATTACAGTAAATGACAAAACATAACAAAATTGCTAAAAATATAAAATTAACATAAAAACATATTTAAAATATTAATAAGACCAAAAACAAAACTATAGACCAGGCGCCTGACCCCCAGTTAACTTCCGGTTTGTGTTTGGCTAGTGTCTAATAATATAACTATTTACATTTAATTTAATTTATGTTATGTTATGTTATGTTAATATGATTTAGTATTATTATTTTACTGTGTAATAATTGTATTGAATAAATGATTTGTTGAATTCTGTTGTATGTTCATTTTATTAAATAAAAATTGGTTGAATGGGTCCTGTATCTGGTCGCATTTAAACAAACCGTATGATACATTGACATCTAGCGGTTGAGCTTGGTATCGCAGTCTAAATTCTAAATATTGAAGAGACAAGTTTAGCCAAGTAACGGTTCTTCTCGGTTTCTTTTGATTGTTATCAGAAATAATCTACAGGCACTCTATTGTTTGTGTACTGAATGTGTACCGGAAGTTCAGTTGGGGTCACAAAAGTGCGCATGCGCAGTAACGTTTGTTTATGTTTTTAAGATGAAACCATCTATAATAACTAGTGAAAAACAAAATTGTAAGTGGGTGAAAAATTTGACAGACAGACCACAACACAACAGTATGTGTAGCAATAAATTAATTAATCTTAACCAAAATTTTAGTCACAAATTCTTTGAGACATTTTGATTTAAAATTCCCTACTTTACACTATACTTTGCACCTAAAAAACACATTCATGCTGTGTACATATATTTTGCTTTAAACCATTAAAGTATCTTCATAAAATTATACTCTTGACACTTTTCCCTAAACCCTTACCAACATGTAAGTGCACAATAATAACTAAAATGTATCAAATATATTTTTATCTTATAAGGGTCCACAGATACCTTATATAAAGTGGGACCAAATCTTCTGTAGAAGATATATTCTTCTTCCTTTGTTCTTTTTCATCTCTTTCTCTCTCTCTCTCTCTCTCTCTCTCCCGCTCTCTCAGTGCAGTGTCCAGCTGGGTCATCAAGTATGCACTTGACTCAAGGCTACATTTGAATAAGTCATCTAAACCTCTTAACGAAGTTCAGCAGTGGCTTGTTAATAAATGGACAATCAGCAGCGTGCTTAGCGAATAACTCCCGACCAAAAAGCCATTACATGAAAAAGATTTTGTTCTGCGATTCCTGAGGCCCGACAACCTTTAACCTAAACAAGCTGTTTCCCAACAGACAGATTAAAATACTGTAAACCCAGACATATCAAAGCTCTTTGTTCAGTTTTTATCAAAAGGTCTATGAGTGATATACGGATATACTGACTGAAGCTAGAGATGGTGTGACTGAAATCAACATATGAAATAATCGAGTCATTCACCATCACCAGCCGTACAGTGCAGATGCAGAGAAATGAGTAAAACCTCTCAAGGACACAGAGGTGAGCGGCCACTTTGAATTCACCTGCCAGACTCCAGCCGATCAAAGGCAGGGACAGAGAGGTTTTCTCCAGCCGAGGAGGAGATGGAAACTTACTCCTCTGGGTACAGAGGGGATTTGACTGAAAGAAAACTATAAGACATTATGACTCATAAAATCAATAGCACAAACTGTGTTTTCTTGCCGACTTCAGAATCAAGCCTCTGTTCCAGATCTAGGACTTTTCTGTATCTATTATTTGATCTGTTGTATTTGACGTAAAACTAAAGTAAATTATTGTATATTTTCAGTGTTCCACCATACCCTGGATGCACAGTGAATAACAACTTAAAATGCTGCCTGATTTTCAAGCAATGCGTAACTTATGAAATATAAAAACTTGTATATAGAACTTTAGAACACGTGGAATATAATGCGAATGCATTTAAATGTGTTTTTGCCCTTTCAGCATCACAGCTGAATAGTCATTTTATGTAACAGAGTATAGAGATTCTACAAAATTGTTTTATTCTTTATAGATAAATCAAAAGCGTGTGGTCTTGTAACAGCAAGAAGCGATAAATAATAACAGAACTGTAATTTTGAATAATATAAATAAAGAACAATAAGAAAAAAAAATTAGGCAAGTCACAACAGGGGCGGAGCTACGGGTGGGCCTGGGCGGAGCTACCCAGATTGACAGGTGGCCCACCCAGTCAGAGCCAAGAAAATTATTTTTAATATTATTAAATACTATATTTTAACCTTAATTCTAAATTTGAATTGTATAAATTAAATAAAAACATTTTAATTGTTTGTTTATTAATAACAATATCCAAATATTATTAAAAATGTGCTCACGTGACGTCAGTTACGTTACGGCAGTTACGCTGCGCGCCAATATCGCTGCCTGTAGATTCTTTTTTTAAAGATCATGTATACATGGCTAAACAAACAGCTATACAAAAAAAAATTGGTATTGGAAAAAATTGGAAACTCCTCCGACAGGCCTGTAACAAACACGACAAACAAGCCATGCACCGCAAAGCCGTGGGACCGTGTTAAATCAACTGCACGATGATGCCGTTAAATTTGCAGAGCGAAGTTTAGTGAATTGCATATGAAGCCACAATGGGACAAAACGGTCCATTTATTTTTATTAAAAATTACTCCGGTTGAAAGGGAGATGCGAATTATTCCGGCCCACCCACAATTTTACAGGCCCACCTATCATCTACTTACTGTATCCGCCTCTGTGTCACAATCAGAGTTTAAGTACTCAATTATCACGGCCAAAAGAATTCATGACAATGATATTATTGCTAAATTTATTGAAATATTTTCAAAAAGATTAAAATGATCCTACCCTTGAATTTGGTTTATTTTGTGTTTTCAAATTTTCTGTCGTTTATGGTGAATTACACATGAAATAAAGGTGTAGGGAGGCAGAGAGAGAGAGAGTTTGTACCCTATATCTCTTAAAAAAAATTAAATTAATTTCGTAAATATCGTAAATGATTTATGATATTACCATATGCATAGAATTAACACAATATTGATAACAATGGTTTTGAAAATTACGCTTAGTCAATACCTGTAAATTCTGAGACACCTTTAACTATAAATTATGTATAAGATATAAGCTGGAGACCATCAGATAAAAATGAAAGCAATACTAGAAAGTCAAAAAGGAAAGTTCAAAAGTTGACCAAACATGTTTTGGGGTTAAAGGTCAAATCAGTACACTTACAGAAATGACATCTGTGTCAATGGGACTCATCTCCACGACGTTCGCTTGATAAGGCTCATCTCGCCACACGGGGGCGTTGTCGTTTATGTCCAGTATAGTGATGTTCACCTGCGGGGACAGATACAGGTCACACTGACATCATATTGCACTATTTATTTTTACACAATGGAGTAAAGCAATGACAAAGAGAGTGAGATCAGACTCGAACCAAGGAGCTAACAACTTTTGTGGTCATTTACTCTCTTTTGGCATTTGTAATAAAACAAGAGTGAATAAACGATGACAGACTTCATTTTTGAGTGAACTACTCCTTTATTTTTGACACGTGAAACCCTCACAGATCTAAAAGAGACAGCGAGTCTTGGGTTTCTCATGCTGGGACGTCTGTCTAGTGGATCAAAGTCAGTGGTTACCGTAGCGATGCCAGTCTTCTGCAGTGGCCCCACCCCTCCGTCCACGGCTCGCACGATCAGAATATATTCAGATTTCACCTCGCGATCCAGCAGAGCTGTGGTGGTGATCTCTCCTACACGCACACATACACACATACACACACACACACACACACGCACATTCAGCTCAGCTACACACAAACCTGTTACAGTCTTCAGACGCTTCTGCATCATAAATGAAACTTGTTCCAAAGATTCGTTGGCAAGTCGCTGGCACAACGCCAGGCACATTTGTCAATCATGACAGCGATGACCATGAAATGGCCAAAAACAGACTACTAAATAGACATGTTTAGAAGTGTTTACAGAGCCGGTGTGACTGTGTGCACCTGAGCGAGTGTTTAGTCTGAACTGTGAGCTTCCCTGCAGGGAATAGATGAGGGAAGCCTGACCAAACTCCCGGGATGCGTCCAGATCCGTGGCGTTAACAAACAACACCGTCGCTCCTGACAGAGAAAGAGAGAGAGAGAGATTTATGCACGGAGAGAGAAAAGAGCGCACAAAGAAACACATACAAGAGCATAAATTGTCAAAAAAAAAGAGGAATGCTTTAGAGTATCATTTATTCCTGCCAATTCTCTGATTTCTTCATTTCTCTAAACTGAGTTTATATCTATTTTAACTGGAATTTAACAGTCATTGTAAATTGAATTGTTAATGCCACAGAACTCAAGAGACAGAAAACGAGAATTAAGATGTAAACATCGTCAGGTAATGACTGGGTCAGACAGGCGGAAGAGAAAGCCACACAGCAGACAGGCCACGTGTTTTAGATGTCTTTAGACAGAAACTGGTCAATATGTGTGCTGTGCGTCAATGGTTACTGATTTAAGAATTGTCAGAGTTTGAAGGAGTGTGATAAGTACCTAACGAGTGACATACATGCACACAAACACACAACACTGAGCAGATATATGACAGATGCAGAGCAAACCAAATGTCATTTCCTTTCATGATTGGATAAGAATCTATTGTGTGGAATTTACATTTAAGCATTTGGCAGATGCTTTTTTCCAAAGTGACTTACAGTGCATTTAGTATATACAGTTCATGTCTTTTTAGTTTTTTGTTCAATTGTTTGTGTGTTTCCTGGGACCGAACCCATGACCTTTGCGTTGCTAGCATAACGCTCTACCAAGTGAGGCACAGGAACAAATTAAACATATTTTACCCTTGCACCCAAATTGTTTGAACAAATAAAATATGTATATATAATATTTATTATAGTTATGATGTAATATAACTGTACTTTATATTTATTAATACATATTAACCTTCTATTACATAACAATTTTATACAAAATAATATGTATTACATAATATAGTATACATACTGCAAGTAATTTATAGTGTTTTATCAAATTATTTAAAAAATGTGTATCAAAGAATACATACATGGTATGTCTAATATACATGATTATATATTATGTAAAATTATAAATAATTTACGTTAAACCAAACAAATGGTAGCAAACAAACAAACAAACACCCTAATAAATGGAAAAATGCATAAAACTGTGTATTGAGAATCGAATGCATTTTCTGAAAAAAGTTCCTGAAACAGAAATGTTTGCATGGCAGAAAAACAATAATGTTAAGGTTTAAGACAAGTTTGAAAATGTCTTGTTTATCTGTCACGTGTGCACAAGAATCAACATGCAATGCAATACAACTGCAGTTTAAAGGCAAGAAATAAATGTGTCTATGCAGTCTGCACTAACATTTATGTTTGGGACATTTGCATAAAGTTCATAACATTCACTGACGCAAGAAACCTTTTAATCTTCATTTAAAAAAATGGAATGTTTCGCTGGAAATTGCTTTCAACTCTTTAAGGTTTAAAAACAAACCCCTAACCCAAATGAGAAATGTGTCCTGCTAGCACTATTGCTCTGTGGTTCTGTTTTCAAGCGGTCACAACTAAAAACCACGTCTCTGTCATAACTCTGGGAAAACAGCACTTATTCTAACAAAACTTTACATTAGTGTGGAACAGAAGCATTGCACAGCTGACTGATCGCTGTAAATCATCACTGACAGCTATTGAGTTGTGCTAGCGTGAGGTTTTGTGCATTGTGGATGCTGATAAATTCTTCCACATCTCATCGTATAACTGTAAACATACCTGCGATGATATTCTCAAGTATGTTGATGATGTAAGATGGAAGACTGAACTCGGGAGGGTTGTCGTTCTCGTCCTGTGAAAGGAGGGAGGGTGTCAGCATTTTAGGGAGTGTACTGTATAAAAAGCCTTGAAATATATGAACTCATTAATTTTCCACAGGGAACAAACCGCTCTTAGTTTGTAATTGGATGAATTGATGGAGTGCTTTTGGGTTTTAATGGAAACTCACGGGCTGTGGCGATGTGAAATTATTAAATGTACGCACTTGCATTCAGTGTAACGCTGGGTAATAACACACACACACACAGTCTAAGCTGGATGTGTCAAATCCCTGCTGTTTTTCCAGATGAAATGTGTCTAATCGTCACCGTTATAAAAGAGCAGAGAAATGTCAGAGAGAAATTATCCGTCGATTAAGCCTCCCAGTCACTGGACCTGAGAGAAAACCACTGAATCCAGAATTAACACGCAGATCACAATCTCAAACTACTGTCTCGGGGGACATGCTTGTGTGTTAGCCTTAGTTTTCAATTCTTTGTAAGACTAAAACATTTAGGTATTAAAGGTCCAGTGTATGAAATTTAGCGGCACAGACTTTACAATTTTACTCACAAAGAGCTCAATGGTGATGGGCACAGTGCTGTTTAGGGGTGGGTTCCCTCCATCCTTGGCCATCAGAGTCAGATAGATCATTCCACCGGGCACCAGCTCATAATCCAGAGGACGGTTCACGGAGATGACTGAAACACAAATAACATTTATACCAAATACATAACAGCACACTGCTTACTAGACAGCCATCCGTAATCATTTTATATAACACCAGAGGTCACAAAAGCTTTTCCAAAGGTATTTTCACGCTTTAAGGTGCTCGCCGAAACACTTACAGTACGGCACTGAGATACGGTTTAATGTGACCCGTGAACTGCAGAGACAACTTGTGAAATCGTCTTATTAGAGAGAATGTGTGATTCAGACCTGCATAGCCCTCGATCACACTGATGCTGAAATACGACATGAACTGAGAGGCGTAGATGATGGAGTACGTCAAGATGTTATTGGGAGGAGAGTCCTCATCCGTCGCCTGAGAGAGAAACACAAAGTTTGTTACACATCGATATATACTGATAATATGGCGTAGCAGTCTGAATCTGAATAAGCAGCCGGACCGGACAAACAGTTATTGACCACTATTGACTACCATGGTAGGAAAAATGGCTTTTAAAATGTATTTGTTCTGTTGAACACAAAAGAAGACATATAGAAGAATGTAGAAAAGCAAACAGTTGTTGGGCATTTTTGACTACCTTTGTAATGTTTCCTACTATGGTAGTCAATGGTGGCCAAGATCTGTTTGGTTACAAGCATTCTTCCAAATATCTGTGTTCATCAGAACAAAGACATTTATACAGATTTGGAACAACTCGGGGAATTTTTATTTTTGGGTGAACTGTACCTTTAATGTCATATTTATCATATGGCATCAGAAGGTATAAATATAGCACACAAAACATATACACTTGCTTTACTACAGCCTTCAGCCGTCTGCGATATTTCTTTCGTGATCAGCGGCAGTCAGTCAGACAGACAAGTTGGGAACAACATGACGGTGAGTAAATAATGACTTTTCCGGTTTCACTTTTGAAGTGAATGGAGAAACTTTATTCTTTCTATGTCGGCCTGGAAAGAGTTGCATACGGTACGTTTGAGACGATAATAAAATGACTCGTTGTATACAGACATGTGGTTTATGCCAGCTTGCAAAAATTGTTAACTGGGAGACACGCACACTTATGTCGCCCCCTGCTGGCCAGGCAACTCAGAGCAGCATCAGCTGTCAAACTGTCAATCACAGCACAGATTACATGGCTGACATTAGTGCTGCTGTATCCAAACACAGAAAAAACTAAACACATGTGCAGGAGTCATGACACAGACCAGACACATGTACAGGCAGCAAATAAGCAGGGAAAGACTCATAAAGAGAGCGATCTGTCTTGAAATTGGACAAGAATACGTAATATACTTTATTTTTACTTCTTTAACCACATACAGATATGTTGTGTATGCTGTTTATTCCAAATCACTTACTTATGTCCAATGGAGAATCCAAAAAGGTAAAAATGTGACATTTACATGCCTGTATTTTTTGAGAGAGTTCCCAGATAGCACAGGTACGTCTGTAAAATGTCTGCTAAATATCTGGAAAACATCTGCTATGTAAAAACATCTTAAAATCGTCTTAGAAAAGGCCGTTTTACATACATTCTGAATCGTAAACATCTTACTGACATCTTCTAGATGTCTATATGACATCTGACAGGAGACATCCCAGAGACGTATTGCAGCACACATTCAAAATACGTTTTGCAGATGTAATCCAGACATCAAAAACACTCCCAGATATATACGTCAGGGATTATTTATCTGTCTCTCCAACTCTTCTTCTCTCTTATTTTCATTCACGGCCCTCATGTCTTTTTAAAAAATATATATATATTTTTTTAAGTTTCTTACCCGTGCTCGAATGACCTGCTGCGCAGCCTGTTCGTTCTCCATCAGTGAACCCACGTACGTCTCTTTCTGGAAGACCGGCGCATTGTCATTTACGTCCAGCACGTTAATGCGGAGGCGACCCGTAGTCTCCTCCCCTCCTCCATCACGGGCCAATACCGTTAGAGTAAAGCGCCGCATGAGCTCGTAATCCAACCGACTTCTAAGAGTCACCCAGCCCGTCTCAGCATCCAATGAAAACCTGGGGGTGGAGTTAACAGGTGGAATTCATCTTCAATTAACCAATGAGAAACAAGATGTTTACGACTATATTTATAGATAATGTTCAGTTAAGTACAGTGCCGTTTTTAAGTCTTTACTTCTTTTGAATCTATCAAAATACACAAATTTAGACTGTTTTGTAAATTTCAACTATTAGCGTGCAATCGTTTTTTTAGTTCTTGTAAACCAAAGAATAAATATTAGAAAGTGAGCATACAACATAGTGAGTTTGGCATACTTTGATGACATCATTGTAATCTCTGGCAGTATACAGCATATACTTTGCAGTAGGCAGTGCACTCTTACAAACATACATTCTTTAGTAAATCTTAAAAGAAATCAATCGAAAAGAATAGGCAAGACATGCAAATGCACCGGGAAGCGGATTAAATTAATCAAATGAAATTAATGAATTAAACAGAATGTTGTATCAGTGTGAAAGGTCACAGTATGGTAATGAATGAAAATCTCACTGGTCTGGCTCATCGCTGAAGTAATACCGGATCACTCCAAATGTGCCAAAGTCATTATCTGTGGCCTGCAGAGAGAGAGAGAGAGAGAGAGAAAACACATACTCTTGATCTTCTTGTACGTGACTGTGTGTTTGTGTGTATTTGAGAGAAGTCATTTAGCAGTGTTTTAATATTGAGATGAGAGTGTTTGCATCCCCTTTCCAACCCTGCAAAGTACTCTGTTCTGCACGATTAACGCAATTACACGCACACACACACATGCAGACACACACACATATACACACACACACACTTTCAGGAAGTACCATAAGGGGAGGAACTCTCCTCACACCAGATGGGCTGGCATGAACTGGTCACCCTGTCCTCTACCCTAAAACAACAAACACTTTCTTCTGGTTCATCTTACGCTGCTCTTAAATCCCACCACTGATCATTTGTTCCAAACTGTCACAATAAAATACTGCTTTAACCCTTATGCGGTCTTCGGGGTCTTTTTGACCCGCAAATGATGTTTGCTAAAATAAAAAATATTTTATATTTGTCCAAATAGCATGATACTTTGTAAAGTGGTCAACACTTTCTAGATCTACAAAAATGAAGAATGAAATCTGGATTTTATGTTGGTGTGGAAAAAAGTCACACTCTCGGTCTTGGACAAAATTCATCCTCAAAATCAGAAATAACGCAGATCACACAAAGACAGAAATAAAGTGGCACACTTCCAACAATGCAAAAAACATCCACAATGCAAAATGATCATGCTCACACGCACACACACAGAGAGAGAGATAGAGAGAGCGAGCGAGAGAGAGCGCGAGAGAGAGAGAGAGAGAGAGCGCGAGAGAGAGAGAGAGAGATGAAAGGATGAGACAAAACAATTTAGCACAGACACAGTTCATCTAAACTGATGTTTAGATTAAATTTGCAGAATTATATGAAAGTAATTATAATTATTAATAATAATTAATTATAAATTACAAAGTCTAAAGACTGCAACTTTTCTCTTTGTAACATCTTGTTCAGGTTTGATTCTAATCATAATGTGACATTATTGAAAAACTTGCTAAACTTTGACAAAAAGTCATTTCTATTGTTATAATTGTGATTTCATAATATGTATGAATAATATGAATCCAATCCATAATATGAATCCAACCTGAAAAAACTTGTGAAAAGAAATCTTTCAGTTGGTCTAATAGCACATAGCATATAGTGGAGCTCTGCAGCAATCTACTGGTAAAAGTGATCACTTTTTACTTTTAAAACTGCATTTTCCAAAAGATGGGCAAAAATCTTACACTAAACCATGTCAAATTATCCATGTGATACCCATGAATGAAAGTTAGAAATGTGGGTCTATTTTTAAAAAATCGTTATATACATTTTAAAAATATTACAAATCCGTCAACAACTGCACAAATGTGAATTAAAACCATTAATAAACAGAGTAGAATTACATTTTGCATTACATTGTTACAAAATGACATTTTGTTGCCTGGGGACTCTAGAGACACACCTCTACAGTATTAGGACCAACGGTCAGTGGCGTTCAAAGGAAAGGTTTATTCTGGGATTTTCTCAAGCATGAAGAATACATGTGATCCTATTTTACAATCTGGTATCTTGTCAAATCAGTTAAAAGAGTAAAACTAATGACAAATCAGAAAGTGTTGTGACATGTCACTCTCACACAATGTTCAAATCAGATCTGTGTGTCCTTGTGCAGACACTTCAGTAACAGATCACAGTGTAAACTCTGTGTGTGGGTCTAAATTAAGTTATTAAGTGCTAAAGGGAATGGATTCTAAACCTCACATGTCTCTTTATGCAAATTAATACAAAGAGAACAAAACAAGCTATCAAAGAAACAACAGCACAGCTGTGTGTTGTGAGAGAAAGAAAAACTGAGTATGAGAAGTGCTGCTTCTTTGTCCTTTTCAATCACACACGCACGCACACACACACACGGTCTAACATCTGTTAGGATCCTGATATAAAGAAAAGTAGAATTCTTTTATGGAAATGATAATCAGTCAGAGCAGATGTGCAGGTTTGTGTTAGATCTTTGTGGATGTGTTGTTGTTGAAACAGGAATTCTCTCATCTTTCATCATTTTTTTATTTGGTTCCAGTTTTGGCAGATGCATGAAGATTTTCTGGTAGTGCGCATGGACTGTAATTCCACATTTCCAGCAGTCACAGACATAAATCGGCTTTTCAGCAATTACATGATGTTTTGTGGTACATATGCTGTGGGTATTTCTGAACAACTTTTGTCACATTTGATGAAATCCCAGATGAAATAAAATTTCAAGAATTTCATTTCGTCAATGAATATATAGCTGATAAGCTCCATTCATTTTAAGACCTGTTGTGATTTAAATGAGACATTAATCCTGATGCTCATAATCAGCTTTGCCTAAGTGTTTTCATTGTACTGATCTTAACAACAAGGTAAGCGTCTGGTGCAAGAGCATGTAGTCTAATTTCTCTCTCTCTTGTGTGTGTGTTTGATGGATAATGGTTGGGTGCTGGTAATGGCGTTTCAGTTGACTGGTGCTGTTGGTGTACAGGGTCACAGAGTTGTGTGAGTGTGTGCTGCTGTCACTGCCACTATTAGAATCCATGATTCAAACGTGCCCTGATGACGACCTCACCCTCTGTGTGTGTGTGTGTGTGGTGCTTGATAGCAAACCGGCCAAAACAGCAGGGTAGCATCAGGACAGAGTAGCTCTATATCCATAACCCTGACTCGACCCTCCTCCAAAACAGAATAAATATCCAATGATATCAGACCTTAACAGATGCAGCCAATCACTGTGCTAATAAATATACCCATACAAAAATGTACACATGGATCATACACATGTTTCACACGTGGCCATGTGTATTTTGTATATGAAATTCATTTTTTAAATTCATGTGACTTTCTGTCTGGGTAGTGATTTTTTTCAATTCAGATCCACATATATTTCTGTAGCGCTTTTCACAAGTTTGCATCATTGCAAGGCAGCTTTACCTGCTATAGACAGTAGAAATAATGTATAAGAAAGAGTAGTAGTTGCAAGGAGTAGATCCCAAAAAAAACCCATATAAATAAAAAGTAAAATAAGTGGCAAAAACAAGCAACAGACAAAGAACTGTACCTGTAAATGAACCCAAATAAACAACCGTTCTCACTCCCAACTCGTCACATATTTACGCTCGGTCAGCGCCCCTCGGCATCACGTTTTAACATGCAGGGTACCCCTTTGGCGTCGTTATTCGATGAACGGGGAACTGCGTTGCTGTTCGCTAAATGCCCCGGTTCATAAGTTCGCCTATGCAGATAATAACGATAGCAGGGGTATGTAAGGTATGCGTATTTGGCGTGCGGTCCGGGCAGCGGGCTCCGAGCTCGCCGGTACCTTCTGAATCCGGAACACTCTCCCCCCGATAGGGGCGAGTGCACCAAGCTCGGAAATGGCCCAAACCCAGAGCTCACCCACCGGGGTCCTGCTGGAGAAAGCGAGTTCAGGGAGAAGAGCCGGGGAGGTGGAGGGATTGTTGATTGACTTGTAGAGATGGCGCAGGTAAGATTTCTGGACTATTTATGAGATGGCTCGCTTGAGCCGATAGGGTAGATGTCGTGATTGCTAATAGCGAACCAACCGGGCTTGATTATATGCACGGCTTCTCCCGAACTTTGTTAATAAAACATCATACCGAGATGCGTGCAATTCTCAGTATTTCATAATTATTTATGGTTTTAATATTTTGTAGCACCTAACCCCAACCCCACCCCCACCCTAAACCTAAACCTAACCAGCCATATAAAACACAACACACGAATAAAAGTACAGTCACAGGTATTTATTGCACAAACTGACCAAAAGCATTACAAAGTCTTACAAACAACCCGTGTCGCAGACCTTTCTGCACCGAAGCCGTACGATAACTTAAGGCTTACATGAAGATGCCGTGTTGTGTCCGTGAATGCATGAAGTCGGCTCCCATTCAAAAGATAGATGCAGTTGGTCGAGGGAGCCAATACCGTTTCACGTTCAAAGCCAACGAAATGATCCGATCGGTCACAAGACACGGGAGAGCCAATGGCATCGAAGCTGATGTAACTCTTCTAAAATTTGCATGTCCTGTCAACGAAAAACGACGCCAAAGGGGTACCCTGCGCGTACAAAAGTGACGATGAAGGGCGCTGACAGAGCGTAAATATGTGACGAAAAATATGTGAAAGAAAGGACTGAAAGAAAGAAAGAAAGAAAGAAAGAAAGAAAGAAAGAAAGAAAGAAAGAAAGAAAGAAAGAAAGAAAGAAAGAAAGGACGGAAGGATGGATGGATTGAAAAAAGAAAGAAAGAAAGAAAATCTTTCTGTCTATTCATGTCCAGTAAGTTCTCCTTTCAGTCTCAGTCCTCAGAGTTCTCTTCTTCTCTCTGTTTCTCTCTCTCGGTGTGACTGACAGGCCCATAAGTGTGGTGATGACAGTGCCGGGGCTCAGGGTGTTAGCGTGACAACAGTTGCTATGATGACAGGGGCCTTAATGCAGGCCAGGTGAGATAGACAGGGATCAGGACGGCCGAGACGATAGTCATCTCACTCTTCCATTCCTCACACACACACACACACACACACACACCTCAAACTCCAACAGAAACACAAAGACGCTCAACTAAAGTCAGAAAGCAGAGGAACAGAGACTGAATGTGCACCTGATAGTTTGTCTCTCACTGACAGATGTCAAACAACATTTCAGTGTGGTTGCAAGCGAGAGTGACGGAAGAGTGAGGGGAAACCTTCAATAAAGGTCCAGCGGCGGCAGATAAGACAGACGGTGACTTTGAGATCCATGACAGCTGTATTTATAATAACACTTTCGCCAGAAAACAATGCACAACTTTACATGCTGTGTTATTGCAAAACAATTTCTTCCAAGACAACCATAAACAAAACCAAAAATATTGGACAGACAGATCATTTTACCTTGGTGAAAAATCCAACAACAAATGCATCCCCAAGTTTAAGTTTCCAAGACATATAAACAAATGCATTTGATAAATAAATGTAAACTTTGGCGTCATCGCATCACAGTCCAACTAAATGAACAGGAATGAACCTCTCTCACATTGGCACCAGACCATCAGGCCTTTAGTGAACCCTGCAGCTGACAGCACAAAACACACTCGTGTAGGTGTGTGTGTGTGTGTGTGTGTGAGAGAGAGAGAGAGAGAGAGAGAGAGAGAGAGAGAGAGAGAGAGAGAGAGAGAGAGAGAGAGAGAGAGAGAGAGAGAGAGAGAGAGTATTAGTCTCGGTGGTCAGAGTGATTCTCTGACTAAGCAGTTTAGATCTGTTAGTGACACATTAATCCAACTGAGTGATCTGCCAAAACACACACACACTTCTCACCCTGAGGGCCTGACTCATCTACAGAGATTAGCTAAAAAAAGGAAAAAAATGGCATCTTCATCTTCAAAAGCTTAGTTCATTTTGACTAAACATTGTTTTAAGGATGTGCTTATGAACTAAGAGATTCATGAACTACATTTGACCATGCTTTTTAAAGCCAAAAAGTTTTATTTGGACAGAACGGCCTATGCATAATTTAATTCAGTTCACTTTCATTTCTATATAGACTATTTTGCAAGATGCTCCAGACGTGCACTTCCTGTTTCAGTTTTTTGCATTCATTTTTTATTTCACTTACAGTATATAATGAAGTCTTAAGGATGCCGAAGATGATTTAACATGCTGATTCAGTTCTGAATGTTTTGTTGGTTGCATTTTATTCTAATATTTGTGTAAAACTGAAACGGAAAGATAAAACAAAAACAGCATAGAAATATTGAAAAGAAACTAAATTAAATCAAATCAAATACATTACTTGGGTCAGTAGTAATATTCAGAAAAACTTATATTCAGAAAAAAAGTATATTGCAAATGCCCATTTAAACACATGAACATGTGTATGTATTATATTTGTGTACATAAATAAATGTTAAACATACCAAACACAAGTGTTAAACGTAATTGTTTAGGATTTTTTCCCCACGTCTAACCAGTATAGATCACACAGGTTACACCATATTAATGTGGACATCCCATAGACTTCCATTGTATGACAGTTCCATGACCCCAACCATCACACAGTTTCATCTTACTGTAAGAGGACCACAGATTAATCTCACACAGGTTTAATAATGGGATAATTGAACTAAAGCCATCTGACAAAACAGTTTTCAGTCTAACAGGATTAGATCAGACACACAGTCAGACAGCACACGAAGGCTGGCATAAAGTTTCAGGGAATCTGACAGAAGCTGGTGTGAGGAGCCAAACTGATCAAGTTCAACATTATGTCCCGTTTTAATAAGCAGGCAGAAGAAATGGCTGCAATTCAAACCAAACACAATCTGCACGAACGAGAGGAATATCTTTTGAATACAGGAAGAGAACAGGAAAGACAAGTGCATCCCCGCGGCGATGTGTGAGCCTTATCAACTGTTTACTGAATAAACCTATTACAGCAATTAGATAAACACACACACACACACACACACAGAGATGAACGTTTAACAGACTGGAGGACGGTGATAAGAGAATGAGTACAACCGTGATTTAAAGAGAGGGAGAAAGGAAGGAGAACACAGATAAAAGAAAGTGCTGTGGACGGAGAGAGATTGATCAACTTTCTATTCAGACTTGGCCCTTACAAAAAATGGAGATTAAAATGAGTGTGACAGGAACAACTTAACCAACTATATCAGAGCACAGAGAGAGAGAGAGGTCTGTATTTGGCCAGCAGCTATGTTTTAAAACAGACCATCATCACCAGCTGTCCTCCCTCCTCCTGCTCTTTATGATTAAAAGAAGAAATATAGCTGAAGGGAACGAGGAGGTGAACAACACCACAGAGATAAAAAGCTCAAGACAGATGAAGAAATGTGACCGTATTTGTTGAACTACGAATCCTTCATCAACTGTTATTACACGGCTTGTTGGAATGCTTGATTCTGATTGGCCAGTCGTGACATTTGCAGGTTCGTTATTCCCAGATAACAACCGCTCAAAACTAATAACACACGGTAGCCTGGATGCAGCAAATCATTTTGCCAGGTTTTTTTGACAAATTAAATATAAATATGTATTTTAATAACATATATGACATTATATTTACAAATGATTAAACCAAATTGCCTGTTCGTGACATTTGAACGCTGTTTCAAAAATCATTTCAAAATATTTCAAATTCACATTTCATGTCCAGTTTTTTTCTCATGAGGCAAGTAGCCGTGTAATAAGCGGGATATTGTACGAGCAGCCGGCTGTTATCGCGAAATAAGCCCCGACAGTGTGATCTGGACTTGTATTAAAAACCAGCTGCTTGTACATTATCCTGCTTATTACATTTCTGCGATAATAACAACCGGCTGCCTGTACATTATCCCTGACTTATGAAACTGGTGTTGTGTTTTCTAAGGCTGCTGCTCCATATTATAGACTAAAGGGATACTTTACCCAACCAAAATTCAAGTTGTTTTATTATTGACTCACCCACAATGCCATTCCAAACCTGTATCATGACTTGTTTCATCTGCAGAACACAAATGAAGATATTTTGAAGAATGTTGGCAACCAAATAACAATGACCCCTATTGACTTCCATTACATGGACACAAAACCACTGAGACATTCTTTATTCCTTAAAATATCTTCTTTAGTGTTCCACAGAAGAAAGAGTTATAGAGGGTTTGAGGGCATGAGGGACAATAAATAATAACAGCAAATATGGGGTGAACTATCCCATTAAGTTAGTTCAGTCCCTGTCTGTTGTCTATCTATTATCATTTCAGACAACAGGTCCAAAATGGTCTGTTGGTCACTTCACATGTTGCTCATATGGTCTAAGTAAATGGCTATTTATCCCGGATGGCAGATGGTTGAGAGAAATATCTATCGTACACCAAACTATACGCGGTCACCTCAAGAAGAAAAATGTGGACGAGGAAACAAAACTAAACCTTTAACACACACTCACAGACACACATACACACACACACACACTAAACAGAAACATTCCGTGATCCAACACATTCACCTCAAGTACATACAGACTCAACGGGACAGAAATCCATTAGTGCTATAATAGCTGAAGGAAAAGAGATTGTATGAATGCAAGTGAAAATAATAAACAGGACATGGAGAAATGCAAACAAACTGCTGCCGAAAGCCAGAGTAAAAACAAAGAAGCAATTTAGCAGATATGGGCTGACCTCATCTCATGAGACACATACAAACTAAATCCCTATAAATATTTATAATGATAACCACTACCATTATTGATAAATATTAAACAATGCCTGTACGTACGTGTCTGCGCGCTGAGCTGTGAGAATACAGGAGCAGAACCAACTAAAACTTCATGAAAATTAAGCATTGAAGTTTATCTATACGGTGGGCCAAAACACCTTTTGACACTTAAAGTGATAGTTCACCCAAAAATAAAAATTCTGTCATCATTGACTCCCATTGTATTTATTTTCGCTACTATGACAGTAAATGGTGGACGAGATCTGCTCGGGTACTGACATTCTTCCAAATATCTTCCTTTGTGTTAAGCATAACAAAGAAATGTATACAGGTTTGGAACGATCAGAGCGTGAGTAAATAATGACAGAATTTTCATTTTGGGGTGAACTATAACTTTAACTCACAAATACACGGCAATAAATATCATTGCATTAAGCCAACACCCCATATCAAATGAGTCAATATAATAAATGAACAAATGTTTCTTGCTTCTAGTTGTAAAAAGTTGTCCGTGGTTCACGTGTACACTTTTATACAGCGATAAAAATGACCTTGACACAATTTGGCTAAAACTGCAAATTACAAAATTACAAATTTGTAATGTGAAAGCCCAACCTATGAGTTTCAAATTAACCTATGCCGGGATGTTTTAACCCAAAGTGCTGGGTCATTTAACCCATTTTGGGTCATATTTTGGGTTCATTTAAACCAACAATTGGGCTCATTCCTTTTTGACTCAAAGCTGGGTTAAAAATAACCAAGCATTTTTTAGAGTGTATTTTGTGGTCTATGTTGGGTTATTTCAAAATGGACAAACCCAACAGTTGGGTTTTACAATAATATATACAACATTTTCATTTCATATGAAGTTTTTCTGGGTTAATTTAACTCATCAGTTGTGTTTGTCCATTTTTGACCCAACACTGGGTTAAAATAATCCAACATTGTTTAGAGTCTATATTTTGCTGCACATACTGTATATGCATAGATACATAGATGCATAGATGCAGCCAGGTGTTGTAAATTAACCTACAATATGATGGGTTGTTTCAACTGAAAATTGTGGGTTGTTTCAATCCAGTGTTGGGTCAAAGATAATATACAAATATAATATGCCAAGTGAATCATTTAGGCAGAACAAAGGACTCATTTCTAAAGCTTAGAAATACACGAGAAAGGCACAGATTTCACAGACGCTCCACCTGCTCTGGGTTCAGCAGAGAAACAGGCAGTGTTCACATCTGATTCAGCCTGCAGCTGATCTTTTCTGGCCTCGGTGTGACCCGTCTCTCTCTCTCTCTCTCTCTCTCTCTCTCTCTCACACACACACACACACACACACACACACAGAATGTAAAGAGTGTGACACACAACACACAGTACAGCTGATGATGCTGAGGGGAGCTGTCCACCAGTGTGGTGCTGAAATTACAACGGCTTTATGGATGATTCTGCAACACGTGGCTCTGTTTCAAAACCCAGCAAGCTGGTTTGATGCCTATGCCCTGTAAGGCTACTGTGGGGTAATGAAACCTTACAATTGACCATTTGCTCTACTTAGATAGGATTTGGTTTTGGTGTTGCTAGTCTATTTTAGCGGGCATCATCATGGTACCTAACTGGAACTAAGCTGCGGAACATGAAGCTTCTTGATTTCATTTTATATAACACATAAACAGCATTTTTATACAGTATGTGATGGCTGCTAATGATAAAATGAAGCATAAAGAACATGAACTCGAAGATTCGTTTTCGACCTCAGGTATATTTATTTAGGATATACATGCTTTTTCACCCATATCATAGATTTTCTTTTTTGGTAAAGTTTTGCAAAAAATAATAGCACATTTTGATTTAAGAGAGGTAAATGACACATTATAAATACAGTAGCGTCCATTACTTTGAGAAAAGATTTCCCTCCAACTTTTAAATCAAATACACTCGCAGCATCAAGACACTGAGCCAGACTTCACTCAAATCATGCCTAAAAAAACACGAGTTTGCACAGACGTCCTTTTACTCCCGGAAAATGTACTGGTACATAGCAGAATACATGTGTCCTTCACTGTAGGTGTATTGTACGTGACTAAATGACTACTAATTGAAGGTACCTGTATGGCAGTGAATGTGCTGGATCACACCTGCTTTAGTCGTTCACTGAATAATGGCACGCTGTGAAAGGTAATGAACGGCACTGAGCCGTGAATCTACCGCAGATTTTACTGGCTTCAGTCAATCCTTTACTGCCGGATCTCAGCACTAAACTCACTTCACTTGATGAAATAAAAGACAGATTTTATGACGATGTTAAACAGACAGGGACTCACAATTAAGATGAATACGAGCGGCTGATAAGTGGTCATTAATGGTTAAGGAGGCTGTATATGTCTGAAAGAGTGCTCAGCGGTTCATGACACGACAGGATTTTCCTTGTTCTCTTCAAATGAAAGATAAGAGGTTAATACCCTTTCTGTCTGTGTATAGAACCAGTGGCTCTTCTGAAGGACACTTCAGTCTACTCCTAACCATTTGAGCATAACAAACATAGCAAATCAGAGGTCATAATGTGTCTTAAAGGTACAGCAGCCAAAAAATTCATTCCAACTTAGTCAAAGAGAAGGTGGACAATAATCCAGAAAAACTAAATGATCTAAGAATGTTGTCTGCCATTTTAAGCGAACTACAAGAAAAAATGAAATGCTATAAAACTGAAGTATATGAATCCTAAAAAACAGAATTGCTCAATTAATTTGAAAGTTTTAAAGACGCCCTCTGTCTACCATTGCTCATGCAAACTGGAAGCTTTTGTCCCAAAAAGTCAATACTACAAGTCAATGGCCAGACAATATTAGCACAAAACCGTTAAGGGGGATAATTCACCCAAAAATAAAATGAAAATACCCTAATGCCATTCCTAACCCATACCAGATTCTTTCATCTTCACATTCGGCTTCTTATTGACTTCCATTATATGGAAAAAGACATTCTCCAATACATTATCCTTCATGTTCCGGTTTGGAACATCACAGACATTAAAACTTTTCTTTTTGTGTGAACTATTTCTTTATCACAGCGAGAAAAAGTGATGTGTGTGGAGCGATATGAGAGATATTGAGAGCCAGTGTCCTCCAGCAGTCATACACACTAAAATACAGCCATGGCCCAAAATCCAGCGACTCAGAGTCTAAGCTCTTTGGGCTGGGTTCCCGGGCACAGATTAAGTTGAAAGTCTGACTAAAACGGCATTTAAAGGAACAATCAGCTCTGACAGTTTGATCTCTTTCAATTCTCGGTTGAATGTGTCTGGAAACCACTCAAAGCAAAATTTAAAAAATGTTGAGAAAGTCTGTATTATAAACGAATGCAAGGTTTATGAACATAGAACTTCTTTTATAACCCTGAATGAAATCCCTGCTCAAAACACAACTAATGACAAATGCATCAAACTTCCTACAGTCTCCGTTTACTTCCCAAATGTTTGCATAAACTCCTATATTACATCATTAATACATTCTATTTTATATATTGTTGCTGTCCTTCCAAACCTCTGGATGTCCAAATTTGCTGTTTTTCAGGAAATGGAAAAAACACTGTCATTATTAAATGAATAAATGTTGGCAAGCACTTTTTATTGGTTTGATATTTGCAAAAGGGTGACTAATAATAATGATTTATGGCAAAAAATTAAAATATTGAAATATGTAGATATGAGGTTTCAGAAGGATAGCAGCGATATATTATAATGTGGGTACGGTTGTGAAATCTGTACATGGAGCTATTTAAGTACAAAAAAAGAATTCAAATTCATCATAAGCCAGAGCTGACAGCTATCTGACAGGTATGTAATTGTCTGTGTTGGGATGTGTGTGTGTGTGTACTGGCAGCACATTAGCAGCAGTCCAAACATCTGTTTAAAAACACGCAAATAATCCTGAATCACACATACAAACATTCTGGTTGGAAGGCAGCATGCGTTAAAAGTAAAACAAACATGCATTTTTAACATACTGGACATTGGACAAACTATGACAAAAGACAAACAATGTCCCCAAAAAAACACATTACTGCTAACTTGAGTTATAGATTTTGACACATTGAGAGATACTGAGAGTTCAGTGTAGATAAAGGACAGAGCCAAACTTAAATCTCAACATTAGATTTTTTCTCAAGTGGTAGAGATGATGGTTGGACCAAAAAGGAGAGAACTGAGATATCTGAAAGAAGGAGGGGGGATATAAAAAATGCATAAACACGAGGCTGCCACACATAACTGTCTGTCCCAGTCTGACCCTAGGGCATTGTGGGTAAAGTTACCACTCTATTGACTTCACAGGCTGTTACTTGAATAAAGTGAGCCATTGACAAATAGCAGACATCATTCATTGACGTAGCAGACGCATAGATCGCAGCCACATATAGACACCCCATCAGTGATGGAGAGGAAGAGATAGAGGCAGAGAGGTAGACCTGCTGGATACAATTCTGATTCTTTTTTTAACACAGAACGACCACTGCTAACAAATATGACAATAGCCACTTGTTAGAGTCCACAGGAAATCATACATGTTATTTACATTTACATTTATGCATTTGGCAGACGCTTTTATCCAAAGTGACTTACATTGCATTGTAATATACATTTGTATCTGAGTATGTGCAATCCCCTGGATCGAACCCATGACCTTGGCGTTGCCAGCGCCATGCTCTAACCACTGAGCCATTTTATTTTTTTCCCTCTCTATTTTGTCACGTGTAAGTAATATGTCTTGTGTTGACTTATGTTTGAGATGTCTGTATATGTTATAAAAAAGCAAAGTTTGGGGGATTTTAGTATGAATATGTAAGCATCAAAGGCACAGCTCACCTAAAAATGAAAATCTTCATTTATTCACCCTCAAGTTGTTCCAAATCTGTATAAATGTCTTTGTTAAATTACTTTATACATTTCTTTGTTCTGTTAAACACAACAGAAGATATTTTGAAGAATGTAGGAAAGCAAACAGTTCTGAAGCACTTTTGACTACCATTGTCATTTTTCCTACTATGGTATATGGGGTCCAAAAGCTGTTTGGTTATAAGCATTCTTCCAAATATCTTTCTCTGCGTTCATCAGAACAAAGACATTTATACAGATTTGGAACAACTCGAGGGTGAATAAATGATGACAGAGATTTTATTTTTGTGTGAACTGTCCCTTTAAGGGTATCTACAAACGAGTGTGCCCCAAAACAGCAACAAAAAACTGTGCTTAGGAAATCAAAGCATTCTCTCACTTCCACCAATACGGCCTCATGATTTCTATGACATCATTCTGCACTTAAGCTTGTGAGATAAAAGGGGGCGGGGCCACTCAATATGTCCGAAATAACATTCCTGTTTCAGTGGAAATAACATCCACACATTAAACAAAGCTTCAAGGCACTTCAAAAGAACTATAATGTTTTGTCTTTCTCACGTCAAGGTTTGACGAGTCGATTCTGCATAAGCTATCTTTTCTAAACTCAAGTTTTTAGTTCTCATTGTTGAATAACGTTTGATCTCACCTTCAGTATTAAACATTTGCAAGCACCATCATTTGGGCAGTTGCACGGAGACCTTGGACTGCTCTTCATACAATATTGTCCAAATGCAGAAGCCCTGAATTAGTTTGTGTGATTAGAATCAGCGCACACTTACAGTATTCCTGCATTTCTCCATGTTTCCAGAGTTGGATTGTGTATCGATCAGTATTGATTTCCATACCATCCTGAGGAGCGAGTGCGAGAGCGACAGAGACGGACTGATAATGGACTGAATTTATGATCTGCGTGTGGCTCCCATTTATTTAGCGCAAAATGACCTTCGACGCTCGGAGACCGTGCGCCGAAATCAAATAAATGACGGCGATCCGGCAAAAGAGAGAGAAACAGTCCTACATAACTATGCATCATGACTTTGCCTCTAAAGGCGCATGTTTGATAATAAAACTTTACAAGTTGTTACGAGTGTGTCTACCTGTATTCGAAGCAGAGATGTTCCAGGTGCTGTGCTCTCAGGTAAACTGATGTTATAAAGCGTTTGGCTGAATATGGGCCTGTTGTCGTTCTCGTTGATGAGGTCGATGAAGACTCGGGCGAAACCCACATGCTCAGAAAGAGACTCGTTGGCATACAGCTGGAGAAGAGAGCAGATCTTCAGTCATCACAACATCTACTCGATGTGTCAACACCGCAATTTGCATTAGAGCAGATGTTTGCACGAGCTGAAGAAACACACTATTTATTGCTTGAGGTATCACCTGACTGAAGGAACCGCTTGTCTTTGTCTGAAAAACGCTTGTGTTTTGTAATGTTGTTGTACTAGATTGCAGTCATTTGTCAGTTCAGCTAGTAACTCCATCGCTGGAGGGTCGGTTAAACTAAATCAAGTGTAAAAACACAGACGAACTGCACCGGCACAACAGCAAAGCTCAATCCGCATGTACAGTACTTCTAAAGAATTTCATTCTAAATCTGTTTTTAATTACCATACAAACACGACATGACAATATCTATTCTAGAACATCTATTCTAAATGATTAAAGAAATAAAATGGGTGCAGATCTGTTGCGCTTTGAGAAAGATTTCTGAAATTCATAATGTTTAATGTGAGCCTCATATTAAATTCTCTGGGCGAAGATAAAGAGACTCCCTGAATCCAAGGACATTTCAACACACGTCCCTTAAATATCCTACGCCGAGATGACTATGTGATCTTAATAAATATACAAATGCTTAACCTGCAGCCATTCATCATTTTTATAAATATTTATACACACTGATATATTACTGATGCATTTATTTATTGTCTGGAACTAACGTGAAAATAAAACGGAATGGAAATGTTCATGCACGTTTACCAAATACACACATTTCTTTGCTGACCACATATGGCCTGTGAAAACCGTATGTACACTTAAACTATACTTTGCATTTAAATACCTACACATATGAGATTAGATTGGAAATAATCAAGCAGGATTTGAGATTTGTGAATGCATTGTTGAGCTTGCGTGTGTGTTTGCTGAACTCACAGAAAAACTGTAGCTCCTGATGGTTTCATAGTCCAGCGGGATGGCCACACGCACGCGGATGTCGGCTCTTCCCTGAACCGAGGTGGGAGAGATGGTGAAGTGCTCCGAATTATTCCCTGTCAGGACCACCTGAAACATGCTGTTCACTCCCTGGAGCGACAAAACACATCAAGCACACTAAGAAAAAGAGGTCGGCACACACAAAATAGTCACCAATATGCCCAAATCTCCCGAATGCTTCTCCAACACAGATGGAGACTTTTAACCTGAGTTTAGAAGTGAGAAAATGGTACCATGGTACCCCTAGCATTTCAGCAGATATCTCAACAATGTGCTCACATTTGTCAGGACATAACATTTAAGACGAAATTATGAGAGGTGCAGAGGAAAAAAAATCACCTATTTCAACTTAAAAACGTTAGTTCAAAAGCTGACTTAAAGGTGCAGTGTGTAGTTTTTTGGAGGATCTATTGACAGAAATGCAATATAATATACATAACTGTGTCTTCAGAGGTGTATAAAGACCTTCCATAATGAAGCGTTATGTTTTTATTACCTTAGAATGAGTTATATACACACATACATACACCGCGGGTCCCCTTACATGGAATTCGCCATGTTGTTTCTACAGTAGCCCTAAACGGACAAACTGCTCTACAGAGCGCGTTTCGTGAATACATTATCTCCTTCCGCAAAGAAGCAAACATGTGACGACATCATTGTTCTGTGCTCAGCCACCGTAGTGTATAGAGCGAAAATTGTGCCTAAACTTAACAAACAAATCCAGCGTTTTGCAAACAAACGCAACCTTTTATGGAAAAGAAATAAACTCTGAAACAAACAGAAAGCGTTTTACAAATACATAATGCAATTCGAGAGAAAATGCAAAGGTGTACCATATAAATGTACTGTGTTTAAGTCTCACCTTTTTATGAGATTCTCTCAGCTTGATTTTCTCACAAATGTGACGTGCAGATTTTCTCATAAATGCATGTGCAACTTCCTCTTACAAAACAGCAGGTGGTGCTATTGAGAATTTGACACTACTTTCTTTAGGAAGAAGCCATGAACATTACCTTGCGTGCCACCCTTGCCAGTGCCAGAAACTGAATTAATTTCATTCATCAAGTTTCATTCAGTTAGTCTCATGAAATTTATTGAAACTGTTAATAATAATCAGTTGCTGTTCTTAATAATAAATAATGAATTATGCATTGGTTTTAATATACAAATAACGTACAACAAACTGGATGCATTTGCAATGTTGTCACCCCTTCCACCCCATCTCATTCTCTCGTACTTGTTTCACAAATGTTTACGCTCACAAAACACTACTTTTACAAGGATACTTTCTTATAAGGGAATTTTGACATCATTTTGTGTTTATATCAGGGCCGGCACTAGACATGGGCAGGGGTGGGCTGAACCCACCTAAACGTCTGTCTTGCCCACCCAATGAGAATCAAAAAATAACACCAGAAATTGTTGTATTTTCTATTGGCTGAAAGCAACGTCACTCTTCACTTCACTGCTCTGGCTTTAGTTTGTAACAGAGAGGCATGCTACATGCTACAGGTGGAAGCAAAATACTGTGCACAGGAATTTTAGACGCACTGCACATATGTAAAATGAAGCATGTAAAATTAATTGTGCAGTAAAATCAGATTCATTTATTCGTTTTTGCGGTCTTATTTTGTGCTGTTAACAAACAGCTATTATTTGCTTGCAATAAATAGGCTAGATTTTAACCTATTGACTTTCAGTAATGACTGAAAGCTCCATCTTACGAAGCTGCCGCTTCAGAAATAAATCGGTGTCTCTCCATCTCAAACACCCCAATTCACGATGCAGGTGGTAGCGAAACAATGTGCAAAATAGTTTAGTTTAGGCACGATGCGCGCTCACGATACCACATGAAAAACAGCAGACACGATGTAAAGTTCATTGTGCAGTGTAATAAGATTAATTCACTCAATTCGTTAAACGAAATTAAACAGAAATCAGTGATCGTTCAGTGATGGGGAATGTTCTTAGCCCGCTTTCTTTTGTAGGCTTCTATTTATGTCCAGTTTACATAACCGCTTTATTTAATGTGTAAAACATCAATGAAATTACTATATAATTTATGCACAATTACTATATAAAAGGCAATAATCAACAAGAATAATTTTTTGTTTTAAACTCGCAGTCTTCTGTAATGAATGCCTGTTTGTAATATTTATAACATCATAAATCATTTAAATCCTGCATGTATTGGTGTCATATACTGCAGTGTTTGTTGAATTCCAACAAAAGCAAACCTCAAGAGTGACAGAGAGCATGATAATAAACTAATTTAAAAAAATCTGGGTTATTTCATAAAACTCTTTTTTTACTTTTTCTAAAGTGTACAAACTTTAGTTTTGTGTTGCTTAAAACTAAATATGAACTTGTTTTTTGCGGTGTTTCTGTTTTAAAAATACAGATCATGTTTTCTGTTGTTTTGACCTGTTTACTCCACTTCATTTTCTCCAAATAAATAAAAAGAAATTATATGAAATTTGGGAGAAATGTTGTCAGAAGTTCACAGAAATAAACAAAAATGATAATTTTACCAAAACACATTTTTATCAGAAAAAAAGGAAAATATTTTGTCTGCAGCTATACTGTCTGTGTGGTTGGGGTATATGCCCACCCAGGATATCTGCTAGTCCACCCTTCTGCACCTGGCAGGAACCGGGCCTGGTTTATATGTCAATTTTTTTGTAAGATTTTAGTATTTTGCGCGCTTTCTGAGATGCGACTCGGTTTTTAGTAATTTTTCTGCATGAAAGTTGCATTGATACATATGTTTGACTTTTATCCATAGCAACTCATAGATAAAAAGTATTTAACATTATGTCAAACACTATGGCATTAAAGTAGAGAGTTTTCTAGGCTATAAAAGATGAAAAAGCAAATAAATCGTCGTGGCAGTTGTTTCAGTCAGTCGTCTACATTGTTTGGTTGCCATATGCCTATTTAGGTTTAAAATGAATGCTGCTGTTTTTTTGGCTATTTCAAGCTAATTGGGCAATTTTTGCAATAAAATAAACCAGCACAAAAAAACTGTAATATAAATGTAAGTCAAACATTTGAACTATCTGCTGTTTTGGGAGAAGTTGCATAAGTGAGAAAATCTGCATGGTCACATTTGTGAGAAAATCTGCACGTTAACATTCGTGAGAAAATCAAGCTGAGAGAATCTCATAAAAAGGTGAGACTTAAACACAGTACATTTATATGGTACACCTTTGCATTTTCTCTCGAATTGCATTATGTATTTGTAAAACGCTTTCTGTTTGTTTCAGAGTTTATTTCTTTTCCATAAAAGGTTGCGTTTGTTTGCAAAACGCTGGATTTGTTTGTTAAGTTTAGGCACAATTTTCGCTCCATAGTAGTGCTACGAAACGAAGGGATGGAGTGAGCTGTTGGTTGCAATTCACAATCTCACCACTAGATGCCGCTTTAATTTCCACATTACAAGTCATTGCAAACCTAAATTAAATTTAACTGGTTTAAAAAATCAAGTTGCATTTGTATAACCTACAAAATCCAGTTAAACCAATTTCAACTTTATTTTATAAATCAGTATAACATAAGTGACATGTCAAGCCAATTTTGATTTAACATACTTTTAACGTCAATTTAAAATCAAAACGTCAGCTTTTGAACTAAAGTTTTCAGTTAATTTTATTACAATATATGCTAGGCACATTTACTTTAAATATTTATTTGAGATTTTTATTGTATAATATCAATTTAGGAAAAACATCCATCAATGTTGACACTTCAATGAAATATGGAACAGGACTCCATGTCTCATGAAGAATAAAAGCATAACCTCTAAGCATCATTTTTTCTCTCCGAGATTTTTTTATTATATAGACACAAATAAAAGTGTCTATTTCAAATAATACAAGTAACATAATTCTCAGTAATCGTGTCTGTCTCACAAACGCTCTGTTACAGGTACACAGAGAGATGACGGTAGAGCCTCATTACTGTCATCTCTCTTCTGTTAGCAGCGGAGGCCGGTGAGATGAACGCACATCTGGCGGCACGCAAACTCTTCCATGACTCAACACTATCTTTGAAAGCACAATCGTCAAATACTCGACGAAATACACACTGTGATTAAATAAAAAGAGTTTGTGTGCGAGAGCTGAAAGTTACGGTGATGGAGCGATCTGCTGACTGAGAGTTATGCCAGCTGTCACAACAAATTTTTGTCAAGAAGAAATATCTGGAATGTAGTTTAAACTGATGTGAGTCAAACATAGCGACACACACACGGACATGAGCACATATACAAACACACTCAGAAAAGCAATATTGTCGAGTGTGGAGAGTAGAAAGTGTGATTGATTATTGTGTGTGTTTACTCGCTGCTTATCTCTACTAAGTCCAAACTTATCTATCCCTACAATCACTTCATCTCTTCTTGTCTCCTTCTACCTTTCTTTTTTTTGGCGTAATCTCTCTCTCACACACAAGAAAAGAGATGATGGGTTTAGGGTTTAGATTTATCCGATTACGCCACACACTTTTGCACACTTGCACTTACAAACCACGTATAATTTTTAGAACCTGTTATTTAAAGTGCATTCGGTAAAATGATGTTAGATTTGGTACATTTGTTTCATTTTCGGTGAATCAGTTGTTGGTTATGACTCCGATTCAACAGTTTTTTTTACATCATGGCTGTTGACAGAGATGTATATTACAAAAATATTCACAAAAAATGTTGCTATTTATAACTATGCATGCTTTACTAGTATATAAATACTAATTATATATATATATATATATATATATAATATAGATTTTTCTTTCCTTTCTTTTTTAATTCATCCCGTTACTTTTCCAATTTCTATATTCATTATAATTATTACAATTTCTATATTATTGTCTGTTTTTACAACAGGTTTTCTTTTGTGCAACAATGTAAATTGTAAATAAATTGAAATAATTTAATAAAATAATAAATAAAAATTATTTTCTGTGCTCAATTAAAAATAAACAATAAAAATGTCTTTATTATTAAACTAGGATTTTACTGTACTTTTACTTTTGAACTTTTTGAATAAACTTGGCTAGAATGTCTGTTTATAAAATTTAGAATTAATATTTTTATTTCTTAATATATTAATATACTTTTCAGCAGCAACAACATAAACAAACAGTATGTGCCCCAAACTTAACTTCCAGTAGAATCAATAACTGTTGAGTAGTTTTATTTAAATGTAATACAATTAATATACAATAAAAAATGAATATTAATTAAATCTCAAATAAATTGTTATATAATAAACAAACACGGACCGGAAGTTAACTTCAGGCCAGAGCGTGCATCCGATAAAACTGTCTAAAATGTTGGGATTTATACTAATCATACTCAAAAGTGCTTTTGTAAATATTTTTAAAATATTATATTTCATATCGAATATCTAATATACAATTTATGACCTAATATCTGTATATAACAAAAAATCCACTATACTTAATAAAGCACACAAACAGTCACACACACAGGCCCATTCCATTTGCAGACGAAGCCATTTGTGACCACAGTGTGGGGAATTGATCCGGACAGAGAAAATAGTTTCAGAGTTCAATAAACATTTAACCGGAGGTGTTTCCATACACGCAGAAAGAACAAGAAAATAAAAGAGTGCGCGCTTGAACGCATGAAAAAAGAGCAATAACCCAAGTGTGCCGCTTACACAAAACAGAGCAACACTCCAGGTTAATCTGTGATATTCACTTCTTTTCTTTCTCTCGTTTATGAAAATCTCTCCATCACGTCGCTCCTCGGGCTGGACGCTGTAATTGAGGAGGTGAATGAAGAGCCGGAGGGCTCGCTGTGGGATAGCTGACCAAATAAACACACGCGAAACAGATGGGAGGAAAGAAACCGAGATTTAAAGTTCGGCATCAAAGTCAAACCCTTGAAGACAAACACAATCACGAGACTCATTTATCCAAACGCACTTTTCTAAATCACCCTGTTTTACGATCTGCAAAATATCATAAACGTAAACGCTACGAATGCAAATGTCATCGTGAGACAACAAACAATATTTTTCTTGATAGTTAAACGTTTGCTGTAGGAGTGACTGACAGCATCGTTCATCACGAGTCGAGTATTCTGATCTGCACTTTAGCGCTAATGAAGGCAGACTGCAATTGCTGACATAATACTTCATTATCTCGTAATGATCTTCAGTTTAGATCCTCTAATGACAAGTGCTTTTATAGCTTTAAAGGTAATGTGTGTCATTTTTTTATGCTAAAATACATTCCCCTATCCCGGCTTTATTCGCAAAGACAGTCATTTTATGTAAAATATAAACACTGCGGCTCTGTTAAAACTCAACGCTCTGTTTGTATGAGTGAAGTGTACAAGAAACCTATTATTTCTCTATTATATTTCTTTTGGTGACACAAACTGTTTGTTGATCTCAAGATGTTTCTTTAAGTCAACTTTTAAGGCATCTTTTCAACATATCTGTTTTCACCTACATCTACAAAAAAGGTGTTTTTGTGCATATCATATGCATCTCCAACCTAAACTAAAACAGACCTGATCACACAATCTACCCAATTATCGCTCAAATCAAAAGATGCACCTGTCATCTTCAATGTGACAACAATACAACACACAGTAAAGGCAAACTATCCAGCGCACATCTCTATCCATAATCAAAACAACTACCAAAGATAAAAAAACCTTCAGTCACGTTGGCTCGGAGCGCGGCCACACCGGAGCGACACGGAGGACGACGCTCTAGATCGATGGAGGAATTACATCGGCGGTTAAAATAACCGCCTTGTTGTTGTTTGGAGCGCTTAGAGAGCCATTGAGGCTGATGGGGGCTATTTAAAGAGCCATCCAATATGCAGGGATGTCAGCGCTCACTGGCTATAAGCGTAATTGCCCGTCCATTTGCTTGAACCACTACAGAGGAGATAAAAGCCGCCTGTCACACACACATCAGCAGGAAAGTTTGAAGATGAGCCACGCAGAAAACCTTTGAAAAACTCTAGGAAAATTCATGATCCTAGAGTATTTGTGAGCGTTAATAATGTGTAAAGTGTTCGCATGCATTGGTGGGGCAGGTGCGCAGTTTAATGCACTGAGGACAACAGTCCTGAATCGAGTTATTGTCTAAATGTTTTTTTTTATTATATTGTCGCTGTCCTTCTGAAACCTCGTATATGTCCAAATATTCCTGTTTATCAGGAAATGGAAAAACACTCAATTTGATTGCATACTGTGTTGACAAGCACTTTTTGACACTTTTATTGGTTCGATATCCAGTGACAAACAAATTTAGTGTGACTAATAATAATGATTAATGGCAGAAAAATCAGGAAATACGAGGTTTCAGAAGGACAGGAGCGATGTATTTACTTTATTATGAAGCCAATGCATTGAAACGCATTACATTGGAAACTGTTCCGTGTATTTACACGGTTTTAAAATGCTCAATATTACATGCATCATCTCATGTTTTCTACGAGAAATATCATTACAGCAAAGTGATGCATCATAATAATACCCACTCACATGAACACATCGAGGAAATAACTGGACAAGCAGCTGAACATGAAAAACCAAATCAACTTAATAGTTATTCATACACCAGTGCATGTTGGGACAGTTTACAATCTGCATCTACTTCTGCATTTAACTTTAAAAATCTGAGTATATCGTGCAAGAAAAGCTCAAATAATCAAATAAATCTTCGGTTATATTATCTGCATTATTATCTTGATCTAAAAATAAGTCTCGCAGTATAAAAGGAGGAAAAAAGCACTCTTAACCTTCTATCCTCAGGCTTCCTATTCAAACCCAGTTAGTCTCTTCAAACACATGCACATCGAGACTGAGGTGTTTATTAAACTCTCAGAGCCGCTGGAAGATTCCTCTTGCATTAGGATCAGAGTCAAGGCTCATTGTGATCAAGAGTCTGCGATCTCTACTGCGTGATGGCTCGCTGTCTCCAAAGCTCTGGTGCTTAAAGTGTACAGTGGCAAAAATATACAGCGATTTCTTTTCTGCAAGAGGAAACGTCTACAATTCAACAAAAACATTTGATTTTTAGTCACAGTACAAAACACTGGAAAAGGGAAAACCCTTTTTTTTTGTTGATTGTTGCAAGCCAAAGTGAATATATAGTTACAAATAGATAGTTACAATTTCACCTCACCGAAATGTATCATAGTAAAAAACAGTATACTGAAATGACTTGTGAAGCCAATTTGATTGTACAATTGTTGATTGTACTAATTTACAAAATTTAAGGCAGCAAAAAAGTGTAGTGTCTCAGGAGAAAAATCTGAGAAGATAAAAATCTCCATTTATTCACATTGCTGTCTAGAAGCACCAACTGAAACCTACGTTCATTTTCTATTGTAATCTATTGTAATGAGTTGTGCTAGATGACTTTCACTATTAAAACACCAATTTTGGCTGTTTAGATGGTGATCAGTATTTAATGACACTCATCTGTCTTTGAAGGGTGAAGGGTAAAGTAAGGGCACTTGGATATGATGGAGAGAGCGGGAAGACTAATATAATTTTGATATGCCAATCAAAAGTGACAGGGCAGTAAAAGTGTTTGAGGTAAAGCTGTACGGTGATAACAGCCTTGCAGAAGAACCTCAATCGCGTTCTTTTTCCACTTCTTCCCTTTCCCTTTACTTCACAGTAAAATCGCCAGTGTTAAAAATAACAAATTAACACTCACAGTGTATATATAATCCACACTCTCAAAGTGTTCATTTGACCTTTTTTAACACTGGTGATTTTGCTGTGTTCTAACCATACTTATAAATACACAAATGAACGCAAAAATGATCATGTACATTTTATCACTTCAATGTGGACCTTGACATGTTTTCCTTACTGGATTTGAATATTTACAAGTTGTAACATTTCTGTAACAAGGCACTGGAATGAAGATGGAGATGTCCTCCGCTTTCTGTACCTGGACTACTGGAAACCCGTTAAAAATAAAAAATCTAGAGAAAAGGTTCTTCACAAGGATGCCATAGAAGAACCATTTTTGGTTCCTCAAAGAAGCATTCAGTCAAAGGTTTTTAAAGGAACTTTACTAAAAAGAAACTTTTGTGAAACACGGATGTTTTGCGGATGCTGAAGGCTGTTCATGGAACCATGGAACCAAAAATGGCTTTAAAACACATGAACATCTAAGCGCTGGATTAAATTCATAAAGGTTTTATATATTTTTGGACTACAACATTATCAACAGTGACACAAAAATCTTGTCTGGCAGTGTGAATGTGCAAGAAGTGAAGCCAGCCGACGATATAAATGTGCTGAGTGTAAAGTATGTCCATCTCAGCCAGCGTAGAGATCAAAAGTTTCGGACTGACAATGTCAAAAACTGCTTACAGATCTAAAAGAATTAGCGTTGAGTTATGTGAAGACGTTGCTGACTGAAACACTTTCACAATGTTGACTGACAGGTGAGAAAGCTTGACATCTGACCGATTCGCTCTCGTTCCACAGCTACACATACAAGCCGTGAGGCTGGCAGGAAGCTACTGACATCAGAAAAGTCTAGACAATATGTTTTATGAGCTGAACAATCATGATGTGTCAAGAATAAAATCACATTCAGGTTCGAGGTGCTATGTTTACAGTATCTCACCTCATCTTTGTCTTCAACCTGTATGAAGAGAGGGAGAGCAAAGCCGACCTGCGCCAGCTCAGGGATGAGGACGCGGTATTCAGAGCTGTTAAATCTGGGAGGATTATCGTTCTTATCGATCAGCAGGATGGTGAAGGCGGTCATGACTGTAGCAGATGAGGGCGAGCGGTCATCATTCAGTTCAGTAGCCTAGAGAGAAAAAAAGAGCCAGTTCATCTGATGTATACAATAGTAGTATATTTAACCCATTGTTTCAACGCATAAAACGGTCGACACACATTCTGCACACTTGTTCTTGTTTTAGGAACTGGATGCTTTTTTAATTCAGCCCACAGGACACTGAATTAGAAGGACAGAAAATGGAGTTTACTGAACTGAAATGGAGGGATTTCAGTATATTTTTAACAAGACTTTTTGTATGCAAGCTTTGTAAGCATTTATATTTAGCTTTTAATTATTTGATTTTTTTGCACTATGCACTGAAAGAAAATCTGAAGAATTCTTAGGAATGGATTTAAACTAAATTCTTATTGAAATCTAAAAGAATAATCAAGTTAGATAAAATATTTCATTCGCAAACATGCAAGGGAGTGCAAGGTTGTCATGGCTCTGCTTCATTTAGTCATGTTTTTCTTGGTCCTGTAGCAGAGCCATGACAAAGCCTTTGGTTATGTGTTGAGAGAAACATATTATTGTCCTTTTGACAATAATATACGTTCTCTCCAGTGTCTCGTCATTGACCCCGCCCCTCTCGTTTCCTTGTTATCTTTCCCTGAGTGTTTTATTACCCACACCTGCCCTGTGTTAATTATCCCTCGTTTGTCTTTCCTATTTAATGCCCTCATGTTTCATTGTCCTGTGTTCGGTCATTGTGTATGGTGTGCGTACAACGTTCGATGTGGATTACGGTCCTTGTACCTGTGCGTCTGTGTTCTGATGTTTCCTGTTTTTGACTGTTCCTGTTGCCATTCATCTTTTATAGTAAGTGTTAGTTTAGTCTCCGTCTAGTGTTTATTAGTCTAGTGTTCAGTGAGTCTTCGTGTGGTGATTTATCTTTATTAGTTTCTCGTCCCAGTTTTGTACCCCATCGCGGGTCTTTTGTTTTGCCCTGTTTTGTGTAATTAAAGTCTTGTCTGTTAAGCCCTCATCTCCCTTGCCTGCCTGCATCTGGGTTCTTCCCTAGTGTTTTCATGACAGAATGACCGAACCCAAACGAACCCAGCAGGCGGCTCCCAAGGACTGCAAGGCGTCGTCTCCCCGATCCGGCCTAGCCCACTTGCTACTGGGGTTCCGTCAGGGGAGTTTTGGGGACCAGGAGTTCGCCAGAGCATTCTCGGCGGTGGCTGAGGCGACCGGGTTCAATGACGTGGAGTTGAAGACGATCTTCAACTGCTGCCTCACCCGGCGCCTCACACCGCCAGAGAAGAGGCTGCTGGCTCCTCTCGGGTTCGAGGATATGGTCAGGTACGTGGCCAACCGGGATGATCCCGGGAGTGGGGTTCCATTTGGAACTTCCGCTCCAAGGTCGAGCATCCCGGGGGGTCTCGTCCTGGCTGCCGCTGCCCGGGGGGAATCAGTACCCTCTGGCTGGAGCTCCAAGGTTCTCGGTTCACCTGGCGGAAACCGTGGCGAGTGGGGAGGGAAGGACTCGGGGACGACGTCTGGGGGTTCCCCCAACGCTGAACTACCTCCGGTCCCCACGGGTCCGCCAAAGATGGCTGCAGACCCGGTGGTGCAGAAAAGGAGGAAGGAGAGTCACGGGGGAACGTGCGGTCCAATGCAGCCGGCTACCACTCCGGTGCAGCCGGCGTCCAGTCCGGTGCAACCGGAGATCTGTCCGGCGTCCCAGCCGGCGGTCGAGCCGGCGTCCAGTCCGGTGTCCAATTCGATGTCCAGTCCAGTGTCCAAGTCGATGTCCAGTCCGGTGTCCAAGTCGATGTCCAGCCCGGTGTCCAAGTCGATGTCCAGCCTTGTGTCCAGTCTGGTGCAGCCGGAATCCAGTCTGGTGCAGCCAGAATCCAGTCTGGTGCAGCCAGAATCCAGTCCGGTGCAGCCGGCGTTCAGTCCGGTCAGCCGGACCCAGTCCGGTGTCCAGCCGGCGTCCAATCCGGTGCAGCCGACATCCAGTACGGCGCAGCCGGCGTCCGGTCCGGTGCGCCGGCGTCCGTCGGTGGTCAGCCGGCGTCCAGTCCTGGTGCAGCCGTGTCCAGTCCGGTGTCCAGTCTGTGCAGCCCGTCCAGTCGTGCCAGTCCTGTGTCCAGTCCGGTGCAGCCGGCATCCAGTCCGGTGCCGCCGGCGTCCAGTCCGGTGCAGCCGGCGTCCAGTCCGGTGAAGCCGGCGTCCAGTCCGGTCGTCCAGCCGGTCCAGGGTGATCCAGCCGGCGTCCCAGCCGTGTACAGCAGCACGGTCTTCCAGCCGGCGTCAAGCCCTGTCCAGCCGGCCTTCCAGCCGGCGTCAAGCCCTGTCCAGCTGGCCTTTCAGCCGGCCTCCAGCCGGCCTTCAGCGGAGCCGGGTGGCCCCGGGGAGACCCCCAGGGTCAAAGACTGTCCCCCCAGGACTCCTCCTAAGTCCCCCAGGACTCCGCGCCCTCGAGCGCAGCCGGGGACTAAGACTTTTCCCCCAATCTTTTTGGTTTTCCCCCCATGAACCCTTGTTTGGCCCCACCCCCCCTCCCTTGTTTGTTATTTTTATTATCCCACCCCAACCCTGTGGTTGTTGTCCTGTCTGCCCCTTGTCATGTTCACCATGTTTGTCTGGTTTTTGTCACTGTCTCAGTCGGTCTTGTCTCGTCCGTCTACCCCTTGGTGAGCACCTGGAGGTGCTCATTAAAGGGGGGGCTTCTGTCATGGCTCTGCTTCATTTAGTCATGTTTTTCTTGGTCCTGTAGCAGAGCCATGACAAAGCCTTTGGTTATGTGTGGAGAGAAACATATTATTGTCCTTTTGACAATAATATACGTTCTCTCCAGTGTCTCGTCATTGACCCCGCCCCTCTCGTTTCCTTGTTATCTTTCCCTGAGTGTTTTATTACCCACACCTGCCCTGTGTTAATTATCCCTCGTTTGTCTTTCCTATTTAATGCCCTCATGTTTCATTGTCCTGTGTTCGGTCATTGTGTATGGTGTGCGTTCAACGTTCGATGTGGATTACGGTCCTTGTACCTGTGCGTCTTTGTTCTGATGTTTCCTGTTTTTGACTGTTCCTGTTGCCATTCATTTTTTATAGTAAGTGTTAGTTTAGTCTCCGTCTAGTGTTTATTAGTCTAGTGTTCAGTGAGTCTTCGTGTGGTGATTTATCTTTATTAATTTCTCGTCCCAGTTTTGTACCCCATCGCGGGTCTTTTGTTTTGCCCTGTTTTGTGTAATTAAAGTCTTGTCTGTTAAGCCCTCGTCTCCCTTGCCTGCCTGCATCTGGGTTCTTCCCTAGTGTTTTCATGACAAAGGTTATTAGAGTTTGCTAAAATTAAAACCAAACATAATAAAACATTTCTGTAAAATAAAATAAAAAAATAAAATATGAATATCTACAAAAATTAGAAATGTTGCCTTAATAATAAGTTGCAATAAACTGAAATAAGTTTAAGTTGAGGCTCTAAAATAATTAACTGAAAATAAACTAAAAATAAACAGAAATAAAAATATTTATTTAAATATGTATTGTTAATAATCTTATATACCATATACCACATTAAAAAAAAAAATGAAAAAGACATAAAAATGATAAATAAAAAATAAACTAATGATAGAACTATATACGTATATAACATGAAAACTAAAAATAAAACTACAAAAACAAAACTGTAGTAACTCTGGGGGAGAGAAACATAACAAACTTTGTGAATGAGGTGCTGTAGGTTTAGTAGAAGTGTATTATTTTAGTACAGTACAGTACATCACACGCATTTAACAGAATGTCATGAAATCATTCAGATCCGTTTGTATGTAAAGAAAAAGAACCCGTTCTGAAAAAGAACCCGTTCTCTGTTCCCACCAACGGGAGACAAGAAATGAGAAAAGACAGATGTGATAATAGAAGGAAACTGGCAGTAAGTCGCGTTAACGTTTAGACCTCAATCTCTTCCATTTGTTCTTTATTAAATCAGAGGGGAGGATTCTGGGAGAAATCCCACAGGTCTGCGGTAAGTGGGGGCACGCAGAGGCCAGCGGAGCAAGGCAGACCCAGACAATAACATTTAGGATGAACAAGTCTTATCGACAGGAAACAATTGCTCACTTTCCTGCCTCTCTTGCTCTCTCTCCTTCTCTCTTTGTGAGTTGGAAACAGACGGGAATAAAAAGGAATAATAGTGTTTTGTGATGGAGGGATGCTGGATGAATAGCGGCGATGCTACGGGTCAGGTTCATCATAGAATCGTGTGGTTTAACACCCGTCCCGTCCTATAATGAATGCGCTGACCTCCAGCCCAATGTACTCCAGCTTATCCAAACTCTGTGAAGTTGAGAAATTAGTTTTATTACTTTCCACTCAAAATCAATATTGCCACCAATGAGAGAGAGAGAGTAAAGAATAGAGAAGATGGGGTAAAATAAAAAAAGACTGGGTAGGGAGAAACAGATAATGAAAATCTATAACTTATGAATATTTTGGATGGTTTCTCGCTATTGCATTGTTTTGAGTTTCAATTTTTGTGGCGAACATTGATTTCAATTTAGAAACTATAGCTGCGGTTTATAACCGCAAACAGAACAGAAGAATCCAAAACACATTTATGAAACTGTCAGGATCGGAATATATATAATATTACACACACACACGGCGAAAGTGGCTTCAATAATCAGTAAACATCTAAATGTAACTACTGTGCCGTACAGCGACCCAGAGGAACAATTAACAGTGAAAATTATCCTTGCAAAACAGATCTAAATTCAGACAGAAAACAGCACACATATGGTCCAAATATGAATTGTTTTAGGTGTTTTAAAACTAAGTCTGTCCATACTTCTTTTCATCTCCTTCCTTACGTATCCTCAAGAGAAGGCAAAGATGTGCGTGTGAGAGAGTGAATATTCCAGAAGCCCAAAGGTCTGTGATAAAGGGAGCTCTACGAGAAGGAGAAGCAGGAACAAAGAATTTTCCTCGCTCAGGTCTTGAGGGACATTAAAACACACATACACACACTCCTCCGGCGTTTGGCCCTGGAACTGTCAGCGGGGCACAGAGATAACGATGACATGACACACACACACACACACACAGTTTCTGTCACATGGTCACTCGGTCCCACAGGGGTATAAAAGATGTGTGGCATCACAGAATTAAAACTGCAAAAACACAAAGACTAAATACAAGATATAATATCTACATATCATACATATATATCTACACAACATGTTTAGATCATAAGGTCAGTAGTTCCCAACATTTTGCATCAAGACCAAGATTTTTATGTTGGATGTTAAAGGGGTCATACGGCGCGAAAACATGTTTTTCTGTGTCTTTGGTGTGTTATAAGTTGTGTATTAGACACGTAAAATTGCACAAATGAAAGTGTCAGAACAAAAGATGCATTCTATCTAAAAGCGAATGCTCACCCAGACCTGCCTGAAACACCTCGTGTAACCACACCCCCACAAATCTACGTCAGTTCGTGGATTTTAAGACCGCCCAAATGTATAAGCAAGTAAGGTGGGCGTACCTGTCAGTCCAATTGAAGAGGAACCTGATGTTCCAAATATGGTAAGAGGCGTTACATTTCCCTCACACGCTTGCAGTATTCCACCAATCACTACGCACTGGTTAACTGGCCAATCATAGCACACCTCGCTTTTCAGAGCCATGAGCTTTGTAAAAAATCTGCGCGTTTCAGAGAGGCGGGGCAAAGAGGAGATACAAACATGCACGGTGTGTGAAATATACAGCGTTTTTGAACCTTAAATCGTGTATACACATTGCATTACATCTAAAACAAACCATAATATTCGTTTTAGCCGTGTCATAAGACCCCTTTAAGTGGTGAGTCAAAGCAAAACTGTCTGTTCAATCATTCTGCAATTGTTCTTTTTTTTAAATACTAACCTTTTACGGCCATAAATATGCCAATTATTAAAATAACATATCACTGTTGGGCAAATACCATGAATCTTTAAAACGTTTAAGAAAAAAAACCCCACTGTTTTTAAAGTTAACCAGCTTTCTTTAAAGGTCCAGTGTATGAAATTTAGCGGCATCTAGTGGTGAGGTTGTGAATGGCAACCAACAGCTCACTCCACCCCTCCCTTTTGAAGCACTACGGTGGCTGACACAGAACAAAGATGTCGTCACGTTTTCGCTTTTTTGGGTATCACTTTTTAAGTGAAAGAAGACTTTGCATCCAATCAAACTCTAAGATATGCATTTGTGACATCATCAACAAATGCCATTGAAAGCATTTCTTTCTCACTTCCCACCCATTTAGAATCAGTGAATTGAGTCAGTTCCAAATCTTGTATTCATATGTTGGATTGGACACAAATGTAAAGGCACAAGAATACTGTACAGAGTACTATACAGGTTATGCCTTGTGTGGATTGTCCAGCTAATGAAACACTAAATAAAATGCCTTTCCAAATTAGCCACGTTCTTCGCAGCCCTGCTTTCAATCTTGTCAAACTAAATCCTGTATGTTGCGGTAAATGAATAATGAAAGCGCTGAAATGAATTCAATTCAGCGATAATTCCAGTTAATGTGTTGCATTGATAAAGCTGTTCAAATCTAGAAGAATGGATGTGTGTATTAAAATCACTTTGCCTATTCTGCATTATGTCCATTAAGAATGGAAAATCAGTCTGGTGTATTTAGCATGTTTCTGAGCGTTTAAAGGTGGATTTAAAGCACACACTGCTCCTGATGTGTTCAATGGGAGTAAATGGCTCGATAAATTACAGTCAAACTCTGCAAACATCTACTGTAGGATCAATAATACATTTGGCCGAGTTCCCAACGCTGTACGGCACAGCTCAGAGGTGAAGAAACACAACTCCTGCGCTGGAGTCTACAAAGATTCTCATTAACCCTTTTTTTACTTCTAATGTTGATCAAAGTCGTTTGATAAAGGGATTCAGGAAATAATAGTTCGCCCAAAAAGCACAATTCTGTGATAATTTACAGTATTTACCCTCATGTGTATATCCTTTTTCTTCTTTTTTCTCAAAGATTTTTTTTTTTTGAGAAATGTCTCTGTGGTTTTGTGTCCGTATAATGGCAGTCAATGGGTTCCAGTGTTGTTTGGTTACCAAAGTTCTACAAATATCTTTTTATTATTTTATTAAATATTATTTAATAAATATAATTTATTATATTTTTACATTTGATGGTCACATAACAGCTAGCCGTTCATTCTGGAAAACTCTTTCAGGTTATGAATGAGAGTGACCAGTTCGAGATGCATTCTTCAGAATAAATTGGGTCATAAAAGTCTTGTGTGAATCACATCTTACCACACAAATGGCACATGTTTGTTGTTGCCTTGTCCATACGTTGTGAATACATTGTACATTCATTGTAAATTTAAATTTCATTGCTATCACTCTTACACCGTGTCCTAACCAAACACGATGCGATGCCGTGACACGCGATAAAAGGTATCTTTTCCATGTCTCATCTCAAGGCCTTTGGTTAGGATGCGGTGTAAACCTCTCATCACATCTGATCGGTATCAAAACTGAAACATATTTGTTTTCTGTGCCTTGGTGCTGTAGGTTCACGAGCCAAGCTGGAAATGCTGTCTGAATATTTCAGTATATGATTCTGTTATAGAATTTCTGAAATAGAATTGATCAATCCCAATCCTTTCAAACACACCTTCACAGTGAGGGTGAATCCAGACGAGTAAAGCGGGTTTTCCCGGTCCAGCTGTCCGCTCACCGTCAGAGATCCGCTGATGTAGTCCAAGGCAAACATGCTGTTGGTGTTACCTGATGAACAGAAAGACAAACAGGATTATTTAAAGAGCTTAAAGATTAAATATATGATTCACAGCCTCGGTCAAAAGATGCTTCTGTTTGCACTGAATACTGCCACATTAAACCCAGAAGATCAAAAATTGACATTCATTGTAATTGGAAAAAATCTTAAAATATCTGAGGCCAAACCTAAAGGTCGTAGGTCTTTAGGGGCAATCAATGAGGTGACGGGTTACTGAACTCCCTGATCATCATTCTGCCCTCGAGCGGCACATTTAACCTCAGCTCCAATGGGAACTGTCCTTAACTTTAAAATTGTGCATCTATAAAGAATGAATCTGTTTAGTCCTAGAAACTAAAGTGTATGCACTGTATCATTTAAATGCATATATAGATACAAAAATTGTTGAGTCAACTAAAAATAATAAGGCAACCTATCGCAAGCTCGTTTTTGAGTTAACTCCACCCAACTTAAAAAATAATGTTTGAGTCATTAGTTGTCACAACATAGTCAAGTTTACCTAATAAACAACAGAACAACATATTTTTTTGTTGGCTGAACATAAATAGATATTCTGTCACGGTTTGGGGAAGGAAGAACCCAGATGCAGGCAGGCGGTGAAGGGGTTAACACACAACTTTATTAACAGACAGAAAATGAACCAAAAAACCCACGATGGGGCAAAACCGAAACGATTGAACTAAACAAAAGCAGAAAATAAATACTTCCCTCGATGGGGCATCAAAGAAACTAAAACTAGACTTAACGATAAACATACAAGACTAACCAAAAGACAGGGAAAACCAGAACCGGTTTCAGGGTAATTATTCCAACAAGGTTTTCATGCAAGACACGACTCACACTGTGGATGGAACAAAACGAACTAGCACAGGACAGAAGACACACGGGCATTTTAAAGGGAAACGAGGGGCAGGTGAGGAAAATGAGACACGGCAGGAAAGCAATACGGGAAACGAGAGGGGCGGGGACAATGACGAGACACGAGAAAGCACATGGCATGTCAATGGTAAACAAACCATGACTTTCTCACACTAAACATAAGGGATCTGTCACGATCCTGCCACACGACTAGAAAATCATGAACAAGAAGGCAGGACCATGACATATACATTGGTTATTTAAAAATAAACACAATTATTTGTCTATTACTACAATTGTACGTGTTTTCTGCCTCAAACGGACCAAAACGTTGATCAAATAACTGTTTAAACAGTTTGTGTTGAGTGCATTTAAACCGCTTCTGCCGTTGTGTCATGCACTTACACCTCATCGTTGAACACAAACCTCAACCATGGAAAAAATCAAAAACCATCATTCATTAAAATAACTCTAAACACAATAGATAGATACTAACAGTAACAACAATATTAAAGCATAAAGCCAGCAAGAACTAAAACACTAATCTTTAAAAGAAAAACAAATAAGAAACACAGAATTGAACATGCTGCAATGCATCTTTGGAACTTTCAAACTCTTGCAGTATTGTAAGTTGGGCAAACTTTCTGATGCATTTTGGTCAAAAACTTGAGAATCAAAGTCCGGTCAACAAAATAATCTTTGTTAGAAACATGTTTAGGATATGCAAAACAATCATTTGACTCCTTTAACTAATAATTCTATGTTCAATGTACTTATTTATCTTTGTAGGGAGAACATTTTGCAACTTGGCTTTTTTACAGTGTATTTGCCTTAAACTTCAGGCTTAAAAGTTTCTCTCTGTCTGTGTCTGTGTCTCTGTCTCTCTGTCTGTGTCTGTGTCTCTGTCTCTCTGTCTGTGTCTCTCTGTCTGTGTCTGTCTCTTTCTCTCTGTCTGTGTCTGTGTCTCTGTCTGTGTCTCTCTGTCTGTGTCTGTGTCTGTCTCTCTGTCTCTGTCTCTCTGTCTGTGTCTGTCTCTTTCTCTCTGTCTGTGTCTCTGTCTGTGTCTCTCTGTCTGTGTCTGTCTCTGTCTGTGTCTCTCTGTCTCTGTCTCTCTGTCTGTGTCTCTCTGTCTGTGTCTCTCTGTCTGTGTCTCTCTGTCTGTGTCTGTCTCTGTCTGTGTCTCTCTGTCTCTGTCTCTCTGTCTGTGTCTGTCTCTTTCTCTCTGTCTGTGTCTGTGTCTCTCTGTCTCTGTCTCTGTCTGTGTCTCTCTGTCTCTGTCTGTGTCTCTCTGTCTCTGTCTGTGTCTCTCTGTCTCTGTCTGTGTCTGTGTCTCTCTGTCTGTGTCTCTGTCTGTGTCTCTCTGTCTCTGTCTGTGTCTGTGTCTCTGTCTGTGTCTCTCTGTCTCTGTCTGTGTCTCTCTGTCTCTGTCTCAGTCTGTGTCTCTCTATCTGTCTGTGTCTCTCTGTCTCTGTCTGTGTCTCTCTGTCTCTGTCTGTGTCTCTCTGTCTGTGTCTCTGTCTGTGTCTCTCTGTCTCTGTCTGTGTCTCTGTCTGTGTCTCTCTGTCTCTGTCTCTGTCTCAGTCTGTGTCTCTCTATCTGTCTGTGTTTCTCTGTCTCTGTCTGTGTCTCTCTGTCTCTGTCTGTGTCTCTGTCTCTCTGTCTGTGTCTCTCTGTCTGTGTCTCTGTCTCTCTGTCTGTGTCTCTGTCTCTCTGTCTCTCTGTCTCTCTGTCTCTGTCTGTGTCTCTGTCTCTCTGTCTGTGTCTCTCTGTCTGTGTCTCTGTCTCTGTCTGTCTGTGTCTGTGTCTCTGTCTCTGTCTGTCTGTGTCTGTCTCTCTGTCTCTCTCTCTCTGTCTCTCTCTGTCTCTCTCTGTCTCTCTCTCTCTCTCTCTCTCTCTCTCTCTCTCTCTCTCTCGGCCTAGACATATCAGATTTAAGTAAATAGTCTATTTTCCTCTTTCATCCTCATCTTTTTTTCTCTCTATCCATTTCTCACAGCTGCTGTTTGTTTAATGCATGCAAATGATGTCCAGCAGATGGACGGCAGGGAGAGAACGATATAAAACTCTTGTCTTCCATTTGTTCTGACACACCTTCACCTCTTTTTCGATAACATAGTGTACTAAACTTTATTAGATCACCATTGTTTCATCCTTCCTTCCTTCTCATTTCTGTTTCATGATGCTCTCTTCCTGCACCTAATCGTTGATTCAATTCTCCACCTCTAAATTCTCACATTCATCCACTTCCCCATCATTCCTCCCCATTCTCAAACTCTCGTTCCATCTCATCTCGGGTGTTCGCTATTGTTATGCTAAACAGGACGTAGTCACATCATCGCGGCATCTGTATTGGATTTAGATGGAGCTTGTTGCGCATGCATGAGCGACTCGGAGCCACCCTGCAGAGATAGTCGTGAGTTCTACACTCAGAAAGCAATCTGAACCACATGCGTAATGGAAATCAAACAATGGGAATACCCAGATTGATTGAGAGAGCTTGAAGCGCGCGTGTCTGAGACGTGAATATATTGACTCCTCTGGGCATCGGCAGCCAATTAGAAAACTCATTTTAATTCACTCTCCCAAATGGCCAGCGAGACACCAAACGGGCAGAGGCGAGTTTCGTCGACCAGATTGATTCATTAAAATTAACATGTTTGGCTGTTCAGTGGAGTATGACCACTGACAGCGGGTTGATTTAAAAATGATAATAATCCTGATCCGGCAACGCAAATATATTTCTTAAGGTAGATGCGGAGTCATTCCGAGGGCGCTGTGAGGAGGCAATATTCATGGGCTTGGTATTACAAGGGTTGTGGGTTCAGAACATGGTGGTGGGTTGAGAATATGTGGACTATGGAAATATGTTCTCACAGACGAGTCAATGAAATGTCGAAGGGTCACACGGGTTAGTTTGCGTGACTACATTAACGCAATAGTTCTCCAAATAAATGAAAGTTCTGTCATTATTTACTCAGCTCAGTGTCAGCAAACCCATGTGGGGTTATTTATGACTCATATATATTATTATAAATTATATCATAAAACTCAAGAGACACAGAAAATTCTTTTTTGAAAAATAAGAAACAAAAAAAACCCTAAAAATATTCTACCTGAAAAGTAATCCAAAGGAATACATATACAGAAACAGCTTTTTCTCCTGCTTTTATCATAGTTTTAATCTTATGTAATTTTTTAATTATTTTTCAGATTTTATGGAAATTGTTAATGGAATCCCAAAATTATCATTATTAGTAGTAGCAGTAGGATTAATAATAATTAATCCTAATAATAATAATATATCATTTATCATTTCTATATAAAGCACTTTAATTTGATTGATTAATAATATTAACAATAAGTAGTTTAAAATAATTAAATAAAAGTATTATTATTATTATTATTATTATTATTACAGAGATGCTTTTATTGTTTTAGATCCTGTATGGATATCTTTGTATGGAAAATGTATGTGAAGCTCCTTAAATTAATAAATAAATAATACACATAAATAAATAAATACAATCATTATTGCATATTTAATTATAATTCAATTAAATAACAGTAAATTATTACAACAACAACAAAAAAAACACTGGTATGAGTAATGAACAATTTTTTAATGACTGGACTATTTCTTTAACTAGAGGCAAGACCAGGTTAAGTGTATGAAGAACCGTTGGAGTTGAGCTGGTACATTAGTGTCAGATAAACACTCTTCAGAAGAGCGAAGTGATGCTGCGTTCTGCCTGACAGAACAAAACTCTCCCCCACAGAGACTGACATCTCATCAACACACAAAGTGACAGCTGAGAGAATTCTCTCTGTTTGAGAAATCAAGCTCGGCTGAAGTTGATGGAGAGAATAAAGAGAAGAGTTTGAGAGAGTGGAGCTCTGTGGGGGACGAGATAGCTCAGCCACTTTAATCCACTAAAAGCCATCAGCTAAGAGAGTTCACCCACAGCAGCTTAAGACAGACACACCGACAGCCCACAGGATGAGGAGGACAGCCACAGACACATGATGGTTAATTACACGACCGCCGATGGAGATTGCTGGGGAAACCCTTTCATTTGGAATTATAAATCAATAGAGAAATTTCAAAATCTTTTTAAATTGATCCCAACTATGACACTGAATGAGAAATGTAAATTGAAATAATCAAGACTGTCAACAGCAATTAAATTTGATAAATATAGAAGAAGGCTCAAAAGTTCACTTACTCTTTATAAATATTTTCCACATTTTGGCAGAATAGTAAACTTTCAATTCAATTTTTTTTTTAAATTTATATAGCGCTTTTCACAATGTGCATTGTTCCAAAGCAGCTTTACAGGAGCAAATAAGAAAAACACAGAAAGGTCAAACACAGCACAGTGCATGGTGTTTATAGACCAAGCAAGATCATTATAATAAATAATATCTAATAAATAAATGAATAAATAAATAAATAATAAATAAATAAATAAATGCAGTCTCCCGGTGAGCAAGCCAACACTGCACTGCTCTGCACTTATCAAATATATGTGACCCTGCCTGCGAAAATCAGGCTAAAGTCTCAAAATCTAGAGAATCCATTTGATTTCAAGCATTCATTTCACTATGATTTCAACCTTTGACGTGGTTGTACTCGTGTAAAATTTTCACAGAATGTTCTTTATATTGTGTATGATGATTTTCATGTATGTAAAAAACAGTAAGTCACCAAAAAACGACTTTAGCTGGGTTTTCACAGGCAGGGTCACATATGGAATGCCACAAATGCCAGACTTTGGGAATTAAATTGTGACTAAAAACTTGAATATAGATTAAGCCAAGTTATATTTGACCACCTTCAAAGAAGTCACTCTTTGTCTAAAATGTGTAAAAAAAAACGTTTGTTATTTTATCAAGCGGCTTCTTCAGGTGTCACCCTGAGATGCTTTTGAAACTATTCAATCTAAGTCATGCATTTTCATAAAATTGTAGTTGTCTAGTGAAACAAACGTATAGATAACGCGGTTATATTTTTTTCTAAAAAGTAACATTTTATTTGATTCTTTTTTAAGATTTCAGTAAAGTGACTACCATTAGTGTGCAGTATAACAATAAAACTGTACCCAAATTGTTTATGAATGCTTCTGATCTCAATGTGCATGATAGGTCTTTTATTCCTCCTTTATTCATAATCTAATATAGGAATGTTTATAATGCAAACAACTTCTCAGATCACGTCACAACTCTACTCTTTTTTTCAACTTGCCTCTTTACACGCCGTCCAACCATGTGTCAAAATTCTGGATACACATTTTTAACTGTAAAACAAAATCAACATCTGGGATTAAGGTGTTATTTGTGTTACAACAAGATGTTATCTCCTCCAATAATACATCAAAACTAGACAAGCCGTGACTATCGTTTTTCTTTCCAAGGAGCACATTCCACACACTTTAGGGCTTTCCTGAAATATTCTTCATCTGAACACGCAACCCTGCTTGTGTCGACACCCTGCCTCCCAGACAGCACTTGTTTACCTTCAGTATGTGAAGGAGCTGTAAAATCAATTAAAGTCACCGTCCGTCATCTCTACGTCTGAGCTTAGCTGAAGCACATGCTAAAGAAGAGGAACGAGACGTTCACTGCCCTCAGCTTCTGTTCCCGCGCCGACTGCTATCTCCCGCTTTCAGACCGTTTTACTACAAGAGCCGCGTCGCCAGCCTTGATCTTAGCCGTACTAACAGAGCGACACAAATTAGCTCACGGTTACGGGTTAGTGAACCTGTGCGGCAGATAGCCACGCTTTGTCGCATCTATCAAGTCAGTCAGGCAACAAATTAGTGGACAAGCTGTGAATTAGTGAATAATTTCATTAGGCTGTCAGCGAGCAGAGGAATTGGGAGCTGGTGGGAAATAAGTCAGAGAGAGAAAATTTCAACGTAGTGGCTTTAAAAATGTCTAATTATAATATTATCCGGTGATGTTACGTTTGATGTCAAGTATTTCATTTCTATTAAAAATAATAGTGCGTACAACCTTTAATATCCTTGTCAAAATGTTCTTTTTTATTTCATTATTCCATGCTCTCTTTCTTTGATAGTCACAGTCTTGAGAAGAAAACCATTTTTTTTGTCGGTTGAAGTCAAATTACATCAAACTAACCAGTTGTGAACACCAAATGTACTTGTATTATAGTTGCGCAAGTGATTCTTGTTCATTTTTAACCAAAAACGTTACAACTTTAATAGAAATTGAGATGTTTTGTCCGCATGACCACCGCAAACCAACATATTTAATGAACGCCAAACACAATCTAAACTTTTCAAGAAAACCCCTCCTGTCTTCTGATAATGAAAGGGTTCTTTATAGCACCACCCTCAAAACATTTTTTTACGATACTGTTCACTTTATTTAAACAAATCATTTTGTTTTAACACCATTGTTTTACGTTCAAACTCAATTGCATTGTGTTAAACGGACTAAAAACAGTAATGCTTTGGCTTAACTAAATGTTTACATTTTAAATTACCATGTTTCAATCAAGCAGAAAATAATGGAAACATGTTTTCTCTACCTAAATACTTTTAGTATGATGAACTTAATTGATTCAATTTATTTGGACATTACTTGGACATGGTTGTTTAAGTTTACTCAGTTCAGTTTAGTTCATCATACATTAAGTATTTGAGAAGAGATAATGTATTTCTGTTGTGTGGGACCACTGTCCATAATTTAATTAAGTTAGTTCAAAGTATCTTTTTTTTCAGTATACAGTAGCACTTTTTAAGGCAGGGTTCTTTATGGAACCTTAAAAAGGGTTCTATTTAGCACCAAAAAGGGTTCTGCTATCGTTACAAGCCGAAGAACTCTTTTTGGTATACTATTTACAACCATGAGCGCAATAGTTCTTCAAATAAATGAAAGTTCTATCATTATTTACTCACCTCAGTGTCAACAAACCCATGTGGGGTTATTTATGACTCATATATATTATTATATCATAAAATATAAAAATCGAAGAAAATTCTTTACAATGAGGTTATAGCGAAAAATAAGAAACAAAAAAACTTAAATATACTCTACCTGAAAAGTAGTCCAGATTAATACATATACAGAAATAGCTTTTTCTCCTGCTTTTATCATATGTAGTTTTTATATACAGTGTGTAACTTTTTATTCTTCATCAGATTTTATGAAGAAGAACCTTTTTTCACCACACAAAACACAAAAGAAGATATTTTGAGAAATGTCTTTGTTTTTGTGTGGTTTCTGGTCCATACAATGGAGGTCAATGAGGGCCAGTGTTGTTTGGTTCTTCAAAATATCTTCTATTGTGTTCTGCAGAAGAAAAAAGTTATACAGGTTTGAAATGACACAAAGGTGCATAAATGACAGCAGAATTTTCATTTTGGAGTAAAATATCCCTTTTAATGCGTATATTACGTCAAACACCTCCAATCCAGTTCCTCAGTTCACATGTTCCGCTGACACACACTTACAGCTTCATGAAGCTGCTGTAACAGCGTCGCAGCTTAGCACGCTAGTGTAATAAACAGGGGCAGTGTGTGGGCATGTTGACAGAGGCCGGGGAACAGGAGATTAACCTCATGCCAGACCTGTCTGTAGTCACTGCATACTGGGCCCGTGCCAGTCCATTGTTGGCCACAGAATGGGGTGACTGTGGGGCCACTGCAGGCGAGGGAGGAAGCACAGCCCTCTGGGTAATTATGGAGGATTGGGGCCAAAAGGTGGAGAGAGGAGGGGAGTGCAGTTGAGGGGACAAATTAAGTCCTGGCAGATGTGACTGTGTGTTTATATAGCCAGAGATGTGTCAGACACAAACACACAAACACACTCTCTCAGGCACTACATGTGACACAGGTAAACATACAAATAAATTGAATCCATCATTAGAATCTGTGCAACATTCTTTTTGTGGAATAAAGCTCTAACAAAACTGAGAGATCAGTTTAAAGGCACAGTACACAAAAAAATCATACAAACATCAATCCTGGTATGACACACATTATCTGACAGAATCTTTATTTTTAGGAATTTTGTTATAGAGAAAAAAGTTGTATATAAAGTTGTATAGAGGTATTGTTAACTACAATACATTATATTAATTGTGTATATATAAATAATTTAATAAATTAATTAATATATTTTTAACAAATATTTTTTATAGATATAATTATATCATATCTTTTAACAGAGCATTTGCACATTTTCAGTATATCTCACATTTGTATCTATGCTTTTACATATACTATTTATATGCATGTATATTTTGCAATTACACAATTTTAATGTGTAAATAAAAACAATTGTGTACTTTTTTCTAGATTTATATTTACTTTATTTTGCTACCGGTGTTCCTTGCTTTGAAAGCTTCTGTACAGTAACAAAGAAAAATTTGTTTTTGCGTTCATTCATTTATTAGTTGATTCATACAGTACAAGGTCAAAAATCCAACAAGCAAGATGCGGCAAAAAAGTCACAAAACTATAGCTGAATATAGGACAGCTGGTACAGAGTTGGCTCTCATCGTGTCCCTCCCACTGACTCCTCACGGCCCAATCAGAATAACAGAGAGTGCTGATTGACAGCTGCTCTGAGACTGGTCATCCATGAGGGCTCAAAGCAGCCATGATGGCTCTAAATTGCTTTGTGTGCTTCAGTGGCTTGACCAAACTGCCAATATACTGCGACAGCCGTGGACTATACGGACCACTGCGCCGTCACCTGTCACCCACACCTGTGGAGGACCAGACCTGACAATACACACACATTTATGTCTGTTTCTACCAACCCTTAGATACAGACCTTTGTCTCAACCTATACAAACAATAACTAAAGGCAAAACACATGTATGTACGCACACAAATTGAAAACTGAACTGAAAACACAAACTGATTGAAAAGAATGTCAAAAAATGCCCAAACAGCTTTCTCAAGAGCGTGAACACTGTGGCACTTTTAAAACATCACTTTGTTTGAGTGTCCAGAAATGCAGAGCTACCTGTGTGTGTGTGTGTTCATGTTTGTATATCCCGGTGGGGACCTAAACCTGAATGCACACCAACACATGGGGACTCGTGCCACCGTGGGGACCAAAATTGAGGTCCCCATGAGCAAAAACGCATGTGACGTGAGTAATCGGGTGTACTTTGGGACCCAGGAGACACCTGCGGTCATCAGAGCGAACGCCAAAGAAACTACAGTTGAACGGAGCTTCAAAATCATCAGTCTGTCTAAAGAAATATGAAGTAAACGTGTTTCAGTACATCTATATTTCCCCCAATATGCACATTTTGGACTAAAAGCCCTGTGATCGCAAATGAACGGGAGCAGACGAGGATGAATATGTACAGTATGTCTCATATCCCTAACATTATTTTGCTAGTTTATTTTGCACTCCTGACATAAATGAACAAAACCCGCGTTTCATAATGTTATACTGTTGCTAACTTTGGCAGTATTTACCATTACGGTTTAATGATAACTCAAATATGGCATGATATTACTAATATATATAATATAACCGTATATAATATAATATATGTGTATTCCCGGTCCCGCCCACTCCCGCTGACATTTTTTCCTGTCCCAGTTACGTGATTAATAATAAATTCCCGCGGGAATCCCAGAAACATGCCTCTAATGTGACGCTTATTTGAAAATGTACACAATTTGTACATTACATTACATAGGTCTAGTTTACAGAACCAAGTGCATGTGTTAAGCATTCTTATTACAAGTTGCTTAATTGAAATAAGTTTTGCATTCACTAGATTGTGTGTGTTTGTGTTTCTTGCTGGGGTTTTCACATTAGCAATAGTACTGAGCTGGAAAATATGAAGCCAATGTAACCAACACACACACACGCACACAGACTGTCTCTATTATTATGATACTCAATATACTTTGATTTATGACTGCTAAGAAAGAAACATACACAGTCAACAAAAGTTTAAATAAACCTTGCAAAATACAGAAAATGTAAGAAAAATAAGAGGCTTTTTTAAATTAAGGTTTGTTTTTAATTTACTACTGCCCTGAACAGGGTATTTTACATAACAGAAGTTTACATATCGCTTCTGTCCTTCTGAATTGCCATAAATCATTAATATTAGTCACCCTTTATGTTTGTCACTGGGTTGTGCAAATATCTAACCAATGAAAAGTATTAAAAAGTGCTTATTAACTTTGTACTTTCATTTTTTTTAAATGTTGTCAATGTCTTTTCCACTTCCTGAAAAACGCAGATGTAGTCCATATTACAGAATAATAACAACATTTAAAAAAAATAAGCCAGTTCAAATGTTACGTGAACATAAATTGCTATTATTTAGTAATGCCCTCCGGACACTACAAAAATATATACCGTGCTTCTTGGGCATCACTTAATGTTTGTATCTTTTGTAACTGTTGTGTATGATGGATCTCAACATCAAACAGTCACAGGTGAACAGAGGCCATATATGCAGAAGATGCTGGAAAAGCAAAGATTGTGCAGGACCTAGAGGATTTTTCCGGAGACCAATGGACAGTTTAATGACTCGGGACAAACAAGAAACTCTTCAACAACTATCACAAAACATAAAATCAGATGTAGGCAAGACGTATGCAAACTTTTGAACGGGGATATGTTTGTAAATTCAGGTATTATTCTGTGCCGTGGAGTTTATGTAAACATCTATTATGTGAAATGACTTGTTCAGGTAATTAACTAAAACAAACTTTTATTTTCAAACTTCTCTATTTCTCGAACATTTTCCAGATTCAGCGAGGTGTATGCAAACTTTTGACCACCACTGTATATTCTAACACTACATATGAGAAAGAACACTGCATTTGATTAAAAAAAAGTTAGTGGTGTCTAATCTGATCTCTTCATAAAAATTCAGAGTTTGTTTGAGACACGGGTTCAGGACTTTTAGACAAACCTTTTATAACTTCGATAACTGGCAAACAAAAGTTTTGATAATTCAATATATTAAAATGATATATCAATATTAAAAAGAATAATTATTATTTCCTGCTAAATTACTTTGAGTTGTCTGTAGAACTGACCATTAACCTCCACTGCTCCTTAAGTTTTTACTGTGATATCAACAAGCCCAGTAAAAACTAAACCAAACATCAATGATTTGAAATTCACCCTCCTTCTGACGCAGTAAATAACACTGAAATTAAAACATTTTAAACATTCACGTTGTGTTTATGCATGTGAGAGCGAAGTTGCCATCTCCCTGATCAACAGTAAACAGTTATTAAAATTCTGCTCACCTCTCTCTCAAAAAAACAAAACACTTGGAAAGAGTTGCAGGGAGTGGGACTCAAACATGTGTAGCTATTATGAGAAAAAGAGGGGTGCATAATCTGATGTGTGTGATCGGGTGTGTGATGAGACAAACGACACACACACACACACATACACAAACTCTCTTTCAAAGTTTAATCACCGTGAACCAACGTGCAACGCTTTCACAAGTCGTCACACGCCGATACAATAGCAGCAGAAAACTGTGATGTTGTGGGACGTAATGTGAGGGTTTGGGATCCGTTCCGAGTTTAGATGATTAAATGATTGTGATTCCTGCGGGCTAATGCAATGTGTAATGAGAGCGTCTATTTAATGAGAATAATTTCAGAGCATTAGGAAAGATATCATAACCTCCAGTCTCTAGTGACATTCGGATAAATCCAGCCCACACGTACGTTCATACACATAAACACACCGGAGGCATGGAACAATGCTGAAACAAATGAGCTGATAACACACAGGCACAATACCAACATACACACACACACACACATACACACACATTTACAAATGGCACACGTTCATTTTCATTCTTTTGTTATAAGGTGATAGTGGTCAACCACACCGCCAATCTACGCAACACACAATTTAATCTATACGTTTTCTTTCAAAAGAACAAATATATGTTAACAATAGCCTTGATTTAACAAATACAATGAATATAAAGGGTAAAACTTTCAGCATCAGGCCAAAACAACTACAAACAAATGATCAGCCTGAAGAGCATATAAGGTGACAACAGAATTTATTCAAGAATGCTGAGCTCATTTACTTTTAACACTCTTTTTCTAACAACAGAAGAACAACATGGAGCTCACTTCACAACGTCTTTCAGAAAGAATCAAAAACGTGCAGGTTACAAGAAAAGAATGTAGTAATCCACACTAATCACGATCACACTAAAAAATAAAGACAACCACCCTACCCAAGTAGAACTAATACCGAAATTAAGATGCTTATAGTTTGCAGAGTTAAAGACATAAACACTTCTGAACATTTTTGTTTTTTAATAAGTTATATGTAATTTGGTTTTCTTATTTGCAAACATGAATATAAAACTTATGTTCAACATACAAACAAAAAAACAATTAAAGGGATACTTCACCCAAAAATGAAAATTCTGTCATCATTTGCTCACCTTTGAGTTGTTCCAAATCTGTATAAATGTATTTGTTCTGATGAACACAGAGAAAGATATTTGGAAAGAATGGTTATAACCAAACAGATCTCGCCCCACATTGACTCCCATAGTAGGAAAAATTACTAGATCATGTTTTATTCTGTTGAACACAAAAGAAGACATTTAAAAGATTTGGGACAGCAAACAGTTCTGGGGCACTTTTGACTACCGTTGTATTTTTTCCTACTATGGGAGTCAATGGGGGGCAAAAACTGTATGGTTAAAAACATTCTTCCAAATATCTTTCTCTGAGTTCATCAGAACAAAGAAATTCATACAGATTTGGAACAACTCGAAGGTGAGTAAATGATGACAGAATTTTCATTTTTGGGTGAAGTGTCCCTTTAACAACACGTTAAAAAATAGAAGTACTTCATAAAATAATAATAATAACAAAACAACTAACAACACAATTTATTCCCACTAGAAGCTGTCATTTCATATCCTCATTATTTTTCATCTCATCGTATGCTTTCTTACAACTATGTAAACATCTTTCCCATTTATAAAAAGAAACATACATTTTTCATGGAGACCAAAGGAGCTTGTCTAAGGCTGACACATGCCCTGAAAGCCATTCATAAATCAAAGATCTTTTTTAATAATTCTGTAACCTACTGTTATGTATCTGACGTTTTATTAGCTCAAACTATAAAGACGATAAAGACAGAAAAATATAAAACAATTACAAACATATGTGCGAACAACATGAACAAACGACAAACAAACCATCCTGAGCATCCGTTCTAACACATTTAAACCAACACACATTCACAGTATCTCTGCTTTTATATGCCAGAAATGCTATTGAATCCCATTTGGCATGAAAGGCTGTTTTATGGATTATATGACATAATCCAGTCAATGCTCTCAGATAACAACTGCAGGATTCAGATTAGCAACAATCCTTTACTTGAAGTGGCAAAACCGATCCTGGCAGCGAGATCAAAAACCGACTCTATCCCTTCAACAAAAGTGAAAATCACATCATAAATTTACACAGCAAGAGCCTAATGATCATACAAAATGAGGCCAAAACCTTTAAACATTTTCAACGCATGTCTCTGATCTATCAGACACAATTAGGAGACATGGCGGTCACAGTTTACAGTCACCATAAAAGACAACCATAAAAAAATAAAGAACGATAGAATTCAGTAGATGTGAGGTCGCAGGTGTGCACCGATTGGCTATGAAACAATGACAAACATGGCTTATCCAATCCTATTACAGAACCCTAACTATCGGTTTTATATTGTGAATTAGTCTATTTTTCACAGATTTCATCTACCTGTAGCATGTGAGAATCCATAGCACTTTGACCATAAATGTCATGGCAGCAGTCGATAGAGCTTTGGGGTGACTCTGAGTCAAAGAATCATTAAGAAACGATTCATCTTCCTTAATGATTCTTTTAGCAATTTTGGAGGAAGAGAAAGAAGCCATGTTTAGAAAGCTTTTCTAATGCATTTACTCCCCTCAACAGACTGTTGTAAAACAATGAGATCATGTCAATGAGTTCAACAGAACAGTAATAAATAATCAGAAATAAATTGTGTTACAGAAATTTTTGCATCTAACAACACTGCTGTCATTGTTATCTCTTCAAAACTCATATGGGTGTCTGTGAGTCAGGTCATGTGTTCCTAAAGTCTAAAGGCTTCTTTTTCTCTTATAATTTTCACTTTTAAAATGCAAATACGCAAAAGTTGTATATTGCACGTGCACGCCTTGCATGTTATGATGACAACGTTTGGGTTCACTCAAATACAAATATTGCATATTTTAAGCACATGACATTATGCCTTTCAAACTAAATTCAATTTAGTACTAAATACTAAAACAATTAAGTAACCAAAAATAAACCAGTTCTTGATTCCCAAAAGGAAAGTCCAGTTGTCTGTATGTTGTGTCAGTAAATGAATAAAGAATAAAAGGCCTGTTCCACGGGCCAGACGAGTGACCCATCGGACAAACCCATCACACATACACACTCATTCAATATACACACCAGCGGTCTGATCTGAAATTAAAGACCCTCTCACACACACACATATTCTTTTATCAACTGGAGCTTATTGTAACCCAGGTCACAGGGTTGACTATTGATCTGAAGCTCAAGGCTCAAGGGGAATAATCAAACCCTGAGAGATAGATTGGAAACTTTGATCTCTCTGCTGAAAGTGTCAAGCGCATTCTTTAAACAAGATCCACAGATGATTTGACTTATTGAACCCTTCGTTTCGGCCTTGTGACTCTGCGTGCGAAGACATAAGAACTAGGGCTGAAGTTTATAGGAATTAATGAATGGAAAATCTGTAAACGTAACGTAAACGATTTGACCAAGGAGTTATTAGTGACAACAGCTAGAAAAGTGTGTTAAAGATTCAGTTTGTGTGAGAATCAGAATTCAGTGAATAATTATCACAACGTCATCACCTGCTATTGGGGTCCGCAGAACACAGAAGACTCGTGCCATTATTTTCACAAATTAATCTAACATTTTATATAAAAAAGTATCAAATATGTGCCACACCTGAAGCTGTCAAAACTTATCAACAAAATAAAGTTAGAAGGGAGCTTGAATGTGGTTTAGGCTGAAATAAATACAAAATTGCATTATTAAATAGATTTGTGTCAATAATTTAAAGAATAAAATAAACGGAATGAGCAGAATGTTTGAGGCATGTCAACACAGCGTTGCGAGCACTGACAGTAATGATGTTTCTGAATCTGGTTTCTTTTCACTTCAGCAGACGACATTAAGCTCAGAGTGACAAGACCGTATTAAGATCAGAGTTAGATGGCAAAATAAAGGATGTAAGCTGCTCTGTATTTCTTCATCTTTGCAGGTGGATTTCACAGGTCACGCTTTGGCGAGCAGACTCGTGCATGAACGGGTAATGGCTTTTTAAGTACACCACACAGACAGTGAGTGACTACAGAAAGCTTTTAGAGTCTACTATAATAGCATACTACACATACTATTTCTGCAATACATAGTATACATAGAATATTGTATAAACAGATGATTTCAGTATGAATCTAATGCATGCTGCACTACATTTCCCAATGTCCATTTCAAAGTCGTATAAAACAGTGCACACGGTATGCAATACAGTATCCCTCGAATGCAATGTGCTGCATAAGTCATTTACATGTCAGAATCAGTAAACATATAGTAAACAATAACACGCCCGCTAGTCACCCAGTTTTCAGGACAAGTCGTTAGGAAAAAAAAGTAGCAATGCGAGTCATTGTTCATCTGTGATCTAACCCTCGCAAAGAGGACATTTAGTGTGCTAATAGTATACTTTTCAACTAAAATAAGAGAAAAAAATAAGAACGAATATCAGTCAACCTTTTATGTAGCTTCTCGTTTATAATTAAACAATTCGTAGTTTACTAAAAGTATACTTCAATGCATACTTTCATAAACTAAAAACATATGCTACAAGTATTGAACTACTGTACTATACTATTAGTACACCCATATATAGTGTATACTACACAGTATAGTGCATACTAAAACTATGTAGTATAGTTGCGGTACAAACGAAAAACTACTGTTCTGAGTAAAGTCAAAGTTTACTGCTGTTACACTTAATATAAAAGTATACTTTTATAAACTAAAAAGTGGGCCAATTTAGTTCCAAGAAGCATTTAAATTGAATACTACTAGTACAATAATACACAATATTAAATAAAGCATACTTAAAATACTTGAACATTACTTAAAGGGACAGTTCACACAAAAATGAAAATGCTGTCATCATTTACTCACCTTCAGGTTGTTCCAAACCTGTTTAAATTTCTTTGCTCTGATGAACACAGAAAAAGATATCGGGAAGAATGTCAGTAACCAAACAGCTCTCATCCCCAACACCCCCCCCCCCCACCCCCATTTACTGCCATAGTAGAGAAAATAAATACTATGTCAGTCAATACTATGTCAGTAAGATCTGTTTGGTTACTGACATTCTTCCAAATATCTTCCTTTGTGTTTAGCAGGAAAAAAAATTATACAGGTTTGGAATAATCTGACAGCGAGTAAATGATGACAGAATTTTCATTTTTGGGTGAACTTTCCCTTTAAGTATACTCATGAAAATGAACCTAAAGTGTACAGTACTTATTTTGTGTAAGGTTGTTCTATTAAACGCATGTGTACGCATCTTATTTCTAACCTACATATCCAAATAATAGGGCTCTAGATGTAAATCCATGAGAACTGGTGCACTTCAGGAAAACATTCCATAAGGTTTCCATGGTAACGTTTGGCTTCACTGTCACAGGAATAACAAGGCTATGTAGATCGTTTTCCTTTTGGGAGCTCAGAGTCGAAAAAAGCTCACATGTGCTTCTGAAAGAGGGGGGTGATTTAATGAGGCTTTAACTTTGGCCCTTTAAAGCCACCGTAGCTGGAGGGGCTGTGAGGTGGATCTGTGAGCACCGCGCACAGTTCATGAACCCTGCTGGGCTGAAACTTAGGACACTGTTTTCCCTCGGCGCTTTATAATGGATTCAACGGGCAAGAGAGATTCGTAAGTATGTCTGCCTCCCATACACAAACGCTGAAACACACACACACACTCTCTCACTTCAGTAGACACAATACTGGACTTGTCCTGGGGTCGTGCAGCTGTGGAATAAACACACACACACACTTAAAACTCTCCCTGTGATTCATAAAATAGATTATAGTGTTCAAAATCGAAAGACATGCTTTACATTTAAGGCATTTAAAATATACTTAACTATCACAAATTATTTTGCAATTCTAAAATAATGTTAGTGTGCTTGCCAGACCCAGACACCAGCCTGTCTTCTAATGCATACACTGAATAAACTGTAAGTCAGGTAAAAGCGTGCCAGATGCATACAAATAAAACCAATACGAATGCATGGTAAACTTCTGCATGATCAAAAAGAGATGATGGCGTTCCAGGTCAGGTTGTTGGATTACGGCGAAGATTCAGGCCTGAGTCATTTTACAGTAAATAATAACATCAACGCCACTGTGATCAGACCTCCGGGAGAAAGGGCGAGAGACACACTGAGAGATGAGAGCGAGAGAGTACAGTAATCTGTGGTCTCTAGATCATTAACACACATCACCCTGCAATTAAAAACTCATTTATCTTAATTACTCAACTAATGGGACGAGTCCCCGCAGACACACACACAAACACGTGCACACTTCCCCAAAGGACATCCACAGTGACATTCACACACACACGTGCATAAATATGTGTGAAAACCCATCAATAATGCTCACACACACACACACACACACACATGCTGTTATCTCTCTCTACTGTTATGTCATTACCTGCAGACTGCTGAAGAATTAACCAATGAAATTCACATTACTACTGACATTTTATGTGTGTGTATTTGTGGAAGTGTAATTCTTAATTGTGTGCAAAAATAATTGACTTTCAAATTGGAGAGGTTATTATTCTCATGATAGATTATCTCTCATCTGTTTTCTTATAACATGCAGCTGTTTTGTTTAATTCTTTGCTCTTTTATTTCTAAGTTATATTAAATAAAAGCATCTGCTAAATTAATATGTAAATGGGTAGTTAAAGCCATGTGTCCTATTGTGTAATAGCAAAAAAAACATAAAACAAAGTGCTAGTAATATATAATTTTATATCATTTATATTTATAATATAGAACAGCTTATCTTAGATCGGTTTTTTTCTACATTTTTCCTGTCACACCATTGGACACATTTATGGTTTATTTGTCAACTACCCAAATATTTACTTCTGACTGAATAAAGTATCGCAGAGATGACGTATTTTGTGTGCAAACCCCGGAAGCAAGTTAGCATTTTAGCACTTCTGATTCCATAGCCTACAAAACTTCTAAATATTTTCACGTTTTAATCTACAAAATAAAACACACCAGTTATAACCCACTCGTGATTTTTTAACGCTTTATTGTGTCTTGAAAACCGCAGTTGCTAACAAGTTGCTAAAAGCGACTACATCCTTTGGTGGAACGTTAAACTATAGACCGTTTCATCGGACGCGCGTGCGCCTGACCACCAGTTAAATTCCGGTTTATGTTTGGCAAGTGTCTAATAATATAACTATTTATATTTCATTTCATTTATGTTAATATTAATTCATATGATCATTTTACTGTAAAATAATTGTAAACGAATAAACAATTTGTTAAATTTTGTTGTATGTTCATTTTATTAAATAAACAATTTGTTGAATGATCCTGTAGTTGTGACGCATGTAAAGAAACCGTATGGTACATTGACATCTAGCGGTTGAACTTGGTATCGCAGTCTAAATTAAAAATATTGGCGAGACAAGTTTAGCCAAGTAACAGTTCTTCTAGGTTTCTGTTGATTGTTATCAGAAATAATCTACAGGCACTCTATTGTTGGTGAATGTGTACCGGAAGTTAAGATGGGGTCACAAAAGTGCACATGTGCAATAACATTCTTTTATGTTGTTAAGATGAAACCGTCTATAGAATATCTCTGCGATACTCTATTAGAGCTTTCCTACAAAAACCCGCCCACCAAAGACATGTCAGACAATCGAAACAAATGTCAGAGAAGCAGAAGCTGTTTTTGATTGGCTATGTTTTCTCAGACACTATTATTATTATTTTAGAGGTTTATTGTGCTGTCAAAGACACATGTGAGATTTCTTAAGACATTTATGTGACATCTGTCAGTTAATAGATACAATCAATGTGTGGCATTTAAAATAATTGCTCGCAGCGCCTTCAAGGTTTATGTTTCATAAAGTTGTTTTACATCTATTTGAAGTAAAATGCCAGTGCTCTTCAGAGCAACATAGTCTAAAATAAAACAACTGGCAAATCATAAGAAAGTTAAAAGTTCTGCATTGATTGTTTTCTTTTTGCAATATTAACTTCACAAGACAAAATGAAACTCGTCTGTGTTCTTGCAGTATATAACATCCCAACTCAACTTCTTGTTTTAATAAGTAATATGCTGGAGAGGGCAGTATCTTGTTCTCTCTCTCTATTTTCCCTTGCTTCTTTGATTGTCCCCTTTGGATTCCCACACAACGACTATGAGACAGCAAGCAATATGAATTCTAATAGAGCAATTACCATTATGAATGATATCTGGGGATATTCGGCTGATCTCGGGTCAGGGCCCGCGCGATAGCTCTCATGATTACTGAGTATGGAATCAGGTTAAAATAGCCGAGCTCCGCTAGCCTGCGGGAATGTTTAACCCACATCAGGGATCTCTGTCCTATTGATTAGACCATTAGACTTGAAACGCTTGGGGGAAATTTACACCATCCTCTATCCATTCCAAATCTTTGCATTAAATGTTTCACAATTTAACGTTAAGAGCTATCAGATTCCTCTTAAAGAGTACATTCCTCAATATTTTTAAGGGCTTATTTTGGTTTATGGAGTGTACGACAACAAGTTTATGTACATACATGATGTAAAAATACTATTATTTCGTAATAATAAGCAGTTTTTATTACCTTACTTCTTGACTGACTCTCAAATGATTCGTTCCGCGATTCATCTGTGTAATCTCCGCCTTTCCGCCAGCGTAGTCTGATCTGATTGGTCAGATAGTGTAGTCTGCTGTGATTGATCAGATGGTCTAGTCTGCTGTGATTGGTCAAATGGTCTAGTCTGCTGTGATTGGTCAAATGGTCTAGTCTGCTGTGATTGGTCAAACGCGTTCAGCATGTGTCGCAAATGGACCGCCTATCATTACTGCTGTATTACGGTTTGCAGGTGGTTGGATATTAACAGTGTATAGAGAGAGATGGCGTCGATTTTACCTTACCAGTTCGAGCCCGAGTCTGACGAATCATTCTTTAATCCTTATACAGATGCCAGTAAGAAAAAGGACTGTTTTAGACACTTCTCTTGTAACAGTTAGTTATCACGGCATACAGTGTACAGTGTTTGTATCTTCAGATGTTATTATAACTATAGTACACCACGCAGTTCTTGAAATAAAGACTTTGCGAGTTAATATGGTTGAACACTTACATTAGCGCAACGAGTTTATAGCTAACGTTAGGTAAACAAACAGTAACAACCCCAAAAATAACGGTAACGTTAGCTAAACACAGACATGAGATAACGTCACACAAATTTAATTTTAAGTAAAGACAAAAATAAAGAGTCACACTTACAGGTTGTGATTCGGTGGAGCTTACAGGTCCAAATAAAGTTGGTATTGCAACATCTTTTAAGGAAAGACGTTTAATGTATCCTGCAGTAAAGGCGCCAAGATTGATGAAGCAATCTTCGGTAAAATGACGCGCGCAAAGTAAAACGTTCGGTTTATACTCCTTTGGTGTCGTTTGAAAAATAAATAGTAACCATTTTTTCCTCAGAAGTTCTTCCTTTGGTAGTGAAAATAAGACTGACTTAGTTTCACTACATAGAACACAGCTTCTCTTAGACATGATGCACACGTCACGAACGAGCTAGTACAGTGTTTGGGGAGGAGAGAGTTAAGTTTTCGCAGTCAGTAGGCGGGGAATTTTCTAGTGACGTAGGTACATTGTGGTTAAAGATTCGGACAGGTCATGGCTTGTTCGCGTGATTCAGAGTCGATTACCTTTTTTATAAGCTAATAACTCTGTTATTCGTTCACCTTCGGATTTACAACTTGGCAGATTGCTTACATTCAAACACGGCAAAATTAAACACTTCATGAAATGTATTTTTTATGATCTCGAGGAATGTACTCTTTAAATGTTCATCCGGACAACTTCCAGTTCTCAGTTAAAAACGGTGTAATACTGTGTATGTAATTCTGGGTATTTTTGGAGGGCTGCGCTGCTCGTGTTTTGCTCTCTCTAAAATAAACGTACGCCTCTCTGCTCAAAAAATAATTTTAAGAGGACTCTGGGACGAAGCTAGTGCAGATACTCGTGTAAACCTCAGTGGTATGCTAAAAGTATCCCATAATACCGGTACCAGGTACCCATTCGATGGCCTAATAAACTCACATATACATCCACTTCTCAACAGAGATTTCCAAAGAGGAAGCAACGACGTCGACCAAAACTAACACGAATAAACACTTAAAGCTGCAATTCGCAACATTTACCTGTCAGGGCTGTACTGTAGGTTAACTTTTTTTGCACATAGCACTGGTGCTACAGAGGCTTAAAGTTTTGTAGCACAGGCCAAATACACTGAACAAAATTATAAACGCAACACTTTTTTTGACCCCATTTTTCATGAGCTGAACTCAAAGATCTAAGACTTTTTCTATGTACACAAAAGGCCTTTTTCTCTCAAATATTGTTCACAAATCTGTGTAAATCTGTGTTAATGAGCACTTCTCCTTTGCCGAGATAATCCATCCACCTCACAGGTGTGGCATATCAAGATGCTGATTAGACGGCATGATTATTGCACAGGTGTGCCTTAGGCTGGCCACAATAAAAGGCCACTCTAAAATTCTAAAGGTTAAATGAATATTTCTTAACTTTCTGAATGTTATTAATTCACACAAGAGCTATTTATATTGAACGTCAAGCTGATGTTTCTAAACATTTTATATACACAGAACTTTTATCGAACGATGCCGATTTTTGGCAGATATATCGGTGCATCAAGTCTAAAGCATTTTTCTGAACAGCATATTTCCCATTTAACCCTGCTATCCTTTTTTTTAAATGAATGCTGCTTAGTTTCATATCTTCTATAATCCAAAGACATTCGTGTCAAAACAGAAACCCAAAGAGAACCGTATAGCCTAAGAAGCCTCTCAAACGTCCATCTTACATTCGTTTTAAATATATCAGAGAAAACACATGGTGTAACACTCATGGTGTCTCACTCTTGCTCTCTTTATTCTGTCCCTCCCTCGGTCTCTGTCTCATGCTGATAGCAATGAAAGTGATCTACGGGGGAGGCCAAACACATACACAATGTGTGTGTTGAGCTGTGGGATGGTTCGTCCTTCTGTGCTAAGCTCATGTATGGACTGAACTGACAAAGGTTTTATAAAGTACACACATATTATGTCATATCCTTTAAGATAGACTGCAAAGCAGCAATATAGCCTTCGGACCACTGTCTCTCTCTCTCAGACTGACTGAATTCAAAACAAAACACAAACACCAGCACTTCATCATTTCACCATCCTTTGGTTTTGCGTTAAAAGTAAACGAATATGAAGGTCAAAATAATGAGTTGTTTGACAATTAATCGTCAGCTGAAATCTCAATGAGAGCAGCAGATGTGACTGACCTGATACGATAGTGTATCCAATTCCACGAGGTCGACCCAAGTCCTGATCGATCGCCCTGATCTTACGCACTTCATAACCCTAGAGACACACACAAACATTTCATGAGACAAAACAGAAAAGCACACATTCCTTAGTATTAAATAATCACAATAAACAGTAATATGATAAACATGTTTATACATGGTGACACATAATTTACACACATTGCTTTCTAGAAAATATGAAAGCCTAGGAGACTAACAAACTACTTGTAAATATTTTTGTGGTTATTTTTATTTAATGAATTAAAATGTTTCTACATTGCTTTACTAACTCAGATGCACTATGACAGACAGTCCGCAATATTCACCATGTGACCATATATTTAAAACATATACTTTGGTCAGAATACAATCTTAAAGAATTTTTTATATATAGCTAGTCATGTTAATGCACAGTGCATTTTAGTATTATCGCAAGTATTTTTATGTATTTTGCAATTGTCATTTCTTTTTTTTCTTATTTCTATTCCGTTTTTTATATTTGGGCTAAAATGTTTTTTAAAAGGTGCTTTGCAACAATGTAAAGTTGTGCAAGGTGCTTTACAAATCATTTTTGCTGAATTATTCACAAAAAAGTCTTTGCTGGCTTTGTTAACCCTTAAAAACTCACAAGCATATATACTACAATGTATTTATCTATCTAAAAAGATTAAGAACAAGTTCTCCATCCCCAACTCTACAAGCGACTAAAATCCAGCAGACGTGCCAGGAGTTTGCCGTTCCACCGACATCCACTTCCACAACCAATGAATGAAATGACACGTGAAAAACAACAAATGGAGGAATATTCCGGAACGAGAATTAGAAAACTCTTTGATCCTGAATGAGAATGGCAAAGACGCTTAAAGAGAAAGAAAGCGATAGAGACGGTCTGCCATTGATCCAGCTAACAGTGTCGGAGAGGTGTTTATGCTTCATTTCTGCCAACACTCCTCCACCATCACTGAACACAATCAATTACAGCACGTTTACCCACAGAACGACAGAAAGAGCCCGAGAAATGGATGACAAAAGTAGAGAGCGACTGGACGCGGGGATGAAGTGTGGCTGCAGTAATTTGCCAGCTATTCTCCTGCCGTCCTCGCAAGTGGAATGTTCAATCATGCACGTCTCTTTCTCTCATCCCTAAACATTCCTCCAGCGGGCCGTTCCTTTACCGCTGTGTCCGTCCTCCATCTCTCCTGTCTCTTCTCTTCCACCATCTCAGATCAAGCGCTTGACAGCCAAATTGTGTTTGCCCCTAAAAAGCCTTTAAATGTCACCCTGACAAAAGAAAACGGCAAACAACGGCGCCAAAGATCCCCGCTTCGCCTGCAAAACATCACTTTACTCTCCCGTTTACCCTTTGTCAAATTTTGTCTGTTTGGCAGGTGAATTTGTGTGGATAAGTGTAGCAGAGGGGTCAGTGTTCGGCCAGTTGGTGGCCACTGATGTCCATTCTAGCCGGCTTACAAAAGTTACATTGCATGATGAGAAAATACGCTTTTCCTAGGCTAACATCACAAATATCTCATTTATAGTTCATTATAGATTTTGTATATTTTTATATCAAAGCTGCAAAATGTAACTTTTGGGGGTTAAAACAAAAGAGTTCAAAATGGTCTCTTTATATTCTAATTGACAACAAAAAGCTTATAAAAATGATTTAAAGTGATTTATATCACATTGAATAATGAATAACAATGATTTATATCATTTGTGCTGGAGATGCACAAAATTACATTTTATATAATAATTTGGTAAATAATGCAATATGTGATACGATAATTAAAGTTGTAAAGAAAAAAATGAATTCCCTTCTTAGTAATTGTTTATTATTTTCCAGCACAAATATCTAGTAATTCTTAAATCAAGAAACAATGACCTAACAAGTTATGTCTAAACTGAATATCTTGTTTTTAATGTTTTGCTTCTTAAAGCAGATGAAGATATTTTATTTTATTTTAAAATAGTTTCCTAAATTTGTAAAAAAAATTGTAATAAAAAACAACAATCAAGAAATTTACTTTTTGGAGTGTAATAAAATATTTAAATAAATAAATATTAATAAATGAAATAAATATATTTTAGATTATATTACATAAATAATTGATCAAATTAAAAAACATAAACAACATACATGTTTTACATTCTTTCTGCTATCTGAATCATGACAACTTGAACTTTATAAAGTATTAAATTCAAGTTATCAAGTATTAAATTCAATTCAGTTTTTCAAAGCCCCACCCCTAACGTCACTGGCACGGAAGCAAATCGTATTAAAATGTACAAATGAGATCGTACTAATTCATACAAATTAGCCAAAATTAGCCATAAAATAGTAACGTTTTTACGTGAGATTTCGTTGAAAAGTAACCTTTTTGTCTTTCAAACAGAGATGCCAAAAAGGCAAAAGTTGCAGCTTTAAGGTAAATTTTTATTTCAGAAAATGACTTCATGCACGAACAAGACAGTCACCAGTGAAGGTGAGAAATCCTCTGCCATCAGCTAATTAGCCCTGTCATAACATCATTTACCTCAGGATGAAAGAGAATATTAATGAAAACCTCTCTCACTCTCCATAACATAGAGAGAGAGAGAGAGAGAG